>NC_140237.1:31039588-31042088 GCF_949987555.1 Borostomias antarcticus
TCCAAATGTGTCCAGCTGACCACTTGTGTTCGTATATACAGTACTGTAGTATAACCATAGTCACTCACTCACTCCTGCCTGCGTGTGTTGCACAGCTGTTCCATGTAAACAAATCAGTTGGGTTGACTTTGAGGAGATAGAAAAAAAAGTGCACATGAAAGCAACCGAAGATGTTTGAAGAACTAATGAACATAGTAGGACTGTTCCAACTGTTTCGATCAATAGGACAAGTCATTTGCGACTTGATAAAGAGTGCCTAGTCTAAACAGGGTCATAGTGTATACAGCACCTTCAAACAACTACTAGAACATGCTGTTTCTTTGAGTCCTCCCCCAATCAAATCTATCAGTATTATGGGAGCATACATAACAGAAACAATGTGAGATTGCTCAATCAAAAACTGGACTTCAAAGTCTTTAAATCTTAATGATTGACTCTTTGTTAATCAAACAAGCTTTCATGAACATAGAATAAGATGACTGATCTTGCAATAAGATGACTGATATTGCAAAATATGTTTTTTTTTCCACAGAGACATTCCAGAGAGACATTTGGAGAGCAATACTATTGCTGTGTTTGCATTTCATCTGAAGTCAAACAACACTGAAACACAATGGAGTCATACTGCATTTCACAATAGTGACTTGACAAAGCTTGGCTATGTCTGCAGGCCAGACTGAAAGTGATGTCCTCCAACACTGCTGCTTTCTTCTGTCCTTCCCAGAGTGCAACAGTGAGCATGCCTACTCGGCGAGGACGATCCCCGTGCGCATAGCTTAGCACTGAACTTGCGTTCCTCTACAAGGTTGGCGCCTCAGTACAGGTGCTGTACTATACGTCAGCATTTATATAAAAGACAACTGCATCTAGGGCGGCAAGTATGTACGGGTCTAGGATTTTAACTTATAGTTGGACCGATCTCCTTGGACAAACATGACGAAATGTCATCAAACAATATGAACTGATCTACTACGCGAGGCCCAATGATTCTAGATTGACCACACAGCATTGTGACATAGGTTTAGCGGGAGGAGTGTGGTGTGTAGTGCGCGCGCACGTGTGTGTGTGTGTGTGTGTGTGTGTGTGTGTACCCCTCGTATAGCTCTTCTCCGATGATGTGACGCAAGCTCTTGAGGAAGGAGAGCGACACCAGCGTGTGGGAGTGTCTGATCCTCACGTAGCCCGTCACTGTCTGGATCAGGCCCATGAAGTTCTCTAGCTCCGACGCTATGTTCTCTGGCAGAGGGGAGGGAGAGGGAGGGAGAGAGAGAGAGAGGGAGAGAGACAGAGGGAGAGATGATGACACACCGTCAGGCCCATTACCATCAATCAGAGCCACCCAATCAGGAGACGACGCAGTACCTCGAGACATCTGCGACCCTCCACTGCAGCGCGGGCGTAGCCGTGCTCACCGCGTGCGTACTGTGAACTCTGAACCCTACGGCCCCTGTCCCTAGCAGCGTGCGGCGCCGGGGCCCCTACAGCCTGGTATCAAACGGCCCCAAACGCTATCCTGAAGTGCGCTGTGTACTCACGGCCTCGGCGGATGTTGATGTGCAGGTTGCCCTTGATGACCGTGCAGCCCTTGAGCGACTGGGCGGCGTCCACGGAGTCGATGACCTTCTCGTCGCAGATCTTGTCACACAGGCCGTCGCAGGCTGAACAGAACATGCTGGGAGACAGGACAGAGGAGGGGGATTGTGGGGGATGTGGGCGGGGGGGGGGGGGTTGCGGTCAGGAACGGTCAGAGGAGCAGAGCGACAGTAGAGCGCCGAGGTGATACAGCGATCTCATAATGCAGAGTGAAAGGCCAGCTGACATCGTAACCTCATCATGGGAACCGGGTTTAGAATATCTCTGGTCAGCCACAGGGCCGGCCCTAATGCGCTCAAATCGAAGCCAGGCGGATCTAAAATACTCGCTAATGCATCTGAACGTGACAACCTCCTAAAAAAGACATACTTCTACTGCCCCGTTCGAAAAAAAAAGAAAAAAGAAGGCTTATTCAATTACAAATGGCTATTCCGAGCTCGCTGCTCACAAGACGCTCTCTGAGGGCTGATTGTCCCGACCTGGTTCATTCAGTTCAGGGCCCAGCTTGTGTCCATCTCCGACAGAGCAGGAGCGAACCGGACCGCGCCGGTCAAGGCGACGTCGGTCGGCGCGCTCAACCCAGAGGCCGGCGCTCGCTTCGCGCCGTCATAAATTCCTGTTACGTCAGGCGTGCGGCGCTCATGAATGCAGGCCTTTTGAAGAGTCGAGTGTTGCGTGAGCAAACATCAGAGAGTTCCAGAGAGGCTGGAAGGGTGCGTGTGTGTGTGTGGGGGTGCGTGTGTGGGGGTGCGTGTGTGTGTGTGGGGGTCTTTCATAAAGCAATATTTACCGCACGTCAGAGACACTGACCGCCTGGCCTAACGAGCCACGGGACTCGAGTCCCTCTTAGCGTCGGATTGCATCTCAGCGTCAGAATGCATAACACTCCGGGGTGGGGGGGGGGGGG
>NC_140237.1:31044655-31209655 GCF_949987555.1 Borostomias antarcticus
ACCAGCTTTAGCACAGGCATGGCCTACATTCAGGAAAAGAGCAGCATGTCTCGCTGCTTTCTGGTCGCGCTGCCGCTCACGGAACTGTCTGCTGCATGAGGGAATGTTTTTCTCTCTCACACAGAGATTCCCAGTCTGCAAAACAGTTGTGCCTTGCTGGTAATTTCGCCGTCTAGACTTGCTCTGAACGCGAGAAAAAGCCTATATGCTACGGAGACCTCAATAAGCCCTTGCAATATTCTGGTCGGCATAGAGAGGTCGTTGTTCCCTCTGTATGGTGACAAAAATGACTCCGCCAAGGGGGAGCTATTGCAGACATAATTAATGATTGGCATGTTGTTGACTCTGCTTCTCCCAATAACTAGGCGCCCACCTGAAAGTATAGCGTTCACCCAGACGTGACAGACAGAGTGTGCGCTGTAACGCTCGACGTTCGCACGCACGCACGCACGCACGCACACACGCACGCACACACACACACACACACACACACACACACAGCCCACTAAAACATGGTGGAGCGTCAGGCCGTGGCGGCTGCAGCTCGGTGGACGTGGACGTGTCTGCGAGGACATGTCCCGGGCGTCCCCCCGCCGCTCACGAGAGAACCCACGCCACTCGTGTACCAGAATTCACATTGCCATGGAAACACTGGCCGTGCAGGGGCAGATGACTGCGCGCCATTTTGCGCGAGCGCGGACTGCGCTTGTGGGGAACGCATATTAAAAACGACACAGGGACCGGTAACCTGGACTGAACCTGGACTGAAAAACAACTAACAAACGTGTCCCTTTTGTTGTCGGGTGATCCCAGCCAGCCGGGGGGGGGAGATGTGCAGCGCCTGACTCATCTCGGGGAGACGGTTTGCCGAGTCGCGCACGCTACAAAGCATTTCCCAGGACGCCCGGGAACTAATTTGACTGACAATTCTCTCTAGTGTGCGGACCGTGAGCAAAGCTGATAATAAGGGCTTGTAACAAGCTCCGACAAGCAGCGGTGAGATCAGACCTGGAGCGCCAGGCTGGGCTCGGGTCTCACCCTCACCTGTGAGCAGGTGAGTCAACAACACACGCAACTTCTGACCAAGTGACTGGAAGTGAACTTGAACCCCGGTGCTTATCTGCCCCAGAGCACTCCACTGTTCATAAATCCATAAAAGCTGTCGATGAATTGGATTCCTATAGCTGTTGCGTAGTGGACAATAACATGCCCCCAGCAAAGGCACTGCTGGAGAGAGGATACCTGGTCTCTCTAGGAGAGAGGATACCTGGTCTCTCTAGGGGAGAGGATACCTGGTCTCTCTAGGAGAGAGGATACCTGGTCTCTCTAGGGGAGAGGATACCTGGTCTCTCTAGGGGAGAGGATACATGGTCTCTCTAGGAGAGAGGATACCTGGTCTCTCTAGGGGAGAGGATACCTGGTCTCTCTAGGAGAGAGGATACCTGGTCTCTCTAGGGGAGAGGATACCTGGTCTCTCTAGGGGAGAGGATACCTGGTCTCTCTAGGAGAGAGGATACCTGGTCTCTCTAGGGGAGAGGATACCTGGTCTCTCTAGGAGAGAGGATACCTGGTCGCTCTAGTCAACTGATCACCGCAGGTTCACAACCCTGACAATGCCATTTCTAAGACCCACATATCCCTGTGTGTCCATTCAGTAGCTTTCTACACACCACTTTACATGCTCCCAACTACATACCTCGACTCTTTTTGGTGATTGTGTGTAGAGTCTGCCAAGGCAATTTGAGGAATCTCTACTTAATCTCACATGGAATAATGACTTTAATTATTCAGTTGGACTCGGGCGCAGCCAGGCTGACATCACAGGCCAACTGGACCCCGCTTGGCTCTCTCCCGAACAGGAAGCTATGCTTGAGGAAACATCACCGCAATTAAATGCATCGTTGAATTTTATGTTTCAATACACGCACCCGAGCAGAGTTGGACATCCTTAACGTGCGCCCGCACCAGCGAGGCATCAAGTGGAAAAACACAGAACAAATCAGGCCACAACGGGTCGCCGCCGACAACAATGGCGAGTTGTTTAACCCTACGAAAATTGCTCGCGATTACAGTGCGTGCCGCTCCTATTCAGCCTGTTAATAAATGACTTCACTTGGGAGTGTGGGCCGGCGAGGGCATTGTGTGTAAACCGGTATTTACGCTCCCAGAACAAAAGGCCCGCCTCCAGTCTTTTTGAAGTGGGCGAGTGGGCCGCTGACGCCGGCAAGGATGACGTGCGTCAGGCTCGCCCCGGCGTCTCCATGCTCGGGCACGCGCGCCACTTTCTGTCGCCGGCGCCACCACCCGGAGGATTAGTTCACCTCAGCTCAAAGCGTCTCCTTGCCGCATTCGCCGAGCGCGCGCGGCCGCCTAAATCGCCGTTTAACGGAGGCCGAACCCCTCCAGATGGCTGTGGTTTTGCCTTGTTATTGGTTGGTAAGGAGCTGAAAAACCAGCTCCTAGGTTTCGCCGTAGACCAAGGGGACGAGGGATGGGTTTTTTCCATTGCCGATGCTGCTCCTATTCAAATCTTTCCAGGCCTATTGTCAGGGCGATCTCCTTATAAGGCAGTGTGGGAGCATCACTCATTGAAAGAAAAACACATCGGTGGAAATTGAGTATGAAAATGAGATGGCCTGCAGCGTGTTGCATTCCCATCCAGGCGGCGGATGTCTGCCGATGGGCGTGACGGTGAGACGTGGAGGTCTCGGCCTGCTTTTCGCTGGATGTTCCTCCTGGATGTTCAGGTTTCCTCTCAGAAGACGAGAGAGAGGGGGGGCGGGGGCGGAGGGGCCAGTTGGGGGGGGCGTCGAACCCCGTCTCCGCACGTGCCTGCCCACCCTTCCTGGGTCCCCCGCCCCGGACTGTTGGGTCTTTTTTTTTTTGTGTGTTTTTATTGATTTATTTTTTCGGTCAACATTGTCACCTCGGCCCTCGTCCTTATTAATTAATAAAGCCTCGTAGTTAGCGGAGGCTCTTTCATCGCCGGATGATTCTGGCAGCCACGGGGGCCGGCGTGCTGGAGAAAAACAGGTTGCATTCGCTGGCACAGAATGTTCTCGCTCTCCCTTTTTTTTCCCCCTTCCTTCCATCCCTCCCTCCCTCCCTCCCTCCCTCTCTCCCTCCTCCCCCCTCTGAAACGTGGGAGACAGAGCACCACCCCGGCCATGTTCCCGTAATGTACAGCAACATGCCTTCGGTCGAGTTTACAAGACCCCTGCTCGCCTGAAGGGAGGGAGGGACACAGAAAGCTGCAGTGTCTCAACTTTTTCTTCCTCTTAGCCCCGCCACTTTTGACCTTTTAGATTCTCTCTGCGTGTGTGTGGATTACAGTGTGTATCCCTCAGAGCACTGAACCAGCAAATGTGGAATTATGTTTGAGGATGGCAAAGCAACCCCCATCCGTCTCCAACAGCCCGTCTCTCTACATCGGGGCTCTGACAACAAAATACATCGACGGCACTACCAACATAGAAAAGCCTTGTACGCTTAATACCCAAAAGAATGAAGTATGCCAATAGCATGATGTTATTTTTCCCATGTCAACAGGCTAAACTGGTTTTCGACAAAGGAACTTTAATCATATTAGCACAGTGAAACAATGAAGTATGCCAACAGCACGATCTGTTATATTTCACCTGTCAACAGGCTAAACTGGTTTTAGACAAAGGAACTTTAATCATATTAGCAATCTGATAGGGCCTATCTCCCACATAGACGGCCTGTCTGTGACATTTCCTCCTCGCAGGCAGCGCCTCCGACAGCTCAGCGCTGCTCCTGGATGTGTGTTAGTGGATCCCGCCGGTGGTTCTGGGTCGGGGCCAGGTGTGCCAGGAGGGGCAGAGATAGCTCTGTCTGTCTGTCTGTCACGTCTTCCTGGCCCGGCGCGACTCCGGCTAGAGTTTCACTATCGCATCACATCCCTAACATAACAAGCAACATGGGCACGGCCGACCAAAACAACAACGCTTCTTCCCGACGGCAGCCGGGTTAAAGCGAGTCGGGCCGAAGACTGGTGTGTGTATAAATGTACGCACACACACGCACGCACACACACACACACACAGACACGCACACGCACACGCACACACACACACACGCACACACACACACGCTGATGCCTGCCAGTGCCGCCGAGCCAGAGTGCGTGGTAGAAATGAGTGGAGGGGGGGGGTAAAAAAAAAAATCAAATCAATTTGTGATTACCGAGACTAGGGTGAAGGCGCTCTCGCCAGCGATACCTGGCCGGTAATATGCGCTCTGGACGTCAGCAGGCTGGAACAGATGCCAGCTTTCCCCCCCCCCCCCCTTCTGTCATCAGCCGGGCTGGTACCTGGGCACGCTGGTGGTGTCGTCGTCTGCTGTAATTGACAGTGAGTGGTGTTGTGCCGTGCTGTGCCAGGGGGCCCCGCCCGCCTGCCTGGGCCTGGCCCCCCTCCCCCACCCCCACCCGGGCCCCGTCTGCACCCCCCCCTGTGAAGAGCCTGGATAACGAGCCGCTGAGTCTCCACTCCTGAGGTGGCGTCACGTCACCCGGCGCTCTTCGTGCACGCCGCCCGGCCCGGCAGTGTCAGACGCGAGCGCCGCCGCACACAAACACGCCCTGAAACTGGAGTTCTAAGAGGGTTTTTAACAAAAAGAAAAGGGACATTTTGAAGGGTCCCCCCCCCCCCCCCACCCCCACCCCCCGGGGGGAAGAGAATCCCTAATAAGCCATCGCCAAGGAATCACAATTGGAATCTAATAACGCTGAACAGCTGTGCAATTCCGCGGCATTTTCATTCGCCGTAATCTAATCAAGGCGGAGAAATTATTTCCAGTTTGCCCTTTTCTCCGATATTCCCAGCTCGGCCTCCCCGTTTGTTCCCATGGCTCTCTGAGTGGTGCCATGGTAATGAGGAACTCTACAGGGGCCTAAATAACGCCGGCATATTTCGCCCTGTCACACAACACCGCGGTCTGCGACTGGCACGACACCAACAGCACATTCACATTGTAAATTCACCTCCAGGGATCCCTAATCTCAATTACACAAATTGCCGAACGCTGGCCTTCCCCCCCCTGGAAAGTAGCTAGGTGAAATTGTGCACGTAATAAAGCATGTTAACCTACTGAGCGAGAACAGTTTACAACATTCGATGATGTCGACGGCAATAGGAAACATTCGACAGAGGAAAAGAGCCGTGGTAGAGTGTTGTCGTTTTTGTCCTGAAGTGCAAATGTAAAAAAAATGGGGCTAAATAAGGACTGTGTTTTACACAGGCTTCGCAAGGCTTGGATGTTTTGTTTTATGCGTTAAACTCTCTCGGGTTAGGAGGGCCATCAATTTCCAAGCCATAATTTTCCCAGATTAAAAATGGCCCCCACACCTGGAAAGAGATCAACCCATAAAACATTGCTGTCCTGTCCTCCTAAGACGGTGTTAAATACCGGCCTTATTTAGGCGATATTATTTTTAAATGCCTCTGGGAAATAAGATTTTTCTACGAGTTTTTTTTTTTTTTCAGAGCGCGATATGTGTGTGTGTGTGTGTGTGTGTGGTTCAGCGGGGTTGTCAGGGGCGCAGCGCGGACCGATGCAGCCTGTGTGAGCTGCCCCCCCCCTCCCTCCCCCGGCACCGGGTCTCCCGGCTCCGTATTGGGCAGGCGAGGCGGTGCCAGGCGGTTGGCCCCCCTGCCCCGGGGCCTGTGGTTGCAGACCCTTTGTTTCTGCCTGCTGCTTGTTTTGCGGCGACTCGTTTTAGTCCGGAGCAGTGAGTGTGTGTTTGTTGCCTCTCCAAATGAAAAACCACTCCGGCTAACAACTGGTGGCTCCTCCCGTGGCGGCCCTGGCGTCGGGGCTAGCGGGCCCTTTTTCCCCCCTCGTGGTTATTTACAAAGCCGCCCCCAGGAGATCTTGGACTGGGGATGGGGGCGGAACATCAAAACACACAGCACTGACACGCAATCATCCAAAAACACATTTGGTCAAAGAAAGTGAAGGCTACAGTAGGGTTCTTTACGTGCCCAGGAAAATTCTAGGCTCAGCTGATAAAAATGAAAGGCATTGGGGGAATTGAAACGGAACTGTAACAAATTGTATCGTGCTTAAACGCAGGTAAACAACTTTAGGGGAGGGGAGGGGAGGGGGGAGGGGGAGAGAGAGAGAGAGAGAGAGAGAGAGAAGAGAGAGGAGAGAGAGAGAGGAGAAAGAGCGAGAGGAGAGAAAGCGAGAGGAGAGAGAGAAGAGAGAGGAGAGAGAGAGAGAGAGAGGAGAGAGAGTGAGAGAGAGAGAAGAGAGAGGAGAGAGAGAGAGAGGAGAAAGAGCGAGAGGAGAGAAAGCGAGAGGATAGAGAGAGAGAGAGAGAGAGAGAGAGAGAGAGAGAGAAACTATGCCCCAGTATTAGGAGGAACCATGTCACATGAAATGCCATCTAGTCTTCCAGTCAGGGGAAGTGAAGAGACGGGACGCTGTGTCCCCGCCATCACGGCCCGGGCCCCGTGACTCCTCCCTGCTCCACCGCCCTCCCTGGACACCGTGCACGTACGTGTTTGTGTGCCGAGTCTGACCACACAATGACCCTTAGCTGGCTCAGAGGGTAGGGCGAGGGTGTCAACTCCAACACCCCCGCCTCTACTACCCCCCCCACCCCAAACCCTGCCCCCCATCCGGGAGTGAACAGCTGATGTGGACAGAGAGGGACAGCTGAGCGTCCAATGTCACCTATCGCTCTGTTGACCCACAGGCAGCTCCAGGTATGGTAGGTATTCATCCCGTCAGGGCTCTTTCCCACCGGGCTCACTCTGTCTCACTCTGTCCCCTTTCACCTACAACTCAATCTCCTACGGAAAAACACGCCTTAGGGGACCAAGGGCAGCGAGCATCGCATGGACACAAACACAAAAACAGACAAAACACGCTCGGAAAAGACTAAATCCCCATTCATACTCTCCACCCCCCCCGGGGTTTTCATACTCTCCACCCCCCCCGGGGTTTTCATACTCTCCACCCCCCCCGGGGTTTTCATATTGCTAGTGTTTTGAGGTTTCCACTTCATTAAACCGGGGCGGTCGACTCGGGCGGAAAGTCTCGGGCGTTTGCGACAGCCAGAGAGAGGGGAGAGCACCGGGTCTGGTTCGGCGTATTTATAGTTTACATTTATATAGTTTACAATCACGGCCGCTCGCGCAGCTCTCGTGTTCATCACGGGGCGATGTTCCATCTGTTTAGACCCCACTGGCCAATAGAAACAGGGTTCCCCCGCCCAGTCGCGGGGCAGACCTAGCTAGGGCGGTACCCGAGTCTGAGTTTTGGGAGTCGGATTACGTTTGCCTGTTCTGAGTTTTTTTTTGGGGGGGGGGGGGCTTCCCTTTGGAATATGTAGGGGTGGGACCTATGCCCACCCTCCCATTGCTCTCTGTAAAGCGCATTGTGTTGCCTCTGTGTATGAAATGCGCTATACAAATAAAGTTTGATTTGATTTGAAGCTAGAGATTTGACGATTCGCCGACTTATGATTCGATTTGAGACCATTTAAGACCACTTTTTAATACTGTATTTATATTAATAATGTGTTATGTATTATTATTATTAGTAGTATTATTACTATTTAAAGTTTTTAGTTCCTACTGTGATATTTAAACTAAGTGGGCTTGTCTTCAAAACTCTGTGCTGTGGTGTTGGCGCTCGCCCTCGAGGAGCAGCGCAGTCATGGCCACGCCGTGCTTTAGGGCGGACAAGAAAGAGCTATCTCCCAAAACATGCACAGTATGTGACTGACTATAGGTCGCATTCATCGCAAGTTTCTCACAAATGTTTTTAGAAAGTTTAGTCTCAAGTTATTTGCACAGACTGACTTCCTAACAACCTCATCATATCCAGTAAAGAGGAAACACCCAACTACCCCTACTAGGCAACGCTACACGTTCGAGATGTACTGTTGACACACAAGAAGACTAGCTCACACCTCTTGGGTTACTCTGCACAGGCAAGTTATAACCCACGTTTCCAACGCTGGAGAAGTTAGCTGGGCGGAAAAGTGTAGCCCTAGGTGGAGGGGGGGGGCCGTGTGTGGGGTGTGCCGGGGGGGGGGCCTGTTCCAGCACGAGTAAACACATGGCAGCTTAGAGCGATGAGGGGTTGAATCACAGGGATTGATCCCTCTACCAGACAGGTGTCTCGTCATCGTGGGCTGAGCAGGGCGGAGGGAGGCGGTGACTCACGCTACTCAGCCAGTCTGCTGGCAGATTAGCCCTGCTGGGGATTAGGGAGGAGGGAGTCAGGGCTCCATGTTTGGGCGGGTGAAACATCGGCACGAACACAAGAGGCAGAATCAAACCAGGGGAGGAGAACTGGGTGTGTGTGTGTGTGTGGGTGGGGGGGGGGGGGGGGGAGGGTTACCAGAGGACAGGAGTGAGTAGGAATTAAGCTACTACAGTGGACAATGCCAAGTCTGTCCCCGACGCGTAGAGTAAGAACGGTGACGTGCCGCGCTGACCGCTGGACCTCTTTATCCGCCACACAAGGCGACGTCCAGGACGGTAAAAGCAGCACCACTGTGATTCAGGACGGGATTCCTGGGCTGGACGCGGCGGCCATTTCGGAGTGCAAGCGAGAGGAAAAAGGACGAGGCGAAGACGAAGGCGGTCTCAAATAGAAACACAATAGAAACCTCCAAGAGTCTCTCGGGGACCGCCGGTACGAGCGAGTGAGCGAGCGAGAGAGAGAGAGAGGGGAACGCCAACGGAGAAGGAGGAAACTCGAACGTGTGCGGCGACCGCGGGGGAAGTCGGTCGGCCCGACGCGTCAAACGCCGGCTTCCGTTAACGATTGAAGTCGGGTGTCTTTGCTCGTTCCAAAGCAAACGCCCCCCCCCCCCCCGAGATCCGCTTTGCCACAGACAAGGCCGGAGATGGGGTTTAGAGGAGGAGAGGGTGGGGGGGGTTCAACATCTGCCCCGAGGAGGAAAAGGCTGAATTGTTTGTTTGCCTCTGACGGAGCCATCACTGTAAGAATCTTTAAAACGCTGCCACCCCCCCCACACAACACTTCTTACCATCCCCTCCCTGTTTATAGAGCATAGTACCTTCTTACCATCCCCTCCCTGTGCATAGAGCATAGTACCTTCTTACCATCCCCTCCCTGTGCATAGAGCATAGTACCTTCTTAGTTAAGGCACCGACAGGGAAAGGTAGCCAGTCAGCCCACCTCTCTCTCTCTCCCTCCCTCCCTCCCCCCCTCCCTCCCTGCTCTGGGAGAGACTAGCGTTTGTTGTGGTGTCGCCTGAGACCTCACACAGCTCCCAGACGAATGGCTGAGCACAGCGGCGTTCCACCAGCAGGGGGACACGGGGTCTGGCAGGAACAACAGCCAGCTGCTTCCCAGCACTCGGCCCTAATAGACACACACACCTAATAGACACACACCTAATAGACACACACACCGACGGCCTCTTAACATCCACGGCCATTGTTGTTGGTGCCTTAAAGGGAGGGGTAGTCAAAAAGATTAAAATCTACTCATTTGGTCGTAAAAGGGGAAGGTAAAGCAATTTCTAAATGACTCATTTGTTTTTCTTTCTTTTGATATTTAGGCGAATCATCTCGACTCCTGGATTTTATCGCAGGTTGAAAGAGGATTGCGTCGTTTTGCGAAAGCACAGTTAAAAAAAATAGAGAAGCAGAACAATAAAAAGTCTGTGAGGTGATCTGATACCACAGCCGTTTACGGTCGGTCTAAACGTGGAAAACCAACATGGCTCTGGGGTTAAGATCCTCCGGAGAGTACCTGGCTCCTTACGCTTGGAGGGGACTGACACTTTGCGAGGGCGGTGGGGTTAGGCGGGTTGTTTTCCTGCCCCGGATCTCGTGGGTTTTCGGCGGTCAGCAGCGTCTGAGGGCTTCTCGGGGCCGTGTGTGCGCGCAGACACCCCTTCGCTGGAATCCGCGCTCCCTTTCATGTTCAAAGCGTCCGTGTTGACACATCCCTGCTACAGCGTGTTGCCAAACCCCCCTAAACCAGAGCCCTTCCCTCCTCACAATCCCAGGACCACAGCCATTGTGTCCCACCCTCTCCACCAGTCAAAACACTGCACACCTGCAACGGCTACAGACTCCACGGGCTTTGACAGGATATGGCATCGAAATCTAAACTGTATCTTTCCACATTAAAAGCTTGGGACGACTCATGAAAGGAGCCCACCTATCTAGGGAGCGGCGCAAGTCGCAACAGCTATTGGCAACTAAGCGTAGCCTCTGAACGCCGTGGGACTCTTGTGGAAATGAGAAACATGTTGGCCTGAAGGCTATGTAGAGCAAACGCATTCCTCAATTGTGTAATTCAACGATGGAGCCATTTCGTATATAAGCTAGACACGTGTGCAGTTGCGCAGGGTGCCAGAAAAAAGTGGGTTCCTATTCCAAGTAATGTTCAGGGTGATGGGCAACAGACACTCAATCAATGTCTCCCGACTGGTTGGGCGGAGCGCAATCCCAAGTACCTGAGAAGCCACGGCCTGACTGATTCTTATCCAAGGCAATTAAAAAAAGTTATTTGGTTTTAAACCTCTCTCAATCTCTCTCCATGTGTGTGTCTCTCTCTCTCTCTATCCTCTAACTGGCTCTCACTCACCCTCACTCTCTCTCCTCTAACTGGTTCTCTCTCACCCTCTCTCTCCCTCTCTCCCCTCCCTCTCCTCTAACTGGTTCTCTCTCTCCCTCTCTCCTCTAACTGGCTCTCTCTCACCCTCTCTCTCCCTCTCTCTCTCTCTCTCCCCTCCCTCTCCTCTAACTGGTTCTCTCTCTCCCTCTCTTCTCTAACTGGTTCTCTCTCTCTCTCACTCTCTCCCCTCCCTCTCTCTCCCCTCCCTCTCTCTCTCCCCTCTCACTCTCTCTCCTCTAACTGGTTCTCTCTCTCTCTCTCTCTCCCCCTCTCTCTCCTCTAACTGGTTGTCCCTCACCCTCATTCTCCCCCGCTGGAGTACCTGCGCTCTGCTTCTCCTCTATCTGCCTCCTGCATCTCCCCTGACTGTGGGAACTCACCTGAGCCAGCGCATTCTGGCCTCGCCAGCCGGTCACCTCTCCAGCAGACAGGGAGAGCGCCCGACGGTCAGAACCGGGCGCTTCGTGACAGCCCAGTCAGTCAGCCTGCACAACAACCACCTCTCTCTCTCTCTCTCTCTCTCTCTCTCTCTCTCTCTCTCTCTCTCTCTCTCTCTCTCTCTCTCTCTCTCTCTCTCTCTCTCTCTCTCTCTCTCTCTCTCTCTCTCTCTCTCTCTCTCTCTCTCTCTCTCTCTCTCTCTCTCTCTCTCTCTCTCTCTCTCTCTCTCTCTCTCTCTCTCTCTCTCTCTCTCTCCCTCTCTCTGCGGGGGGAACTCATGTTCTTTAGTACAGTGGGAGGATGGAGGGATGACTAATCCCGGACAAAAAGTTAGCCATCATCATCATCGTCGTCATTGTGGCTGAGAGCCTTCTGCTTCGCTGAGCGCAGCTCATCGCCCTCGCCGCCAGGCGGAGGAGGGTGGGCTGCGGCGCCAGTGGCGCCTGCCGCAGGTCGCCCGGCTGAGGGGGGTGGGAGTGGGGGGTGAGTGGTGACAGGGTGGGGGTGGGGAGGGGATTTGGGGGGTTCGCCGCCATCCTGCGCAAAGCACAGTGCAGAGTGAAATACCAGCCCGGCAGGCCTTGTAAAGCAGCTAAGAGGCCTCCTATCGCAGAGCCCCGTGGCGTGGCCCTCCTCCCTCCCCTCCCCCCTGCCGCCTCAGGTGGCAGGGGAACGCGGGGTGACAGACGAGGCGGCGGGAGCGGCGGCGGCGCCTCGGAACGGGAACGGGCTCTTCCAGGACAAGACGCCGCCGCTGCCCTAACGACGCCCCCTCCCCTACAGGCTGTGCCGTTCAGCTCGCACGCCGCTGCCAAATCCGCCGATGAGCGGCGCACAAAAGAAAGGAGGGGAAAAGCCAGACGTCTAGACGGTGTGACGAGAGAGCGAGTCAGTAGGAGATAAGGATCTCTGTACTCAGCTGCAGCCTGCTTCTGCTTTCCAGACGCCAGAGAGAGATGGCTTTAAAAAACAAAATCAGGGGCGCGTCGCAAATCGAGATGTGCTCGTTCTGCGGTGCAGTGGCACGACGTTAGCGCCGGACGCCGGTCTTACGACGGTGAGCATACGTCGACGGTTCGCGCCGCCGATAGATATGTTTTTAAACATCTCCCCCCGCGTGTCGCCTGGTTCTCTCGTTGCTATGCAAAATATGTGGAGGCGCACGCCGCCACAGGGACAGGTGCCCCAGGGCCGAGGGGGGGGTGACCAAGGACGCCGCGCCTGCTGGAGGGGGGGGGGGAGGGGGCCACGCTCTGGCAAAGTGGCCGCCGCGCTTTCTCCAGAGGTGGGAGACAGGCGCGGCGGCGCGCTAATGAGGAAGGCCTGCTCGCTCGCCTGGCTGCCCCAGCGGCCCTCCGCGCCTCTCTCCCTTTGAAGACGGGACACTTGAAGGAGCTGGGGTTTATTTATGTACGCACGCTGCTCGCACAATGTCGTAAAAAGCCTTCTAATTTTCCCGAGAAGGCGGCTTTGACATCAGCGACTGGTCCAGCAAGTTTCCAATCAAACACTGGCGCGTTCTGGCGAGTGGAAGTACACTACCAGGAGTACACTTAGAAGTACACTACTTGTGAAATGCAATTAATGCAAGTCGCTTTGGATAAATGACTAATGTAATCTATGAATCTACAGCATGTTGTGTCTTAAGTGAGGCAGATGTGGGACGATGAAGATACTAATCTGCCATAAAAACATATCCTGATCCTGATTCTTCCAGGTGACATTTTTTTTTTACTATGAACAAAGCTGTAGGAGGAGGAGGAGAGGAGTGGTGGGTGGACTCTGCAACGAGACAAATGTGCCATTGTCAGACGCAACAGTGGAAGCGACTGCTGGTCCTTGGAAATCTAAAAGGACCGTAGACGAACCGCGAGACTCAGTCTGACCTTTCTATCGGCAATGACCCCGCGATTCTGATGCAAAGTTAACAGGCCACGTGACTCTCTTTGTTATGACTGGCCTGCAGACAGCACTCGGCCCTGAATGGTGACGCCGCCTCTCGCACTCTCTGGAGGAAAATATTGATTCCCATTCTTTCCATTCAGCTTTTCCTCCAGAGCCTTCGCACAAAATTGTTTATCCGCACGCGGCATGTCGAAGCAGTCAACATTTGTCCGTTTGATTTTAATCATCCCTGAGAGAGACTTTTCTGTGTATCAATTATAAACATATCAAGCAAACGACAGAGGAAGCTCTCACCTGTGTAAATATTCTTGACGATCGGTTTATTCAATTATGCATATAAAACAATTAGCTTTCATTGACTTCTCATGATTTTGCTCTCGAACCTACCGAGCTGCGCGTGACAAAAGCCTTGAGAGAGATAAACATGTTTTGCAAAAGCGGAACGTCGCACAAAGAGCGAGGGAGAAAAACAAGGGCAAACTTGGAGCAGACGAAACCCTTTTAGACCCCTCCTGAGACACAACAAGCCCCGCGGAGCCAATAGCAAGTCTACCAGCGCGCAGATCACCACCTGACCCTGCAGTCTCTCCACCCCTTCCCGCTCTCTCCCTCCCTCCCTCCCTCCCTCCCTCTCTCCCTCATTCATAAAATGGCCGCTTAACAACTCCAGCTGCTGACAAGGGATTTATGGATAAAGGGGTTGGAGGCAGCGTGGGGAGTGCGGAGGAGTGGGGGGGGGTTCGTTTTTCCCATTTCCTTTCTTCTCCTTGTTCTGTACGTGTCCCTGCCTGTGGACGTATCGTCTGAGCCATTAAACTCCCACTTCCTTTAGGGCAGCGATGATGACACCGGGATTTTAAACTACCGTTCCTTCCTGGTGTGATGTCAGTCCCCTGTGGCGGAGAGAGGAGGAACTCTGAACGTAGAACACGTTGTGCCCTTACGGTAGATACAGTAAAGTAACTTAGCATTATTCAGAAGGCAGAAAAATAAAGAAATTCATGAGAACCTACTGCGTGTTAGAAGTCTGTAACACATCTTTAAGGCCTGCACTTTCAACTAACGCAATAAAGACAATTACTTATCTAAAAGTCTAAAAGGGGTAGTTAATAACTACTTATTTTGAATGTTTCGCAGGACTTTCCTTTATTCTCCTGTAGCCCTCGTGCAAAAACATGCCACTTGAATGTTGTTAGAACAGGGGGCTGCCCCGGGGCTGAGAGCCCATCGATCTGGCCTCCCCGTGACACCGCCTTAATCCGTGTGTGGTCAATGGCGGCACGGCCCCTCACTGCCTGGGCGGAGGCGGAGATGGGCCGGCCCTCGTCAGGAACAGCGCCGCGGCTCCAGCTGAGGCCTTGCCCTGGGGATGACCTCTGCTATCACGCGTCTGCGAGACGCGTCCCCAAACATTGCAGTCGGCGTGCTCGGCTGTCCAACGCAGCCTTCGTTTCCAGGACGAATCTATGGTGTTAAACTAGCAAAACACTGCGAACCGCACCGTGATGAAATGAATCCTGGGTAATACAGGTACAGTGGGATTAGAGCTAGGAGGCGGAGCCTAACACACATGTAGCTGGGCTATGCTTTCTTTTTCCATTGACAGTTGTGTTCCTTATTTACGAAGGGTGGTAGTGTGGAGCGTTGCCGAGAGGCGGATGGAATTTAGGAGACGGCGGGGTAAAGTTAACACACGCACAGACGCGCGAGCGTACACGCACGCGCGGGCGCGTACGCACACACACGGGCTTTCATGAAGTCATATAAATATTTTAAGTGCTAATTATGGCTGGGTCAGGGGAATAGAGGCCAGGAGGAAAGAGGGGGTGGGGGGGGGGGGGGCATAGGTTGTGTGTTTTCATGAACGGGAAGAGGGGGACGCTGGGAAGGAAGTCAACAGAATAGCGGCCGCGTCACATGAAAGGGCCTTTTTCAACGGGGCTGCGACGCCTTTGTAGGCCGCGGGGAGGGTCACACAGGTCCGTCTGTGTGGGGGGAAACTCGGCCGCCTGTTTGTGTCACACTCAGATGAGGTGAGCGAGGGGCCTCTGTGGGGAGCCTGGCTGGAGCAGGGCCCCCTCCTCCCCCCCCCGGCTCTCCCCTCCCAGGCTCACCCAGGCCCAGTCCACCCCCCCGGCTCTCCCCTCCCAGACTCACCCAGGCCCAGTCCACCCCCCCGGCTCTCCCCTCCCAGACTCACCCAGGCCCAGTCCACCTCCACGGCCGCAGCGCATTCCTACGGGCCTCGGTGTGTACACAAGAGGAACGGGGACACGGCGCCACGTTTGTCGGCACTTCCACGGGGTCTCGGAAACGGCTTCGGCGCCTCAGCTCGTGCGCGACTAACCGGCGATTTACCCATTCACAGTTTTTAGCGGATGTTAGAAATGCCATTGTTGCCCTCTGTGAAGATCCCGGCTCTCTCCGGCACAGAGACACTGTACACACACACACACTCTCTCACTCACTCTCTCACACTGGTGACTGCTTCTCCATAGTTCTGTTCACAGGCCACCCCACAGTCTGTTTCACTGACTGCGACATCCCCACACACTCGCCATTCTGCCCTTAGTGGAAACAAAGGGGACATTCACTCCCTCCATTGAGAACTCTGTGCATGACTGAAGATCATTTATCCCGGCAGCTAATCTTTCTACCTCCCCGGCGGCCCACTGGGAGAGCGGACATTCTCGGCGCGACCGCGGTGGGGGTCGGACGCTTCGATTGGTCGACCCGCTCCTGAGCCGGGTGTCATGAGGTCTTACTATAGGAGCTCCGGAAAGGCAGCCGCGGCGAGCGCTAACATCCGACCCGGCGACGGACGGCTCTGGCGGTGTTTACGGCGGACCCCGTTCTGACGCCGTAGTTCAACAGACGGACCCGTCGCTGCGGGCTAACGGCGTGACGCTGGGTTTAGTGTCTCTGCGGCAATTTCTCCCTGAGGTAATGACATTATGTCCGCGGGGGGGGGAGAGAAAGACGGTTCGATCAATCTGGAAGAGAGCGACGAGACAGTGCTGCCGCTGTCTGGATCCACCGCTCTCGGTGTCGTCGTTTAAGTTTCCCCCCGCTAAATAAATAATCATAAATAAATGTTTTCACTTGCTCCGGGCAAGAGACGAGTCTTTCAAATGAGAGCGTGACCCCTTTATACTCTGTGGTTGTCGGTGTGTTGGTGAATAAGCGTGGTCCTCTGGCAGCTAAATCTTAGAGATAAATCGTGTTTCTCCGTCTGCGTCAGTCAGGAAAGATCTTGTCCAAGGGACTTTTTTATCTGTGCTCAATTACTCTGATATTCATTTATATGCAAGCCCGAGTCAGCCCTAGACACAGTCTATCATGAGGGACTTGCATTTATAACAAATGAAAGACCACTCAACACTGATCTCTATGAGACGGGGGGGGGGGGGCTACTTGCTACTAGAAGGCTCAAGCACTGGTACACCTGACCTGTGTGTATTTATCCATGCTGCTCACTTATCAGGTCATCACAATCGTACAGTCTACATTCTCAGTGCCAAATGGCCTTCACGATCCCTAACGTTAGGACAGAAATGGGAAAAATATATTTCAACTATGACCTTGGTCGTGGCTTCAAAAGACCTTCAAGTTAGAGGAGACGGTATCACTTTCTGAGTTCAAAGCTGTGATAGAGGACAATGCTGTTGACCAATGTGATTGTTTTTAATGTATTGCATTATGTGTGTAGCCTACTTTTCCACCATCTCTGGCTGATATCTTGGCCAGGCCAGGTCACCCTCTCCAAAGACGTTTCTATCCTCAGGCGGTCTTTTTTGGTTAAATTAAGGTTAAATACAAAACCTCACATGTCCTCAGTGGGACAGAGGTATAGGAAATACCTCTGATAAAAAGCACAGGTTGTGCAATCACCCAACGGGTCCATAAAGGTCCGTGACGTCACCGTCGCTGGTTTGGACATCAAAGGGCCATCGGAGCTTCCTCTTCTCCGAGTCTGAGAGTGTGTCCCACGGGCCGGGGGGGCCGGGGGGCCGGGGACTACAGCCTCATATTAAAGAGCAGGAGAGCTTCCTGGTGATAATTACAGCTTGTGCAGAGAAGCTATAAATCCTCCCAGAGGAGTGGGTGAGGTGGGAGCTGGCAGGAGAGCGAGGCCCATCAGCCACCGCAGGAAAGAGGAAAACACTGACGGTGGATCGCTGGCTTCCCCCAGTGTTCCGTGGCTCCCGGCCCCGATGAAACGGGGAGGGAGTCTGCGTGAACGCGTGGCGGCCGGAACGGGTTGCTCCCCCCCCCCACGGCTCCGCCCGCTACCTCTCGCGTCCGCTACGGTCGACGAGATCGGAATCATTAGCGGGGGGCGCGGCCGGCCTCTTCGCGGGAGCAAAACGAGGCTCCCTCGCTCTCTGTGGCGCCGCTGCGCAATGACCGAGGGGGTGGGGTGAAAAGGCCAGGTTAACAGAGCTCTGGTTCTGCGAGGTGTGAAACTGCGACTCTGCTTTAATGGGCACGTTCTCACGGGAAAGGCTGGACTCCCCGGAGAGGGTGGAGTGGTCAGGTGCTTCCTCCGAGCTCTGAGCAGCTTTGCGGCCGGCAACGCCAGCCTCTCTCTCTCCCTCTCCGACCACGAGTCTGCGGTCCAGCACAAACGGCCACGGGTCGAAGCCCTAGAGTCCTCGAGCAGGCCCAGGAAACGGACCCTGCCACAACAACTGTGTGGACGCCAGCCAACGCTATCCCACAATGCACATCCCCACAGTAGACAAGTCAAGCTCATATTGAAGTCCAGCGGGCACAAAACTAGGGATGTGTTCAGTGACTATTTTCACAGACGTGTACGCGGTGGTTTCGTAACCGACTACACGACTAGTCTAAAACAGTACTATTCAACACGCAAACACTCAGCGGCAGCCATTTTGCACCGGTTGAGCAGAGTCGGCTACTCAGGTCACCCGCTCTTCATCTTTTGTTTGCTAACTCAAAACAGGGAGGGTACTTTGTGACAACTGCTCATTAACAGCGCAAGGTCATTACCCCTTTCTTGGAATGTACAAACTACTGCCTCCTCCAGAATTCAACTCGGCAACTAGGTTAGTTAACCTGTGAAGCGTATTTGAAAGCGAGTAAATTTCCCATCGTCTTTCAAATGAAAGCACTACCAAACTTTGCTGGTTTTACGACCCGACATAGCTGCGCGACTCAATTAATAACGATGTAGTATACAAGGGACTTCGCTCCCTCTCTCTCTCTGTCACACACACACACACACACACACACACACATACAATTAAATAGGCAGACAGGAGGTAGGTGTGACTGCTAGTAAATAACTCGCAGTACTCAGGAGCTTATTGTTAGGGTTATTGCAGTGATCGCCCTGCCAGGTGTAACCGGTTCAGTCCAGTCAAGAGTGATGTGTGCGGTGACTTTGCGCTAATTATTTTTAGTTTACCCGACTACGACTCCCATGCTGACTGGCAGAAGCGGCGCCGTGCACGCGTGTAAATGACATCACATAAGAGCCACATGACAAGTGTGATTTTAATTCAGTATTATACTTTTCATTTTATTCTATCTATTATCTTTTAGAAAAGCTTCGATGGACTGGTGTCGTAAACTAGCACTTGTGCTATAAACACGCAAGCAATCTGGTCTGTCCACTGTGACTGGTCCGTCCACTGTGACTGGTCCAATGTAGCTGTGATGTCCATTTAAATAAAAGTTTTCATTCATTCATTCAAGTGTCAGTAGACGGCAGACTGAACGTGTGTGTTTGACACGTCTTCCTGTGGACCCTAGGACGTCTGACAGCCGAATCCAGTATCATTACAGCCATCAGGAACAAAAGGGCTTTAATTTGCTGATGCCAAGTCACTTAGTGCTGAATGACCAACTCATATGCAGTTTATTCAAAGATGGTGAAAACTGGAAACGATGACAAATACAATGCCTGTGGGAATAATTTGGGAAAGATATGGGGCAATAAGAGACACACTGCCAGCTACCTCAGTTACTCTGCATATTGCTAATCAAATGATTCCCTAATTATCTAATTATAGGTAAAAACCTAAACAAATGATAGCTATCCCCTCGCAAGTCTTCACGTGTCGAACAATGAGACGGAGAACGCTTCTGCACTGTGAGTACGGCACGTCGGCGGGCTGCGGGAACATGAGTATCGCCTTTCTCTACCATCTCCGAGTGCTTCCCCCTGCTCATTTGACAAGACTGGTTTTCCGGAGACAAAGGAATTCCCTCCCCGGCCCAAGAGGAGACAACACAATCAAATCAAGGAGCCCCAAGGAGCATCCAGAAAGCAGACACAGTAGGGGGAAGTATCGGGAACATGCTGTTTCTGTTACCCAAGCTGTTATCTGACACCTCGAGCTTTACAAAGATGGATGATAGAATCAATCCAAAATGGCGATATAGTCCCAGAAGGAAAACCAATGTGACAAACATGGCCACAACATGAGCCAGTGATCATTGAGGGAATGACTATCGTTATGGATCAGCATGTGTTCATCTACAATAACCAAGGAAGGAAGCTTATTTGTTTAAGCAATCTTTGGAGGGTGTGAGGAGAACGATTGTAGGCTAAGTAGGGGGGGGGGGGGGGGGGAGGCTGAGGTGTTTGGTCTGTCAGGGGACTAGTGTGCATCTTTGAACATCTCAAGGATTTCCAACCACACCAATGCATATCTTCTTTGCGCTGATAACAGGTCAAGAACTATTCTCGGTGTTCTCTCAGAGAGAAACCCAATTCATGCAATGTATAATCACTGTAACATCCTAGTCCCTGTTTACCAAGGATGTCCATGTAAAGCCTCACACTGGAGGACAATGGACAGTTACGCTAGAAAGCTCTTTGTAGATACCTCTACCCGCGACAGGATAAGAAATCTTTAACATTCCAGTGTCTTTGTTTGCCTGCTTTTTCTTATCTCTCAGAAACACGGAAGAATCTGTGGAATCTCTTGGAAGGGCCCACCAGAAGAGGATTAGGATAAGATTAACATTAAATCCTGAGTACCCGGACCTGCTAGGGGCGTGCTAATGAATAGCTTAAATAGCAACACATTAGTCATTTACCCAAGGGCACATTTTCATGATCATATTATATGTGACCGGGGGTAGAATCCTAGATTTTGCACAGAACTGTTCACACTCCAATGACAACGGAAAAGACAAGTAAGAATGTCCGATGAGATGTGGTTGAAACTTAAGCGGTGAGGGTAAGCTAATCGTAGAGATTACTGAATCCCAGCCTGCGTTCTCAGACCTCTTATACCGAGCAGTATGCCTGACTGGTGATGTGGAGGCCTAAATTGGGCCTGTCGTGCTAAGGATACTACTGTACGGGTATCCACTTTTAAACCAGATGGATCAGAGAACTGGTCCAGAATAAAAACAGCAACAGACCGGGTCTCATTGTTGAGCAGATGTAGTCCTACATCACGGACAAGAATGAGCAATACAAAACAGACAGGCTCACCATTAAGCTAGACCTATCTCGAGCCACTAAAGTTCATCTCAATCAGATGTTGATAACTGAGCAGACAGTTACAGGGTACACTAGACCTAATTACAGTGGACAGTTAAATACAGTCAGACCACTAACGTTCTTTGGGGATTCCAGGAATGGGTGTGACAGTTCAAAAGAAGAGGGCAGCAAGTCATAGATGTGCTTGTTTCACAATGCCATCCCTGCAATTACAGTCTCCCCGAATCACAACTCCACCGAGCCTGCCCTTTACCAGTTAGGTTTTTGCCCTTTTATCTCTGGTGAGCTCATTCTACTCATATACACTGCTGTTTACCAACTATGAAAATGCCTCTCGTTGGCCAATTAAAGTAGTCGAATGACAAATTATCCACAAAAGTAACAATGTATATCAATAATATCAACCCTCAATCATTTTAACTAAATGTACAATATAAACTAAGGAATCAAATTAAGTCAAATTAATTTCTAAAGCACATTTAAAAACAACTCACGTTCACCAAGGTGCTGTACAAATACAAAAAGAATACAACAAGAATCACAATAAAAAGGCTAAAAACAAAAACCGACATAAGCATCAACACAAGTACAAAATGGGAGCACATAGACAGAAGCAGATATAAAAATAATAAAACAAAATCATATAGAACCACATCAGGGGGATCCAAACGCTAGAGAAGAGAAGTAAGTCAAGCTTAAAAGGAATCAATGGAGGGGGGCAGATCGGATTTTTTTTTACGTTTCACTAGCATTTGGCCATTACGTGTAACTTCATGCAAATTCAAGTGTGTGTGTGTGCGTGTGTGTGTGTGTGTGTGCATGTGCCTGTGTGTGTCAGGCAGAAAGAGAGCGGGGACCCCACTCCCCGTCTTGCGCTGACCCGGCCCCGGGACCTAGCCATAAATCACGGGCCACTCCGCCGCCACACGCATGAAAAGACGCCGCGGCGTTCCATTATACCCACTCCCACCGCGCCGGAGAAGCTCCACCTCAGACCGCCCACGGCGCCCCGGACAGCAGCGCCAGACCCTCCCGAACCCCGGCCGTCGTGCTGCGCCGCTCCGTTTCCATGGCAATGCCGCCGTGTGATGCCATCCACACCCAGCCAATCAAAATCAAGACCCCCATCCACGCCATGGTCAGCGACGTTTGCCAGCAGTCTTCCTCTCATTACTTCGTCCATTGTGTGGTTAAATGGGAAGTTGGTTCTGTCTGGCCCACTTTTGATGTTGTGGGACTTGGCCTTGTTATAGGCGGTCTTCAAGGTTTTCCAGCAGGTCTTAAGTTGTTCAATGCTCCTGTCTATCTCAGCTTCGTTCATTTTTCTCGTAGACTTGTTTGAATAGATCATCATTTCTTCTTTTTTTTCCTCCCGTCTAGGCGCTCAATAATGTTCAGTTCTTTCAGCGTCTTTATTAAAAGATAAACTCTCAGCAGTAGTCCAGTTCTGCTTAGAAGCCGCCATCTTCCCGCCATAAACGTAGGCTACGTCGCCTTCACGTTCGGGACGGAGAGCATGCGCAGAAAGAACAAAGCCAGAGAGTAATCCGTTTCATCGGTTACATGATTCTGGATCGGTTTATGAAAAGGTTTAAACTACCCCTCTGCAACCAGTTTACCGAAATTTCAATCGGTTTGGGCCTGTTTATTCGGACTGAGGTGTTTATATGGAGCATTTTTATTCGGTCAGGGCTTTTGAACCTATTATAATTGGATTACTAGGCTCCATGTAAACGTGCCTAATGAGGAGGAACGACGCTGCTGTGGCCCTGCTTCAAACGGTAAACAGATGTGTTGTTTTTGTCGCAGGGTCCTTCGTTGTCGCTTGTCGCGCGCCGAACATGTGACAATCGTTTTCCGCTCCCTCTCCCCCGGCTGGAGACGGCCAGTCTCTCTCTGAAGCGCACGGCGGCCCGCTGTCGTCGTTTCGCGGGGAGTGGCGGTGAATATTGAATAAGTTAACAGCCTCGGGGAGCTGGAGGAGTTCTCCCGTTTCCCTGGCGCGTCGCGTTCAGTCGGCGGTGACAGACTGGGCAGTGGGCCTCTCCGTTTGGGCCGTATGTCATCGTCACTCCGCAGGGCAGGCCAACGGTCGCTCTCTCCGCCACCTCCGAGTGGAACAGCGGGGGCATCCACAGCCCAGCTGGCAGCCTGTTCACTCCTCAAATTAACACCCCTCCGCTATCTCCCTCCACCGGCCCGAAGAGATAATTACCCGTAGCATTCTGAGCGGGGTCGTCCTAGCGAGGGCTATTTCTCTAAATTGCGATGTTAGGCGTTCGCTAATCCCAAAAACGTGAGCCGCTCCTTCATGGAGCGGCGGGACGTGACGATGGGGACGCAGACCAATCTCAGGGCTAAACAGGAAACAGAAACTCAAGCTCCAATCTCCAGAGAGGAAGTGCTCTTAAAAGCCCCTATTCAAATGTTTGGACTAGAATAACAACCGCCAGGCTATACGGCTGAAGGACAATGCTTTGTGTCAGTGATGCGGCTTAGGAAAAACAGATCCAAAGCGTCATTGAAAATTAAATGTTTAATTGACTGTGAAGGACAATACAGGAAGGACATTATCTTCTTGTCACATGAACGTCACAGGAGATACAGCAAGGCTGAGAGCCCTCAGTTCACTGTCAAAGCCCAGCGCATAACCCTGAGTGTAGCGAGGCTCTCTAGGTGAGATGAAGCCACCCAGACGGACGGTGGGCTATAAATTTGAAGAGGCCAGTGACCTACTCACTCTAAAGCCCTCAGGGACAGGAAATGTCCTAGAGAGCAGTTCCAGTTGACCTCTGCTCTCAAGGTCAGGGGAGAGATATAGAGAGGGTCTGAGTGAGAGAGAGGGAGAGAGGGAGAGAGAGAGAGAGGGGAGAGGGAGAGAGAGAGAGAGAGAGAGAGAGAGAGAAGAGAGAACAGACACAAGGAAGGCTGTGCGTCACACAGTGGCCAAGATGGGGCGGGACACTCGACACTACTGCCAAATCCACACATAAATAGGCAGGCCTTCTCCCGGCGTGGAGCTCCGCTCCGTTGAGCCCTGGAGATGCCCTCCCGTGTCAGAGAGAGAGAGAGAGAGAGAGAGCGGCTCGATGACGGGCAGAAAACACCCGGACAGGATGTCCCACTCCCCGACCGGGCCTCCCACCCTGCGCGAGCCCCCCCCCCCCCCCCCCCGACACCTGTCGCACCTGCTGCCGCAGCACGGCAACAATGTCGGAGTGGCCTCTCGCACTCCGCTGCGCTGGGCTGCGGGCGCACGGAGACACGTCGGTCGGCGCGCTGACTCGGCGACGTGTGCTTCTGCGCGGCTATTAAAGCTTTTGAAGACTTAAACTATGAGGCCACGGGATACAACTCATTTGTGTCCGTGTGATATTCAGTACTGCAGAGTGGGAGTTAGTGAGCACTGTCAGAGAAGTCAACTGTGTGGGACCAATCATCCAGACACCGAGCAAGAATAATACATTAGGGCGTCAAATTAAGGTGGGCTGTTTGGAGTATATTTGCACTAGCCCAGCTACACTGGCCTATTAAACACTGAATGTCCTTTGTAGTTCTTCCAGTTCGCTGTTGACACAGACAAACCACACTCAGAATGGCGACCATTGGAAACTTGGCCGTGATACAACATGCTCTTTAAGGCCGATGGGACTACCAAAATCCAAACATATCTGAAAGGAACCAAGATTAAGAACCCTTACGGTGGGGACGTTTAAACGTCACGGACACGCGGATGAGGCCGTCTGGCCTCGTCCGGAGAAATCAAGTGGCTGGTTGAGGGGGGCGGCTGAGCGAAAACCAACCTGGCTTGCGTTGTGTGTGTAATTGAAGCCCCGACAAGCGGGAGCCTCCACAGACTAGAGTTTCAAAGGCCTTCTATCTGGCCTGATTAATGAGAGGGGCTCTCCTCGAGTGAACGCTCGGATGAAAGGCGGTCTCTAATGCGCCCCCGCCCGGTCCCGCTCCGTCAACACGGCCCCAACAAACGGACGCCGCTACGGCGGGGGGCCCACCGCCGTCGGTGACCGTGCGCACGTACGCACGCGGCGCCGCGCACAATTGCCCGGGTCACACGGAGACAATTACGCAAACGCGTTGATTAAGCTTACGTCAGCCGCCCGCTATTACCGGTCCAATTAGGCTGCAGCCTACAGGCTAGGCCCTCGTTCCATCTGCATCCATTTAAGGATCACTCAGGCTGACTGAAGTCTGTTTGAGGATGTGCAGTAGGTCCTGCAGACACCCTCAGATCCCACGGGCTCAATGTAAGACAACCAGGCTCATCCCAAAGCAGTTTTATATGCTGATAAAGGCGTGAAGCCGAAACGTCCCACTTGTTGCCCAATAAAGTTTTATATTTCTATATTAATTCGTGAGTGCTGGGACATCTGCTTATACTCATCCCAAAGCAGTGGCATGGCTCCAGGAGGCCAGAGACAGAGGGGCAGTCGTACTGTTCAGACCCCTCCATCGTCCGCTACACCGTCTCCATGCTAAGGACTGGTTACTGGGACAGATGGGGAATTATCAATCTGAGATTAGACAGACATTTTGGTCAGAGCAAGTACGCTAGGTGTGGATAGCCAGACAGTGGGGGAAGGAAGGGAGGGTGGCACCTCATATCTCAGGATGAA
Source organism: Borostomias antarcticus (assembly GCF_949987555.1). Taxonomy (NCBI): domain Eukaryota; kingdom Metazoa; phylum Chordata; class Actinopteri; order Stomiiformes; family Stomiidae; genus Borostomias; species Borostomias antarcticus. The sequence continues at coordinate 31,069,754 of NC_140237.1, forward strand.
AATGAGGAACGATTTGAAACAATTCAGCTGATAATCGCTTGAGATATGTCCAGTGGCAGGGGTCTGCAACAGATCGTGTGGATCGTTAGCCCTTTCCTGTAAGAGCTGCCATGACGGACCAGAGCATTAGAGGGCTTTGAAGTACAGGGCGTACTCTCTCCTACTATATTTAACTGCTACCAAGTCTCCCTTGTCTGATGATGAAACGGCAAAACACGCGCACTGATCCTCAATTAATCTCTTAACCTGACCAGAGGCCCAAGACGGTGCCCTGGAGCCGATCACATCCGGTTTAAGACTGCATAACTGCTCGCTTTCAGCTGTGGAATCTCTCAGCTCAGACAGTAGGCCGCTTATCGTCCATCAACCCTCCAACCCCCCCCTCCCCCCATCCCCCTCTCCTGCCGTTCACCTATCACACGCACAAGGGGTTGGGCGGGGTAAGGTTCTTAATGACATAATGCTGGTTGTGCTGTGCTGAGGTTTCCTGGGCTGGACACATGCCGTGTGACAGTGGCTGAAGCTCTTTATGTATGGCCACGTCCGGTCCGGTCCACTTCCAGCGCTCTTCCCTGCTGCTCCATTGCCAGTCCGGGTCAGCGCAGAAGGTTGGCGTCTCAAATAAAGATGTTTTAATAAGCGCCCGTCTCCACTGTAACAGTGACAGTGGAGCAAGTGGATCACAGACTGGGATTTCCAGGCCTGAAATAAGCCGGCTGTATTATTGAATAACACCCTGTCCTAGAGGGCTTAAGAAAGATTTACAAAGCACATCAGCAGGGCGAACCCGCGCCACTGAGCCGATAGTGTCAATGTTGACATTCAAGCAGGGCAGAGATGGTCAAACAGGAAAAACTTGAGAACGGGCAACCGGAAATTAGCAGAACAGGTAAAGCACACAATTCCAGAACTATGAATTCTCAAGATGGCCTATTATTCTGAGCAAAAAAAAAATTATTTGTACAAATAAACATGTCATTCTTACACACTCCAGAAGCCAGACATGTTTATTTTCAGAGCCATGTACAGAACTAGCATAGCGATATTTGCATTTTGTACCATATTGGTAATCAGGATATATCAGGAAGCTAGGACGGCAGATATAGTCACAAATGCCGCTAAGGACTCTTAAATAGTCAGTAAGAGTAAAATAGGGTAAATGATAAACATGCCTGCCTAGAATGAAAGGCATGTGCGCAGACAGTGGAATCAGATGCCTTTTAGGGTATAGAGAGAGTTTGTTACATTTATTATGGATATCGGACTCTTTGAGAAAGGAAACTTAATTGCCTGATATTGACCTTCCTGTCAAAAATATTGGAATCGGTATCGGCCTTGAAAAATCCATATTGGACAACCTAGTTGTAACTCGGTTGCAACTTCCTAGGATTACGGAGTTCACGGTCAACCTCGGCATCTCACGGTACACGGTACCTGTATCTGGTACACATGACAAATAAACATCCTAGAGCCGGGATCAATGAGCGCGCTCAGTTGGCTTGTGGAGTTCGCTGCTAGCAGCATTCCAAATCGCCCTGGTGTGTAGACAGACAGAGAGGCTCATTCCCTGCAATGCAGTCCTTGCATGCCTGTGAGTGGGAGCTCCATTGTTCACTAGTGTATGTGAGAGGCACAGGGTGCAGACTGAGCTGCCAATGCTGGGAACGGAGAGTTGGGAGTCTGCTGAGAGGGAACAGAGAGAGCTCATCTCCCTCACTACGCAAGTCACCAGCCTGCTGTCACCAGCGGCCACCCTGACTGATGGGGGGTGCAGGGAGAGAGGGAGGGGAGCAGGCTGTCCTATTGCTCTCCAGTCCTCCATGTAAACACAGAAAACTCTTTCAATGTGTACATAAAACAATTCTACAATCCACAACGTATGCCTTCATAAACAGTAATTAATACGGGGTGATCACACTTACTCATCAATGTCTTTGTCTTCAACTGAACTACACTTTCCTAAAAAATACCAGATTGGGGTTTAAATTAAAGCCTTACCAACAACTGTCTCTAACTACAGAGTAGCAAACAAATGATATTCTGGAGCCTAATCTGTAAAGCCAACAGCAAAGGGTTAACAAAGCCAAGGAGTCATTCCAGAGTCATTTGAATTAGTTAAGTAACCCCGAAAGACCTCCTTTGTAATTTAATGATCTGCTTTTATCTCTGCAACCCATACAAACAACTAGAAAACAGTCCTCCCTGCTGCTCGCCCCCGAGAGTGTGTGTGTGTGTGTGTGCGTGCATGCGTGTGTGTGTGTGTGTGTGTGTGTGCATGCGTGTGTGTGTGTGTGTGTGTGCGTGCGTGTGTGCGTGCATGCGTGTGTGTGTGTGTGTGTGTGTGCGTGTGTGTTGCACGCTTCACAACATGAACAGGCATGGATCTACTTCAGGTCTTGGCTGCAGCACAAAACCCTGAGTTATTATTGAGATAAAACACTTTAAAGAAGTTCCCTCAACCCCATTCCAAAAACAAGCAAATAAATGAGTGTTAACACAAGGGAATTGATTTTCCCCCGCCCTTCCCTAAGAGAATAGTCTGAACAACTCTTCGACTTTCAGATCGTAAAAACTAAAAAAGGGAACCTTCTTTCTGAATGAGATCAAAACATGACCTCTCAACTGATTCAAAAAGGATGGCTTTTCGCTTACGTCATGTGGCTGAGCCAGAAATTAATTTGGTGAATGAACAGAATGAAAACAACAAAACATGGTACCACATCAAAACAGACAAGAAGACTGTGACTGTGGCTATAGGTTAATTATCAAGAAAAATGTTTAGCCTAGGTCTGCCCGGCAACAGATTTATTTTAGTTAATGGCTAATATTGCGAGTTAGTGGATCAAGTCTAAAACAGGTTTCAACTAGGAATGGTGCTCAGAAAGCACAGACCTCTGCCCATGAATGCATTTCGTGGCTCTGTGTGCGCACATGTGAGTGCGTCAGGATATGTCTGGTATTGCTGGCCGAGAGCTTTATGCCAGTTCAAACCCCGTGACTCTGTGACCTTCCCACATCGAGATATGGCCGTTTCAAGTGACCCTTGACCTTTGACCCCCCACAATGCAATCAGTTAATCCTTGAGTCCAACTAGACATTTTACCCAAATATTAACAAATTCCATTAAGCCTTTCTTGAGATAGTGTTCATTAGGCCAAAAACTAGGCCAAAAACACATTTTATGAGGTAACAGTGACCTTGAACTTTGACCTTTGACCACCAAAATCTAATCAGTTCTTCATTCAGTCCAACTGGACATTTTGGCCAAATATGAACACATTCTGTCAAGCCATTCCTGAGATATCGTGTTTACCAGGCCAAAAACACCTTTTGGGAGGTCACAGTGACCTTTGACACCCACGATCTAAGCAGTTCATCCTTGAGTGCCATTGAACATTTGTACCAAATTGTCAATGCGTTCCCAAGATATTGCATTAACAAACATCGTACGGACGGACAACCCGAAACCATGATGCCTCCGGCATAAAAACGACTGGAGAATGGGCAGCCGTGTTTGGGCGGCTCTGTAGCACCCCCAGCGGGTGGTAGCCGGAGGGGGGCGGTGCTGTGCACTCCGGGTTCTCCCCCTGCACACCCTAGTCCAAACCCTGTATCTTTAGCACCCTCACACAGGGAACTGGCTTCGTTCTAAGGTTTGTTTTAATTTGTGGACCCGGCCCGTGATTCACATCTGCTCCAAAATTAAATGGGTTCTAAGTTGGACCATGCAACACCCTTCCACTGAGTTTCGTGAAAATCGGGTCTGGTAGTTTTTTGCGTAATCCTGCTAACAGACAAACACACAAATTCGCGCACCACCGAAAACATTACCTCTCACCCTGCGCCGTCGCCGGGGCGGAGGTAACGACAATTACATCCGCAGATGGGCCAGAGTATTCTCCTGCTGCGTCTGTCCCACACTCTCCTCCGCAGGTGAGCAAAGTAACAATGTGACTTAAAGCGCACGGTTCCTGGCAGAGCAGTTTAACTTTTCCATCCCCACAGTAACCAGGAACACGTTAAAGAGGGGCCAGTACCGCCCAGCAGGCACCCCGGTCTCTTGGTGGTCTCCCTGCTGCCGGAGGATAACCTAAGGGGCTAAAACACTTTGTTTTGACTGCCAAAAGCACCATTACAGCTATCTTGACTTCCTTCCTCTTATTGAGCACAGTTTTACTGCCAGTGCATTGCTCCTATAAATAGCGTAATAAATAGCATAACAAAGTCTCTTTTTTTTCACTGCGGTGAGGCAAGTGGGTTTTGGTCTCTGAAAAAAAAAAAAAAAGTTCTTTGTGAGTAATTCTCTTTTTAAAAGGGCTGGCGATTGATCACCCATGTGCCCTGGCTGACAATCTCCCTATGGAGCTTGAGGGGCTGGCTGGAATGCCCTTGAAAGGCATTTCGTTGAATCACTTCATTAACTCCACTTAAACAACAATCACAAGTGGTTAAGATCTCATCCTCAAAGACTCAAACCAACTAAACTCTAACACGAACACATTAATCATGTATGCTTACAACTAAGCTATAGAGTGAACCGCTTTGAGAAAATACCATTCGTCCATTCAATTACCTCCTAAATGAATTAGCCTCCGGCTAGCTAAACGTCGTCCTCTTTTGTTTGCCAGCCTGTTGGCGTTTTGTGATGAAATCATCTGTAACCGTGCGATTTTCCATATGGGCACCCTGCATTATCTCGTTGACACTGCTCTCTGCCACCAGGCCAGCCTTCGAGTGGGGGGAGGGCAGACGGAGTGGGGGTGGCGTTGGCGTTGGCTGGCAAGGGCTGCCCTATAGGCCGACAGCACAGACTGAGTGTGGCTGGCAGAGGAGGAAACTCCATCATTGCTACCATTTAGTTGTGACTGAATGGAATCCACCACAGAGCAGGGGCCAGCAGCAGGCGCAGGGAGGAAGTGGTGGTGGTAGTAGTAGTAGTTGTACTCGGCAGATTTTTATGAATGAGTGCTGGGAGTATTGGATGAATCACCACTCCCTGCAACATTAGTCAGCAGGCAGCTCTACACCAGACCTAATTGCTTCACACACGCACAGCGCGCACACGTGTACACACACACACACACACACACACACACACACGAGCGCAGCGCAGAGTAGGAGAATGAAAGCGGGTGTTTATTCAACTCCATCTATCTGTACGACCATGCCCTCCATTAAGCCCACACTTGGGTGGGATGCTTGACTGATTGGCCATCGGGCGATTTTCACTCCAAATGACTCGACTGGTGGTCGCGAAAATTGTCCGATTGCAAGAGTCAATCATTTAAGTCTATTCTAGCTGGCTAGAATGGACACAAACGTGGATGCTAGCTACAAGCTAAATGTTATATAGAGTAATGGGTCAATTCAGAACATGAAATAGTGAACCACAGCAGATGAAGGTATAAATATAGAGGCTCAATGTAACGAACTTGATCTCGGGTTGAATATCAATGTCAACAATTTCAATGACAACATCCAATAGTGCGAGTTCACTCCCTGGATCGATAGATTTCTTCATATAGCGTTTTTTCATATTTCATTCTGAAATGCTGTAGTTTGGACATTTTTTTGGTTTATTGAATTAATAATTATGACACGCTACCAGTTGCTCTCCAGCCACTGTTACAGTGATTAGTCAAGCTTGACTTTAAAAAATTATATTGCAAATCAAATCGCAATATCTGTCCGAAAAGTCGCAATTAGAAATTTTCCCCAAATCGTTCAGCCCTAGACCTCTTGTCTATGGCAACTTTGGCAAAATTGTTACTGAACTGTTTTATTGTACTAGATTTATTCTTGTTTGACTTAAAAGAGAATTTACCAAATTCAAAATGTGCTACCTGGCATTTGTCTGATATACTGTATATTTATCTGATATATTTGGAGGGCTAATGAGTCTAATAATGGGCATCCTTAATCTAAATCTATGCAAAGATAGTGTCATTCAGACCATTTTAAGAGGAGAAAGCCTCCTCTGAAGTACAGTTCATTTTTTATTCTTTATTTTTTTGATATATATATATAAATGTGTAACGCTATCGGCCGATCCTGACGAAAATAATCAGTGATCACTATCGGCCCCAAAAATCCAGATAGAGCATCCCTAACACCTGGCCTGCTGCTTGTGATCAGGAAAGATGACTTCAGGTCACAGAGGGAGGGCTGTGGGCTGACGCAAAGAATGTGCCCAGAGATATTTTAATACGTCTAGATAATTAAATCAATTTTCAACCGATGGGAGAGGCTGAGTTGAAGGACAAACGGAGATAATAATCAGACATGACTAACGCAGAAACTGCAGGTGGTTCTCCGCCTCCACGCCCTCGCGCCGTGTGGGGACACAAAGCTACAGAGCTTTAGACGCATCCTGCTCTCTAACCCTCACCTGCTCCCCTGGCTGAGATCATTCCACTGCATGTATGGGCAGAAGCCTGGAATTTTGTTTGGTTTAACAAACAGCTCCCAGATCACACAACACATAAGCGCCCCCCCAGCCCCTGCCGAAGCCATCGGCGCGGCCATTTGTATGCCAAGCGCTCCGACGCCCCTCCACTGACCCCCTCCACTATTTTCACACACATTCTTTGAGAATGACAGAGGGAGTCAATGGTCCCTGTAATGGCCGAGAGCGTCGTTCTACCCCGTTTATGCTCCCCATCCAGCAATGACTAAGCCAGCTGGAATTCCTGTCTAATTATATGCCCACTTAAAGGGACAGCCACCCCCTTCCTCTCCCGTCCTCCGACCACAGAAACACAGCAGAGGTTGCCAGTTGCTTCAGCAGGTGAGACAGAGCACACTCGGTCAGTACCGATATCATGTCTCAGTGCGTCTCCAGGGAGCGAATGGAAGATTCCCAAATCCCTCCCATGCTGTCTCGGACAGACGAAACACACCCATCCGTCCTCAAGTCTTCACAAGGGAAAAGGTGATTAAAGTTAATCTTTTGTCTGAGGTTCGTAGAGACCGTGACTCCTATCGGGTCTGCGCGGCAAAAAAAACAAACTGAAACATTATCAAAGCTATGCGGTGTTTTCGGAAAAAGAGGGCGGCGGCGTCTCAGCGGCTTCGCTTCCAGTGGGGGAGGTCACCGAGAGGCCAGGCCTCCGCTCACTCGGGCGTGTGACCTTGACTCTGGCACTCAAAGACTCTGGCGCAGACACAATACCGGGGCCCGGAAGAAAGGCTTCATCACTACCAGAGGAGCACTTAATGATGTGTGAGGGAAGCACAGCGCGGAGAGAGACACAATAGCCGCGTCTCGCCATTGTTTCACATGACGAGGCGGAAACCTAAGTCTTTTAAATTTGGCCAGATAAATGGTGGCAATAAAACAGAGAGGCCCCCCGTTCCGCCGTCAGAGGTCCTGCCCGTCTCCGTCTCCGTCCCCCCCAACCTCCCCTCATCCCCCCCAACCTCCCCTCATCCCCGTCCCCGTTTCAGTTCGAGCCCAACGTCCGCTCCCCCGGTGCGGAGCGGATGGGATCACTCAGGGCACCACTTCATTAGTTAGCGTGCGCTTTCCTCCTCGCGCTAATGCCAAAGTGCCTGGTTTGGCCTTGGGAGGCCTCCATCTAAGTCCCCCCGCAAAGTCTGCGTATTCCCGACACTGGAGGACGCCATGTCGGTTTCATCATTGCAGACACAACAGGGAGAGAGTGTAGAGAAAGGGAGGGAGGGAGGGAGGGAGGGGAGTAGGACTCCGGTTATTGGTGGGATGGAGGTGGCTGGGTTTATGTGGACTGTCAGTTGTGTTTCCTGAGTTAGGACACTGTAAATATAGTTCTGTGTCTTTACCTGCCAACCAGTCATTCTGGTTTCTTTTTCGGTGTGCCCACTGCCCCCCTCCCCCCTTCCCCGTTCCTCTCCCGCCCCCCTCACATCTAGCAGCACAACCCACAAGGCAGGGGGGGTTTGTGCAAACCAGGCCAGTCCAGCAGCAGTCCCAGTCACAAGACTGAAAACACCAACACGCAATGTCAGCAAGGCCGTCACCAAGTAAACAACTCAGTCGGCCAGACGCACACAAATCTGTCAGGCCAAAACACGGCTACCGTGCCGCAAGGCAGCGTCTAAACCCCACCAAAGAACGGTGCCAAACTGCACATGAATACAAGTCGGCAACCTAGGAATGTAAAGCATTTGAAACAACGGGCTGTGTTATCTAGCCGTGCCACCATCACCAGTTATCATCCTCCAGATAAGGACGGATGAAAAAAAGGCTTGACTAGAGGCAGAGAGAGTGCTGGGAGAAGGTTAAACGGACGGGAGAGTGCGCCAAGCAGACATCCTATATTCACTGTTTCCAATCAGTCACGAGACCAGTCGCTCACTTTGTTCTGTGTGAGCACTTGACATTTGTGTGACATTTCCCCTTGTTTGCCCCTTTTCCAACAGTGTTGTGGCTGACAGTTCAGCAGCTAGGCAAGCTGAACAGTTATATTATTAAATCTAGACTACCTACTTGGACCCTATCTTTGAGGCTGCTGCGAGTACTGTATTTCTGACACCCAAAATAATGAGTTTGGCCGCTTTTCGCTGTGTAGAACCCAACAATCTCAAACGGGTTTCTTTCAAGCAGCTCAAAATATTTTTGGCTGAGGATGTCTGTCATGTGGCCTAGCCTACCTGAGAGAAAACCCTGTGTGAAGTGTTACCTAGCCCTGGCGTGGCGGACAAAAGCTCCAGGCGGCGTAATTAAAGAGAGCCAGCAGAGAGAGTGCTGCTCTGCTCCAGACTGACTGAGAACCACCACATGCCCTTGAAGAAACATCTGTGTTAGGAAAAACAAGGCAATTATATGAAGGGGGGGAGGAACTGCTAAAGAATTTTTCCTTCAAAGCGGACCGTACTGTCTGCTGCTTAACCATCCCTTAGATGAAACCCAGCTACTCTGCCCACAACACTGTCAGTAAGGGAGCCCCCCCCCCCCCCCCGCCCGCCCCCCATTATAAACATTTAGCCAATCTCTTTTTCACCATAGCTGATGGAGAATGAGTTATGAGAACCCAGGCTACAACTCATTACTGTTTACATTGACCAGGACAATACTAAATTGGCTCTGCGCTACAGATATAATTACACAACGGTCCAAGTGAAAACAGTCTTGCGCGCCACTGCAGATATAATAGGCTATTGCGTCTTTGGTGAAGTGGGCGAAACCAGAAGATCTGCTCTGCCTAACAATACACATGACTGGAGACTAAGTAGCACCTAAGCCTGTCTCACTGCAATCCCTTTCTGTCATTTGTTTTCAAAGATGGTGAGAAGGCTGGAAAATGCCTGAACTATGAGGTGTCGTGTAAAGGTCTTGAGGGGGCAAGTTCAGACTGTTCCCAATTAACTGAGGGATGTTTTCCCACCGGTCCTTGTGTGGGAAAGGACCAAGTTAGCACAGGCAGGTTTGATTCCTCCAAGTCTGCCGAGTCCATGCTATCACCAAGACGTTAGGCCAAACTGTAGGGGCGTGTGGACGTCACGCCAACTGCTCACCGGAACGGAAATAAAACTGAGGGCATCTCAGAATTCTCTTCTCCACTTTGTCACTACACGGTGATGCAGGAAAACAAAATCTAGCAGCAAATGCTGAATGTCTCGTTTAGGCATGGTACACACCCACATAGTACACATATCATAGTAGTAGTGTTTCAACACTTAGCAGTAGCTTTTTAGGCATCCATTCACCTAATATAACTATTAGGGATGCACCGACATATCAGCCGTGCATCAGTAATGGATGATATTCGCCTTGTTGACTGCCATCGGCCTATCTGCAAATAAAATGACATTCACTGATGGCAATAACCGATGTTTAATTTGTTGTGTTATGTCAGTTTTGGGCCGTGTTGGTTATTTGGGTCTGACTCGGACAACAAACTTTGTCATGTGAAAGAGAGTTATACTGCATAAAGGTTGTTTCATAAAATTGTATGATTGAATTTGTGCTCATTCAAAGATAGTGTGATGAAAGACTTAAGTTTTTCACACTTTTTTATAATGAAGATTTCTTTGTTTCCCTAGCACAAAAAGGGGAATAAGTAACGACAAAAACAAAATAAACAAAAAAACAACAACATTGGTCTCAGTAATGGCCCAGAATTTCTCAAACGTATCAGTGCATCCCTAATAACTACTGCAGGGCTTGACATTGACATTACACATTTTCACTTATCTAAGAGCTCAATGACAAAGCTAAAAAATTTTGAGCAAATAACAAATTTGACTTCTATTAATCTGATGATAGGCCTACATAAGTACATATAATTTATTTAAACATCTAATCATAAAAAAATAGTATGTTATTATTTAAAATTATTATGAAGGGGTAGCCAGCATTTCTTTTAGGTCATGATTGACCACATGCATGACAACAACTCAACCAACTCAAACTTGAGCAGTGGCGTTTTTATATGTTAAAAACATACAGGAAAACTACAGTAGGCCTATTATGATTATGAACGGTCCGGAATGAAATGCAACTGTACTAGCTAGCTAAATTGGCTAACTAACCAACCACCAAGAGACTCTGGAGAGACTGATCAATGAATGGTGGCCTCATTCCCTAAACTAACGTTAACGCTAACCGTTAATGGCCGCACCACTGCGCCGTGGGCTTCAATGTATTTGTGCTTGTTCAAATCAAAATCGATACAAATAGCATAGAATGAGGAGATTCTCACCTTTCTGGCAGTGGTTGGAGGTCCAACAGCGGTAGCTGTAGTTATGAAAGTTGGTCTGTTTGCAAAGGGGTTTGTCCTCATTGATGCCAGGACAGACGTCCCCACACTCTTTGGACTGCTTATTCCCAGCAATGAAGTTGTTGAACTCTGCGTCCATGATGAGTGACCAGTCCACCGAATCCAGATAGCAGAGCTCGGGGTTCTTCTCAATCCGAATGGCACCTCTGGTGATGTTCCTCAGGTTGTAAAGGCCGATGTCCTTGAGGCTGGTCATCTCGAAGATCACCAGGGCGTAGTTGTAGAAGAGGTTGCGTCCTCGGATGACGGTGAGGTTGGGGAAGAGCGAGCTGAGGCTGTCCAGGCCAGAGACTCTGAACAGGAGCAGGTAGTCCGTGATCATGGTCAGCTTAGGAAAGCTCAGGGCTCGGAAGACATCTTGGTTGATGTTGTTATTCTTGTCGCCGATGAGGAGAATCTGCAGGAAGCCCTCCACCACCGTGCAGTTCTCCAGCCGACGGAACTCACTGATGTCATTGCCAATGCTGCTGGGACCACAGACTAGAATAGAGGAGAAAAGGGAGAAAATATATTGGAATATTAGCAAGCTTTAACTTGTCGTAATTAATTAATTATTACAATTAAAGGTAATTTGGTTACAAAAGTTACAGAATTATCTTTTTTTATAGTAGATATTACGCTATGTGCATGTTTTCACTCGAATTATGTAAATCTGTACCCACATACTTATTGAATAGGTTTGGTAGGTTTCTATAAATATTGATATTTCACTTGATCCATATTGACACAAAGTGTTTATTAACTTTGAGCACACATGGTCTTTTAGAAGATGAACTGGCTATGAGAAAGCAAATACTTTAGTCAGGATTCATTGTGCTATTGGCGAAAAGCACACTAGAAAATCTAATAGCAAACTTCAGTTGGCTAAGGCTTGGATGAATGTGATGCTTAGTCACAAGTCAACATCTCAACTATAACTCAAGACTATTGACTTCATGAAGTTCTAATATTTTCCAGAACAGTTTGTACAAAGGTTTAAAATCCTGTTTAGAATCTAATAGCCTAACACTTCATCAAAAGAATTCCAAAGGCATGAGTGACAAGGAAGCTTTTGGAGCCTCATTTCCCCTCTCGACAGCTGATCCACACCTGTGCAACACACAATAACAAGCCAGAGAGAGGAGCATGAGTAATCCTAAAGACAATCTTACAAGCCAGAGAGAGGAACGTGAGTAATCCGAACGACGATCTTAAATGTGTGAGTTAGTCATCAACCTTCAAAAAGAGAATTCACACTTAATAGATGCCTGGGTAAATTAAAAGTAATATAAGTGATAAGACAGACAGAACTGAAGATGTGTCAATACCGCAGCAATGCCCCTAAATGACAGACCCCTTTCCCCCATTTCTTACATTACAATAAAAACCTGTTTGTTACTGGTTTCCGTGGGTGTAGGAGGAGGGGGGTGGGTGGACATGTCCTCCAATCTTATTCAAAAGCAAAATTGTCCGCCTTATTATTTCTACCAGGGGGCTGTAACTTTAGAAAATGACTAATTTTGAAAGGGTCTCCGCTGTTTGGTGTCAGCCTGGAATGTGTTTTTTATTCAGCTAACGTTATGTGTTTTGCCGAGTAACCCCCAATAGTGTCTTGCTACTGTAGCTAACTGAGTTAAGGTGACTTAACGTTAGCTACAGAAATAAGGCTACTGACTTAATCATAAGGTCATCACATTAAGTTGCTCAAGGAAGCAATGGATGCGCTACCGGAGATATTATCATTAGAGGAAGATTCTTTTTAAGCCTGTCCCACCCCCCCCACCCCCACTGTTTAACTCACTCCTTCCTACACCCTTGCTGGTTGCCTACTGCAAATGAATATAAATGATTGAGAAAATCCTAATATAGTCTCACTGTGGTCATCGCACCACTTCAGCAGTTTCTCCTTCAGTAGGCTTCACCCTTTTATGCCACTAGCATGCCAACAAGCGTGGAAGGTGATATAATCCAGGCAATGAAGCTAGAAAGGTTGTTATGCCTTTCTACGCAATCCACTTGTCACCACCTACTGTCAACAGGCCAGAAAGTAGGCTACTCCCCGCCTGTTGATGCCATCCAACACTCCCTGGCCTATAAATTACACACTCGTGAGAGGGGTGATACCGTGACATCTATACACACAACAGACAAACATCTTAACCCTCTATGATTTCATCCCAGTGACATTTTAGAAGGCTTTCAGGAGGATGAGGCCTTTATTCATAATTCATTACACTTGTGATGATTAGAATTAGAAAGTGCAATCCTAATACAACTCTACAACCTAACGGTCTAAAATGGCACAAACCTCTCCTCCTCCCTCCTGAGCCCTTCACACTGCTGAGCAAATAGACATATCTTTCTATTGACAGGACTCCAAATCTCATGTTTACATTTGATAACCTTTCCCTCGCCAGTCACTGCTGCAACGCTGTGGAATAGCCATAGGCAAAAATGAGATTAGGCCTACATAAAAACATTAATTTGCATAAGAGTCACTCATTCCGTGCATCTCTCAAATCTGATTGTGAGTAGAGCTGAACTCAGTAACCTCCAGCCAATTGCTCTCTGAGTTCCAACTGATAAGTCAGACAGGCACAGCTCTGGGCAAGTGTAGCCACACAAGGAATCTTTACATTGCCCCATGCCAAAGTGAGAATAAACTTAGGATTTCGATGGGAGAACCTTGCTACTGCCAGGCTGTCCGGCAACCACTGGGGTTAACAGTAAAACCCAATTACACACACTTCACAAACTCCTCACTCTTTCCAATCAACAGAACCAACTCTGTTTTGCTTGTGAATGTATTTTTACATGTTCTATTTTAAAACCCTGGTCTTTTTTTCCACACGCGATGAATCGGATGAATCAGGGAGGCTTGTTTGCAGTATACTTGGAAAAATGGAAATTTTGTGGTGACGACACATAAAAGGAGGTAAAAAATTGCATGTTTTAACTCTGACCAACTTAGTCAAACACACAAGTTACTAACTGTACAAGAGTATAGAGGATGATTTCAATGTGTCAGCATTTAATCATTATCAAGAGTGTAGCCCATTTCTTTCATCATCTATCTTATGTATGATTAGGTTTATCTCCCATAATTTCATCTTCTTTAGCAAAGCTGACCCATTCATGATTCATCTATCACAGCCAAGCAAAGAGTATGCTATGCTATTCAAAGGGTCATTTCTAATGCACATATTTCAAGGTCAAGCCAAAGCTGTTTAGACAATGGGAATAAGTCAGGGATACTGGGAAGCCAACAGACCAGCAGCCAGTCAGTTAAGAATAATATCGAGAATAACTGCAAACAATGGCACCACTAAATTCAAGAGCAAGGGTTGTGTTCAGCATATTCCAAAGTAGGCCTGGATCTGGGACTTTATAGGAAGCTATAGTATGATTCACAATGGCTGGCCAAGCAAAACCTCAGGAGCTTGGCTTGGCCACACCATGGGCCTCACTACCCCCCCCGTCTGGCCTCTCCCGTCACTCCCTGTCCAGGAATAAAAATTAGACGTTTGATTGCTTTGAATATTCCATTCTTCCACAGTGGAATTGATAGATAGCTATATTTTGAGCAGTTACCCACAGTGTCTATATAAAATGTTAACGTAAATGCCCAACGTTAAGTAGTTGGGACTGTGAAAGCATGCCATGCGTAGGGCATGTGCAGCCGGCACGACCGTAGGCTCCATCCAGAGCAGTAGCCTGCTCGCACCAACCTAGCCTGATGCTAATGCTAACTGCCTCCATCATTTAAAAACCTGTCTTATTGATTACCAATGACTAGGAAGCAAAACGCTGGCGCAAGCAATTATTTTAGATACCTTCTGGTGAGACGTAGTAGTTTGAAAGCATCACGATGAGGTATTTGTTTACGAGCTTTACCATTGCTGGAGCGGAGCTAGTTAACGTTACAATAGCAGGAATCTAGCAGGAATCTAGCTCGGACATTGAGTAAGGTTAAGCTAACCCACACGTCCTAAAAAGCACCAGCGTGATCTGTCTGTTTAGTGAGAATTCAGTGATTGATTCTAGGTGGCAATTTCATGCAAACTACTATAAAACCAGATCTCTACACAATCTAAACGCTTTTGGGGGGATTGGCCCGGACTTCTCGTTCATTTGGAACTTTAAATGGTCACGTTAGCCTGGATAGAGATGGGTTTGTGCTTAGCTAATGCTCCCCAGCACTTATAGTCTAACATTAGCTTTGTTAGCAGCTAAGCGCTGGCTGGCAACGCGACTCTCCCGGTGTTCACGGGCTGCCGAGCCAAACTGGGCTGGATGTCTGTGCAGGCACTACTTGGAGTCATGCACCCCCATCTTCCATGTTTGAGGAATTATTTCACATTTAGGTCGAAATAAATTACCCATAAAATCACAAAAATACGTCTAACGTTATTTTCTTTTAACCTGAAAGCAATTGCTAGCAACAAAACGCGAACGTGTGGTAGGTAGACTAGGTGAAAGTCAGGCTTGTTAGGACGTGGAGGAGCAGGACAGAGCTAACGTTAGCTGTTCAACAACAAGGCTAGCTTTGACTGAGAGGACGGGCTGGCTACTAGCTAACGTTCATACTTACTTTCTCCATTCGCGGGCCAAACGCATATCGTGGAGAGACACAGCAGCAGACCACAAAACAAGGGCAAATGATCCTTTTCTGTACAAGACCTCATTCCTGTGGAATAATTCCTCCCCGGCCTGATAAGTAAAAATGGTTATGACCCAATTAATGAACAGGGCCAAATGTAGCCACTTCTGGACATCCACAAAGAGCCACGGACGGTCTGTTCACTGAGTCCAAGTTATTGGGAAAAATCCTTGCCCAGTGCTAGCGATAACAAATAACTTGTAGCTGGCTAACAGCGATGGGAAGATGTGAAAATCCCAGAAAAACAGACTGGGAAGCACGCAGGCGAACTACAAGACGAATGCTCGCCTTCTCATGTGCTGTGGAATTTCCTCGAGTCCGCTGCGGGGTGAACTCAATCCAGCAGAAAATCCTCGATTTGTCTTCTTCGGCAGATAATATATGGTTATCATAATACTTCAATGTTTGTTTATTCTCTATGAACGCAAAATGATGCATGGGACGTTTTAGAGAAACATGCGTTGGAAATGTCTACCCGTTGATATTCCGCATCTTCAGACTCCATTTCTTAAATCAAATGACAATTTCGCCCGTTTCCGAGGAGCTCCTCGCGAGCTGAGATTATAATACGAACAATCCTCAAACGTGGATGAAAGGAGATCAGGTTCGGGTTACGGTACGAGGACCACAATATGCTTGGCTAGCACATGAATGAAGAAAACACCATCCCGGGTGTACGGCACGACGTATCCGCCAGGACAAATGGTTTCAACAACTGCACCGTTATCTGCCTCCCACTCTCCTCCGTCTTCACTCGCGCATACAGACAGAATACGATTTTAGATCGAATCCATTTTCGTCAGATAGAAACAGGATAATTGGCTGAATCTGGTCCCATCAACTCTTGGGATCTGATATCAATCGTTGACTTGAGACTCCTGGTTGCTAGCTATCCTCTTTTAGCCTGCAGTGTGGTTGTGGCCATCCTCGAGTCTGCTCCGTAGGATCAGCGCTGTAAACAAGGGTCGATTTCTCAGTCACACACACACGGCAGACTACGCTCCACCAGGCTGGAAGGAAAAACTGGAAAATAATCCAGTATTGGGATTGTTTTCCTTCTCATAAATGCATGTAGGCTAATAGAGAAAAGCGACGATAGAGAAATAGGCTATCAATACTATTCACAATCTTGTACGATTAATCGATAGGTTATTTAATTTGTTAGGTACTTTACTGTAAGCAATCTATGATATCTTATTAGACCTATTAATTTCCACAAGGGAGAAATCCTTGCAACTGAAATGCATTCGTTGAGAATTCAGTGACTCAATTTTAGAAAGGCATTTTGTTAAGCCTATTCTAATTATGCAATTAGGCCTACGTGAAGAAATGTAGATTGCTGTCATTCGATTTCTTGATTTAGAAATAATGCAGGTGACTCATTTAAAATAATGCTTTCCTTACCCTAGTGTACACATACTAAGGTGTAGCATCGATCATGGGTCAAAATGTGAAGTGCACATGCTTGTGTATCAATATAGATAACCAGTCAATTAAGAGGGAACAATTTCTTAAGAAACCAGATTATGTCCCATTGAGTGAACCAATAACCTAATGGTGCCACAGGTTTCCATGCAGCCCCCCCAAATCTATATCAATGTTGCCACCTAGCGGCCACAGTCTTCAAAGCAACTCATTTGAAAACAACCACCCATGAATGTGTAGTTAAATCAAAAAAGGTACAGTAAAATACGAATATGTAGATGACAATGTAGTTCAATAGAATACGACTGCATGGTATCAACAGTGACTTATTTTATTATTTTTTTTACCTTGAGAAATGTTTAAATCAAAGGAGTTTGGATAAAGTTGGGCATTGGATTGGAATGATTCCAATTCAATTCACTGTTAATAATAATAATAATAATAATAAAGTTATTTGTACAGCAACTTTCATACAAATAAATGCCGCTTAGTGCTTTACAACGGAGAATTTACATGCACAGTAGGCTACTTCATATAAAAACAGACATAAAATGAACAAAAAGCAGAGAAAATAAGATGGAAGATAAAACACAATAAAAAAAAGAAGAAGATAGAGATAAGAAATCAAGTAAAATACAACATTTTAAAAAGCTTACCAATACAATATCACAAAGCACCATAATCCCACAAATTTGTATGGCACATCTTGTTGTGTCATAACACCCCATTATCAGTTTTTGAGATGCGTGAGTCCGTTCTACGCCCTTGTGAACCATATTGCACACGTTTGTATTTGCTCCACTCTGACTCTGTTGACAAAATTACTGATGAGTCAAATAAATGCTTCCATTATTTTTGATGCCTACATGCTAATGGTTTTCATAGCCAAACCAAGATGTAGAGCAGATCCTTATGTATTTCAATCATCTTAGCTTACTCCAACGGAAGGAAGGGAGAGGACCGGATCCTCATGACTGTAGGTGGTCTCTAATTCTGGGAGAGAAGGGAAGCCAGATGAAACCGTCCTGTTGAAGAATCCCTGACAGTTTTGATTATCCCTATAATTATGGGTTTCTTTCATTCGAGAGAGGAGAGCACAAAAGCATTATTTGAACGCCACCGATTACCTCAACTCTGGCAAGCAGAGTTAAGCTTCCGTCACATTCCTACAATTACCACAGGGGAAAAAACATGAAAAATGAACTGAATATCAGTGACCACCCAAGACTACAAATACAGTGAGTCACTCTTCAACAAGTACACACTGTACCAACATGACCCCTTTTGCCCAGTGAATGTTGTGCCTGTCCACTTGCATTTGTTAAGGCCTCATAAAAGTACCCATGAAGGCCGGCGGCTGGCCCACCTACCTTGACCGCCTCTGTTGGTTTCATTCTCTCACTGCACTCATGTGGAAATAAATGTGTTTACCACCAATGGGTCACACATGCTAATGAGAGTCTGTTTGTTTTTCACTGTGCTCATGCAGGAGGAAAGGAATTTTGTGAAAGAGGGGGGGGGGGGTAATAGATGATGTGCAGACAGTCCTGATGCCTCTGTAATGCTAATGATGGAACAGGTTTCAGAGAAAAATTATGGCCATGAAATATGTGCAGGAAATAGCATTTTTTCCCTCACAAAACTGTATTTCAGTTCTGCATGTGTGCTTGCTCAAAGTTCCCTTTAACACTTTTTAACTCTACAACTGCTTTTCCTTTTCATCCCCATTCCTTCTGCGACTTTTTTGAGCGAGAGACCTCCACGTTTTTCATATTGAGGAAATCATGCAAATCTATCCTATCTCTTTTTGATCCAACATGTATTGGTTTTACTACAGATCTTTTAATAACGCCTAAATCTCCCATAGACTGCCACTCAATTAAACAACATTCCCGATTAGGCATTGTTGAGTCAGCTAACATGAAACATTACAGTAAAACTAGAAATGTGCATTTCCTGGAGAAAATGCATGTGGGCTGCCAGTGGTCCCAGCCTTAGAGGCCGTTCGGACAACGACACCCCTGTGGTCTAAAACCCATTATTTCCAATGGCTTGTGCCACGGTGGATTTTTGCTGTGTCGAGCAAAGTGCGGGCGCAGCTCAGCGCCTGCCTCAAAGTGTGTGGGTGCGAACTAGGTTGAGCTTCCCGCACTGCGCTGCCGTGACCAGCGGCGGGGGCAGCTCACATCACATCCTGTCTCAATGGCCCTTCAGTCTCCCAGACCCAGCCCTAGCCTCTCCCTAGCCCTAGCCTCTCCCCACCCTAGTCAGCTGTTTGGCAGCCAAGTTGGCCTACATCCTCAGGATGACCTATGCCCTACGACCCTTTATATTGTGCTTAATTCATGGGTAGCGCATCCTGTCAGGTACTGTAGGAAATATCTGTCAGAATGCCCCACTACACTATATTGTGCTTAATTCATTGTATTCACAATAAAATGGGTAGTAGGGCCTTCTGATAGACATCTCCTACCTGACAGGATGCTATATCCATGAATAAGCATGAATGCACACACAGCCAAAACAAAACTGTGAGCTAAGCCAGCTCTCCGTGTGGGGGTGCTAGAGACACTGGGTTTGGACCGGGGATGGGGGCGAGGGAGGCGCCACAGAGCCGCCCGAACACGGCCGCCCATTCACCTCCATTCATTAGGACTTGGGCTCAGGAGCCCAAAATTCCCCCCATTCATTGTTAATGGGGGGGAGGGATTGAAACAGCTATATCTCGATGTGGGAAGGTCACAGTGACAGTGGGTTTGGACAATCCGGAAGCTCTCAATGGAACCAACCCAGCAATACCTAAAAAAAGGGTCTCTTTAGGGTACCACTCCAGTGACAAGGCTATTTGTACCTTTCACTTTATAGTGGGCAGAATGCCTTTTCTAGTGATACTGAAAAAGGGACAAAGGTTATAAAGAATATTATAGTTTAATTTCTTCAATGTAATAATACACATTCCATTCAGAAATGACAATAAAATAAGGTTCACAACATACATCGCGTTGAGATATTCACCAACACAATATATTTTGTAGATTTTCATCAATACACAATACACAATAAATCCATATCAAATCCATTAATATAGAAAATGCAATATTTGGCACAATCTGATATGCATCATTGCAAAGATGTAGCCTACGATCGCATGATACTGAGCCGGATACAGTGTGCCGCCATGGGCCGACGGGATGGGTTAAGAGCAGGAGAATAATTTAATCGGTGGACGCTCTAGTCATTTTGTGCGTGTTTCGGTGTTGCCACCTCCCTACACTGTGTGATGTGTGTTCACTGTGTGAAAAATATAGATGTTTGTTTGTTTGTTTGTTTGTTTGGATAGAGGCAGTCCTGAGATTGCCGTATTACCACAATGACCGGTGGGGGGGAGCTGATCCTTGTCTTGCTGTTGACATCGGCCTGCTGCTGCAGGAGGAACTTCACCATATTTATGTTGCTATAGTGATAAGCAGCATGGAGAGGAGTGTAGCCCATCTGGAAGAGAAGAAGTGGGAGATAAATAGTTACTCATCTCACCAGCCTAACTAACGATGAAATGACTAACAACAACACTTACAGCCCTGGTGGTCATTCTAGGACATAATAACCATCATCTCAGTCAGGCCAGAGGCAATTGCTCCCTGTCACATCACTACTTGAAGACACTAAATATGGGATGGAGGTGGGGTAATGTGTATCACAAACAACACCAGCTCTGACACATCACACAACAGCTAGGGGCTTTAACCTGCGTAGACCTGGCAGACCCTACATCGAGACCAGGGGAACACATTCCTTACCAAGATATTTCTTCACAAATGTCTTTGTAAAGGTGTCTACTAACATATATATATATATATAAAAAAAAAGAAAACTCGAGACAGCTGCTGAAATTTGGGGTAGGCTACTCTCAACCTTATTCGGGTAAAACTGAAAATGTTTAGTTTTGCCTTAAGTAGCTTGTGAGGGGTCAAGGTAGGATTCTGAATCTATTGCAAGCATGTTTTACACAAAAAAAAACACTCTTTGGCGGTAAAATGGCCACGCCCAGTTTTCAAGCTCATCACAAACCCATTTTTGGGGGGGTGAAAATAAATGTACTAAGCATGTAAATTAAAAAGTAGCTTTATTTGTTTATATCAATTTCAAGTTAAGGTGTGAAGTGTACTGTGTGAGCCTCTACCTACAGTAACATGCTCTAAATGAGGCGTGTGTCAAAGTGAGCTAAGAAGAATATCCGTATAGCCTGGTATGACCATCCCGATCTAGCGAGCTCACTGCTTCGAACGGGATGGTCGTACCAGGCGAGAATATCAGGGCCTTGCAGGGGGTTAGGGCTCACCAGTGGCAGGGATGTTTAGGTGAGGAGAGCAGTGCGTGTTTTAGATGGCGGATGCTGTACAAGCCCCCCATACCTAAAAGGACAGGTGATTTGCAGTTGCTCTGAGGGGTCTCTGCGCGCCTTGGGGTAGAGTACACTTCTTTTTTGCTCCAACACAATGTGGGTGAGTTGAAAGGGTGTGGTGTCTCGGCAGGGCGATTTGTACGGTTGGAGCAGATAGGCCTAAACCACCAGTTGACCATGACAGCTCTTTCTCTCAGGCTGGGCTGAGGCTGATGCTGTGTCCTGGGGCTCTGACCTGGAGTCAGCCTGGACTCAGTGAGAGTAGTTGCGTAGAGACAAATGCTGTCCAAACTGCTGGACATCATGGACAATGTCTCCCACCCCGTATATGACACTGATCAGTTAGAGGATCACCATCGGTAGCAGACTGATCCTCCCACGGTGTTCGACAGAGACCATGACCGTTTCCTCATGCCTAGACCCTTTCCTCGTACCATGACTGAAGCAAAACAATGATCAGGCTATTGTTGAAGAAGTTTCATGATAGATGGATAGATAATTGGTTGAGATGAAGAAAGAGTGTGAGATAACAAGATAAAATGTCCCCTAGTGTGACATGATCAGTTCCTGATCAACATGGATAGAAAGAAAAATAGAACGAAAGAAAGGATATTCAGCCTAAACAACTGAAATACCAAAATACCTTCTAGTAATAGAATTAGCACTCCAACTGCATATGAAGTTGGAAATATACCAAGCCAGCGGTGCACCTGACAACTCTTGACAAAGGTCAGCCCGAGCCAGAATCACCCCCCCCCCCCCCTACACACACACACTCTCACACACACACACACTCACAGACACACACACACACACACACACACAATAACTACCAGAGAGAGGGGGGCTGAGATAATCAACAAAATTCCAACCCGGAGGGTGGCCTCAGTGAGTAGTAGGTTGGTGAATGCTGTGCAGTAGGCGTCCAAACTTCTGGCCATCATGGACAACCTCTCCCACCCTCGACATGACACTCAGGTCAGGCAGAGGAGCATAATCAGTAGCAGACTGATCCTCCCACGGTGCTCGACAGAGACCGTTTCCTCATGCCTAGACCCTTTCCTCATACTATGGCTGAAGCAAAACAATAATCTTTGATGATAGATCTCTCTGCTCCCCCTCCTCTCCACGTCCCACCTTACCATCCTCCCCTCTCCCCTAACGAGGTCCTCAACCTTGTTACATCTAGCCACCCCACCACGTGCTCCTTATGTAACTGAGTAATAATGTCCTTGAGTCCCAGGTATAATGGTAGCAGTTAAGTGTTTGGTTGGTTAAACTCACTCCTTAAAGGAGCACTAACAGTCCCTCCAAGAGGGACATCCCTCTTGGCGCAACGGTTAGTGTGTCCGACTCACGAACGAGAGAGCTTGTAGAAGCGCTGTATGGAATCCACCCAGGAATCTGGGTGTGACCCTGGACGTCCAACTGTCGTTCTCTGCACATATCGCATCCGTTTCATCAGGAGGATTCGCCTTTTCCTCACTGACAAAATGGAGCAGGTGCTCATCCAGGCCATTGTTATCTCTCACCTGGACTACTGCAACTGCCTCCTTGCTGGGGCCCCTGTGTCAGCCATTAAACCCCTAGAACTTCTGTTGCTCATCTGGTGTTCAACCACCCCAAGTTCTCCCACACAACTTTCCTTTTCCGTTCTCTGCACTGGCTTCCAGTAGCAGCTCGCATCCAGTGTAAAACTTTGGTGCTAGCCTACAGGCCAATGAAAGAAAAGCTCCCTCCTACCCCCAGGCCATCATCAAGCCCTACACCCCCTCCCAACCACTACGCTCTGCAACTTTGGGGCGACTGGTTTTCCCCCGTCACTCCGAGGCCCCTACAGTCGATAGACATGGCTCTTCTCTGTCCTGGCCCCACAGTGATGGAATGAACAGCCCACTGACGTCAGGACAGCAGAGTCACTGCTCATCTTTCACCGTTGGTTCAAAACTCACCTCTTCAAGAAGCACTACCACGATCCTTCCACTTAAGTTCTTATTGTATTTTTTAGTTTTCTATTCTTCACTTTGCCTTCAGCACTATATTATGCTCTTAGACACTTGTTTAAGAAAGAAGATGCACTTATGAGTTCTGGCAAGTAATAGTATACTGACTTTTCCTACGTTAAATGCAATTATTGTCACTATGGATAAAAGCGTCAGCTAAATGATTATAATGTAAAACTGACTTTGAATATAGAGAGTGATTATGATCATGCCTCATGACTATAAACAGTGATTATGATCATACCTCATGACTATAGACCGTGATTATGATCATACCTCATGAGACGGGCTGCGTCTTCAGCACCAAGAGTGGTGCAGGTTGGGGGGAATGACAATAAGCATGGAATTACAGTAGGCTTTTAAAGAGCAATACACAACTATTGTAAGTTTGAATCTGTCCTGTTTGATGCACTAGGTCATACATTGATTTGTTATGGAAACCTGAGACTGATGTAAAATATTTAAATTGTGTTTTTGCCTTATGTTCAACTTAAAAATGAATCTTACCTGTCCCCAACCCCTTCAGATGGGCATTTCACCTATACTACCAGTAGAGGTCACTGTAAGATTGCACCGTCAGCGTTTAGGGTTTAAGGCGGCTTTATATCCTGTTATTATATTTATTTTATTCGTGTAATTGCCAAACTTGCCCCAGCAACCTAACTAGACTGTTACATGACATCATTGGCATGATGGCATCTCATCTGTTATGACCACTGCTCAAGTAGGATAAGTTCAATCATACTCAAATCAGTGTCAAGTCTGTAGGAATTCTCTCCATATACTTTTCTACAGATAGTGCTTCGGGATTCAGACCCTGTGATCCTCGTGTCATATCGCTGCTCCTGTGTTGCTGGTACTGCAGTGTGTAACCACACAGTTGCTTTGCTGTTTCAAACGGCGCACTATTCTGAGCTTAATGTACAGGTTGTGCCCCCTGTCCACACCTGCACTGAGACAGAGCAGAAATGGCACAAGCCCAGAACAGCGGTAAGTGATGAGATGCAATTCATAGAGCCACTGAACTGCCAATGCCAGAATCCAGCTTTTTATGGGTGAGGAACCTTATAATATAAGGATGTATTATTGAATTGAATTTTGTTTTGACAGGATTATTAGGCACTCATAGATGATTTCGCATATGCTTTATGCACACCCACACAATTTTGTTGTCTAATTGTTGAGATTGTATGTTATTTGTCTTTTGTCAGGGAGTGAAACCTGGGCCAATAAACAAAATGGTTGTCACCAAACCAAGACTCAACCGGCACATGGGAGGAGGAATCAGGTGAGATAGTGAGCTGCCTGTTAGTGTGTATAAAGAATTTATTTAATATTAACTAAAATTTAGAATGGATGTCAACGGGAGACCTACATAAATTTTTTGGTCGGTCAGTTTTCCTCTCTATACATCCGTGCACGTGCGTCATTCTGCATGACACGATGCCTGACGCTATTATTGTCTTTCACAGAAGTAGACTTTACAAGGGCTTGGTTGGGAACCCACTTGACATGTCCATGCTGCAGATTGGAGAAATATACAAAGACTTTGACATTACAGAGAAACCCCTTGCAGCAAATATGGACATCACTGACGAGAAGACCCTTGTTGAGACAACACTTGGCTTAGCACAAAAGGGCAGTGTGCTCTCGTACCAGCAACCCATACTGCCCACAAGGTCGGTCAAAATGCACAAAGATCCTCCATCTAACCCACAGCTTTCTTTTGTGGAGTCCAGGCTTGCCCCAACAGAGTGTGTACATGTTTGTACTGAGGAGGAGCACTTTCACCTTGAAAGCTTGAAGGTAGGGATGAAATTATTTCCAGTTTAATGATAAACCGTCAGGGCCGTTATTACTGTTTGAAGTTGAAATTAACATTAAAATGCAATTGTGACAAATATGATAACCATGATCATTTTGGTCTGTAATCATGATTTTACATTTTCATACCATTTCATCTGTCTTGAAGGTCACATTGGACATGGCCTATAAGATTGAGGCAGCGACAAGAGAACAGGCAGCAGACCAGGAGTGGCATCAGCTCCGTCGTCCGAGGATCACCTCCTCACGTTTTAGAGAGGTATGTTTTGTGAGGGGAGCAAGCTCTGCAGAGTCCCTTGCAGAAAGAATCATGAAAGGTACCAGGCAGACTGCGGACATGAAAAGAGGTGCAGACATGGAGTTTGAGGCTGCATCGGAGTACTGCAGCCTGCAAAATGTGAACTACACCCCTTGTGGCCTCGTCATCCACCCCGATGCACCATGGCTTGGTGCATCACCAGATGGCCTCATTTTTGATCCAGTCGCACAGCCACCATTTGGACTTGTTGAAATTAAGTGCCCAAATGTTAGGAGCTATGTTGACTGTAAGTACCTTCAAATGCAGTATGGAACTTCGACCCTCCGAGAAAGCCACTGTTACTACTGGCAGGTGCAGGGTCAACTTCTGATCACTGGGCTACAGTGGTGTGACTTTGTGATTTGTGCCCAGGACGACATGATGGTGCAGCGTATCCATGTTGACCCCAAAATAACCACAATCATCAGGGACAAAGTTGACCAGTTTTTCTTCAATGTGTATATGCCAAAGTACTTGTCTGTCTCCAAAAAAGCTTAGTTGTGTGTTATATACAGTACACTGTATAGGTTGGAATGACGAGAAGAAAACGATTCCACAAAGAAATGATATATTCCAGTTTTATTTGTCAATGACTATACATTTCAAAGTGTGTTTGTGTGTATTTACAGATGCGTGTGTGTAAATGTTTTACATTTCTTTCTGTGTGCAACGCGCTTAGCTACGCATCCATTGTTAGAATGACTACCCATGAACAGCCATATTCTCTCGCTCTTCTTTTTTTCATTTACTTTTTCTTTCTCTCAATTCAATTGATGTCCTTTTCTCTGTCTCTCCCTCTCTCTCTCCTTTTCTTTATAATATATTTCTTCAGCCCCATAAGGCCTATCGACAGGCTAAACTCTGACATGGTCTGTAATAAAGGTTGTTCTTAGCAGTGCTCCACTTCAGCATTGTGTGATGAATTCGGTGATAAGAGATTAAACTATTTCATAAAAAAAACTGTCAATGACTCAAATGTGTCTTCTGATTAGTGTATGCATGTTGATCTGATGTACAGTATGCAAGTTTTACTGCAGTTAGTACTTTATTTGGCCCATGCCTTCACTAGTGGCTTATTTTGGTAGTTTGATAGGAGGCAGGCTACCGCAAAAAGCTGGTTAATGCTGCCGGTGATGTTCATTGGGATAACTGTTTCAAACAATTTGTTCTCTTTTATTCGTCTAATGGTCCTCTCCACATGTATACGTAAGCGTGCAATGTCCTGAGTGAGGAGCACTTCATCATGAGACAGCTGTGAGTGTTTGCTGAGAAAAGGTGGTCTGTAGACTTTGCAGGGCACTAGATCATCAATTTTAAATCCCTTGTCCACCATTACAGCCATATCTTTATCCAAAAGAGGGATAATGCCAGATTCCCTGAACAATTCCTTGTCACTTACAGAGCCTGAATACAGTGAGGAAATAAAAGTAACAGCACCGTGTGGTGACATACCTATCAGGCCTTTCAGGGTAGTGTGGGATTTATATTGTGAATACATCTCACTCTGTAACAGTAGAGATGAAGGCATCTGACATCTCATCTCTGTACAGTCAACTATGACTTGAGTGTCTGAGTACTTCCCGAACACACTTGAGATATTGTCTCTAATTGACTCAGGAGACATCCATATCCCTACAGCGCCCAATAAGGTGTATAAAAAATTTGCCCAGCTCGTGATGATCCTGCTGACGGTGGACTGATGAATGTTGAACCGGTCACCCAGATCCTTCTCCTTCAGGCCCAGTGACAGGTACACCAAGAACAGGAACAGTTCATCAATCAGTGAAAGGCTCCGGCTCTGTTGGTGGGTGGTGTGAGAGAGAAGTCCTTGTGTTAATGATAATCATTGCCTCGTCATCATAATAAATAAACCAATCAAATAAACTTGTGCAATTATATACAACCTAGTCTACTAAATACAAGCATGGCAGTCGCCCCTAACCTAATGGGTATAGCACAGGTGAGCTACATGAACTATGCTTACCGGTCGACCAGGTGGATCAGCAGGGGCCTGGTCAGAAGCTGCTTTTGTGTTGGAAGTGGATGCCTGAGTTGTTGTGCTGGAAGTAGATGCCTGTGTCCTAGCCCGCACCATTCTCCTAGTCGCAGGTTCAATCTGTTTCCAGAATGCCTCCAGATGGCGGGAGCTGGCAAATCTAAAGAAGTGACAGAAAGAGTATTATTTTTAAGAAACACCTTTTATTGATGTTCACCCAGAAATATCTTGCCAGGAGGCAGTGGCAGGTATGTGTAGCCCCTGGCAGCATGGTTTGAAATGTAATCACTTGATTTTAAAGTTGAGCCCACAATCAACTGCATCTATACCAACCAGCAATCAATGAGTGTTTTGCCTCATGTTGCTGTGTTTAGTGTATTTTTTTCATGTTTTCCCTTTTAATTCATATTGTTGCTCTGTGTTGATGTCAATCTTGTCTTGCTTTTAACATTAGTTTATGGTCATGTGCTCACATACATAACAGTAGCCTACAGGGTTAATTAATGAATAAACACAATCTACTCTGCATCAAAGTCATAGCCAGAGCTATGCATGCTGAATATCATATTCCATGCAACATACCTTCTCCTCCTCAAGCTCATCCTCTGGCCTGACTGCTCGTGGTTTTCTTTCCCAGACACTTGGTCTGGCTGCCGGCAAAGTGTAGTCGTTCCAGGCAAACAAGACAGGCACAGCCCCCGCTACCAAACGTCGGTTTCCTCCGTGAATGATATCCGTGGGTACGAAGTGTCGACTACAGACTGCTGTGCTCTTTTTAATTTCCAAATTCTCACGTCTAACATTACGTATCCATATTTTTCTAAGTGTTTCGTCTTTTGGAAATATGTGGAAACTCACCGCCGAGTTAAATTTCCCAGACATAGCGCACTGAGGCACACAGCAGAAACTGTTGCTAGGATGGTCCCGCTTCAGGTATTTTACCCATCTTTCTTTACTCGCCATTTCATCCGATCTAGCACTAAATCAACTAAACAGTAATGATTAATAAATAAATAAAATATACATGCAGCAAAAGTATGTCTTCTGGTTATAAATATTAAAAGCAGTAGCTTTGTGTGTGTAGCTTTCCGTTTTAAAGAGGCCGCCGAGAAGAGCGCAAGTGAGCTGACCCAGCTTCCGGTTTGGTCATGTGACCTTCGGCATAAGGCCTATTATTTAATAAATAGCTAAACGTGAGACTAGACAACACCCTTGGAGAGTTTCGAAAAATAGCTGTTTCGTTCTCGTATTTTATTGGACCATGGAGGGAGGGATTTGACATATTTACTCCAGTCGGAAAACTTGGAATGTATCGTGTCCAATGAGATGGCTAGTTGGGTCACTCCAGCAAACCAATCAGCTACACTGAGAAGAACACGTAATTTCCGGGCAATCATCTTCAATTTGTTGACTGGAATGTCACATTTCTTGTTGTCGAGAGCATGGATGTGACTGGATGGACTGTGAATATAGGCTACATATCAACAGACAGATAAATGTATACCCACACTCCCTCCCTATCTAACCCAATACACAACCTCTCCTACTCCCCCATATAGTATGTAGGCTACACTCTCTTGTATCTAGATATGTAACATAATGTTTCTCTTTGTACTCTTTTTTGTACCTCTCTATATTGTGTGCACTGAAGAACATTTCACTACTCGTTGTACGTATAAGATGTAGTCAAATAAAACTGACTTTGATTATCAAAGTTGTCCATCAAAATAAATAGTCAAGAATTGATCAGTTTTTGGTTTAGGAAACCTGCACAATTGTACCTTGACACTTTGGCTCTAGTCAGTCCTTATTCAACCAGCAGATGGGGGTAGAGTATTAGAGAATGTAGTCACTGTGAAGTAGGGTACATCTGATAACATTCTGACAAAGCGGTGGTAGTGAAATGGTGAGGTGTGTTGAATTAATCTGAGAAGAACGACAAGAAATATATTTATATGAAAAATTGTTTTTCTTAAGGTCATATACAACAATGCAGTGTAGACATCCTTACCAATATTAATTTACATTATTGCAATCGATGGACAATTAGGCTACCCATGAAATTCACCAGGTTACATTTAAAACAACATTAAAACACAATATTGCTTAAGCTACAACATTTCAGCACAACAGAGGGGAGAGGGGGATACAAAAATGTGGGGTGGTAATTTAGCAGCTTAAAATCAAACAACCTCCTATTTATTGTTCATTGATTTAGAAGAGCACATACAACTTGAGACTCCGTATTGCACACGATCAGGCAGACATGTATGTCACACCACTGCAGACTTTATAGAACAAGACATGGAAGCAAGGTTTAGACAACGGGGATACCCCATGGAATGGATTAACAAAGTTTATGGGACAGCACTGAGTAAACCACACACAGAATTACTTTAAAAAAGTAATAAGTAATAAGTAAGAACTCTGTGACGTGTATCACCACCTATTCTCCTCGGTCCCATGTCATCAAACCTTTCTTCAAACCAGGCCAGGTCCAGCCTGGCTTATGTGCGTCCTATGCTCTCACCACTACTTGTGCAGCGGAGATCGGTGGGTTGGTTTTGGTGTCCTTCTTCCAGTCCTTAGTGTGGGTTGGGGTTAGAATGTGGGTTGGGGTTAGAATAAGGGTTAGGACAGGATCTGACCTATAAGGCAAGGGGTAAAGGTTGGAGTGAAAGGATGAACATGTGGACGTCTGGGGTATAGTCCCATAAAGTCATCCCCACTGGGGCCTTGAACCCCTGTCTCCCAGGTGGGAGTCCTATGCTTTCACCACTACTCTACTTGTGAAGTGGAGATAAGGAGGTTGATTTTGGTGTCCTTCTTGATTTTGGTGTGCTGGGACTACTGCCTCTTGTAGAGCCAACAGAGAAATGCAGGTCAACATTGACCGGAGGGAGGGAGGGAGTGATAACCAGACAAACACTATTGTAGGTGCGCTGGCTTACAGCCATGCACAAAAAACCACTGCCTCTTGTCTAGGTGCGCTGGTTTACAGCCATGCACAAAAAAACACTGCCTCTTGTGGTAGCAACATAGAACTGCAGGTCAACAACACAACCGAGGAAGGGAGGGAGGGAGTGACAACCGGACATTTGCTATCTTTGGTGCGCTGGCTTACAGCCCCGCACAAAAACATTGGCATATTCTAAAATCTGACCCCGAATTAGCCCCCATTTTAAGGAACCACCTCTCTTTGTGTATAAACCTGGCAGGAATCTAAGAGATCTACTAGTCCATGCAGACTTTTTATCGCCAGGAACCCACAGGACCCACACAAAGACTCTTACGCCCCATCCCTAATGGAAATTATCGCTGTGGCAACTGCGCAGTGCCACAACACATACTGTATAAGACAAACCATTTGTCATCGTCACACTAACAAAACGTTTCGTGTTATTATTTGTTCTTCGTCCAACTGTGTAAATGTTACGTTGTCCATTTAGCCTACATAGGAAAAACTACCAGGAACCATGCTGCTGATCCGCACACAGGTCTATCATTTGGAAAATCTATGGCAATGGAAGTCCCTGTGTGGGTAAAGTCCACTGTCCCAGCAACCATTAAATGTCCTAGAAGTTTGTTTTTCCTGAGCTATGTTGCATTAAGTGGCCTGGATCTAAACGATGCAGGAAATCTTTACTAAACGCGTCTCTCAATCCTCCATGTGACTCCATCCAAATGCTCAGGGGCTGGACAGCTGTTAGTGATCCTAATTTGATGTGTTCATACTGGGTTCAAACAGAAAAGCCTGTAAATCACATTGTCTGAACACTCAAAGTAAAACAATACCTCAAGACATATGTAGAAGTAGTAGATGCAACATTTCACTGTAACTGTATACACATGTATTACATGTGACAAATAAGAAATCATGATCTTGATGTAGAGTAAATGTAAATGTTTTATTTATTATACAACTTTTTTATGTAAATTCTTTAAAAATCAAATAGTAATCCCAGTCCCCTCAGTCCATTTGGCGGTTCTGCAATTCTGAAAGATACAGACAAAGGAGACTGAAAAGTTACAAATCCTAATCTGTATCCACAGGAACTCGACTCAAATCCAACAACGTACTTGTGAGAGAAAAATAAATCTTTGCAACGATACAGACCACTCTCTGGTAAAATATTTCAAATCTGAAAACTTAGTTATACCTTCCTTCAGTTGTTCATTTTCCCTCCGATATTTCTCCAGTTCTTGCTGAAGTGCACAACAGTTGGCACACTCTGCAAGAACATTGGAAAGGAAACTGCATTGAATACTGTTGAAAAAAATTGTCATGAAATTCAAAGCTACACAGCACCTATGCAGAACTAAAACTGTAGGTTGTAGTGCAAGAACATTGGACGTGAATTACGCTTTAAAAGAGCTTTACCATCTGGACGCTTAGCTGGTTGGGTTGGGACCAATGGGACAGAGCCAGCAGCACGACAGGTTGAAGAGAGAGAAGAAAAAAGAAAAAGTATCTTACGGCAAAACATTTTCATTTCTGTTGGTAGAAGATCCCCTTCAATATTGCACTTTGGTCAACCATGCAGTATATCAAATCAATTCAACTCAACAAGGACCTCACCAGCTTGGAGAAAGGCTTTGGCTGGCAGCTTCAATGTACCAGCTAGTTGTTTCACTCCTGTGTAAGACATGGACACAACTGTTCAAACTCCATGTTTCACTCTCTCACACAACAACATGTAATGGGGGTATGAGTGCAAAGTAGCAGTTTTCAGGTAGAAACACTAGAGTATGAGGTTTCAGATCTACACATAGTACTTTATTCAGGGTTCCCACTCCCACTTTATTCCCTCTCAGTGGGAATCAAATCAATTCAAGGTAACACTTGAATAAAAATGTTAAAGACTGGATGAAGCAAAATCAGAGCTGTATACACCGAGTACCTCTATTTATTTTTAATTTTCACTTGCTCTTAGCTGAGCTCATTTGCATATGAAAAGAGTGCTCAATGCGCTCAATCTGATCTCGTGGTCAACGGAGAGGTATAGAGGCATGAATGCTTATTCTGAGTGGTATTTTCAGTAATAATACTCAGACATGTTTTGGGGACCCCAAAGACTTATATTAAACTGTTGAGAATTAGCATAATAGGACACCTTTAAATTTATAACTGTATTTTATTTTTAATCTTGCAAATATAATCATGTGTGTGTGGTGTGGACTCTCCTTTACCCCCTCTATCTTTCTTCCAAAAGCCTTACTAGGGACAGAAGTTGGAAATTAGCTACAAGCTATAATCTCATTTGAGACCAAGGACCACAATGGAAACAAGTCTATGACTTGTGTGTTTTATCCTTGATGTTTTCTTTGAGATGATGTCTGTCTTTTTTTACTCCATGTATTTCCAAATGTCAAATAAATCAAATCAAATCTCTTTGTGCATAGCATCAGTTGCACTGTCTTGTCTTTACAAGTTGTTTTGTAACTATGTGAATTTGTAGTGTCCCCATCATTCATTCATACATACATAACTTTCCATGTCTGGAATAGACTTTTTAAAATTCCACTACTCTCTACGCAGTTGTAAATATTGTAAAAAGTCCCATGGTACACCAAATCAGGGTTCTGATAAAATTGCAAAAGGCCTACAAATGAGAGGAAGTGAAGTAGCCTAATCGTATCTACTGTAACTCACTGGTACATTTACCTGCTGGTACAAGTTTTTTCCTCTTTGCTACTGGCAAGGCCTCAGTGCTGGTTGACAAGCGCTTTGGGGTTTGGCTGGTTGCTTGCGTCTTGGTCTTTGACCTCACGGTAGCTATGGGAGAGATTTGAAGGTGGACACAGACATTAGTCAACTGTATGAGGAAAGAAATGGAGGCAAGTAAAAGTAAGAAATACAGATTGGACTTAATTGTCTGCCCCGATAAAAATGTGATTTGTAATGCAGGGTTTTTCCTGGATAGAGAATTACGAGGCCTCCGTCAAATTTCGTGCCGCCTCCAGATCGACAAAAAAAACAAAACACTAAGCCAACCAACTTGTACACATTTTGTGTAGTAGGTAAATTTTTTTGTTTCAGTTATTTGTGTTGAAATTTTTTATCTGCGTGACCTCGAAATACAATTGGGAGCATTTGTGCGAGTGCACATAATTGTTATGGTGCGACCTTTTCTCCACAGACGATTCGCTAGTTACATACTCTCATGCAGTGCTGTTCGCAGTAGAGGTGAAAACGAAAGTTTTCCTACCATGACTTGAACAACTAAACAACCATATCTTGACTTGGGAGAGTGGCAGAAACACAGGGGTTGGACTGGGTGAGAGCTCGACTTCACGAATGCATCTAGCACCTTGAGCTCAAGTTATCGAGCTCAAGTTATCAAGCTCCGGTTATCGAACAGACAATGCTTTCTCTATAGGAATGTGGAGTTTCTTCTCCAGCCATTGACATAAAACCGCTGGTCTACTGTGTAGCTACACTAGTACATGTTTGACCTGACAACCTACAGTACATTATAGTCACAGTGATATGCCCTCACCAATGTTATAGTCTGTTTGTTATTTAAAAATAAATAAACAATGACATTGGATTAGGCAGCTAATAAAGCACACAGTGCATAGAATTCCCCAGAATGCAGGAAATGAAGCTTTTGATGCCCAAACTTTCCTGGGGGAGGACCCCCAAACCCCCACCTACAGTTCCACCACCACCTCATTCTGAGCCAGGAAAAACCCAGGAATGTCATTCTCCATAAAACGTCAGCAGTATTTGCAGTAGCATAAAATAGTGTGCTACCCCCTCGAATTCTTTTTTTTTTTTGAAGATATTTTGTAGGGCTTTTCAGCTTAAATGGACAGGACAGTTGAGAGAGACAGGAAATGTGTGAGAGAGAGAGAGGGGACGACATGCGGCACAGGACCCGAGTCGGGAATCGAACCCGGGTCCGCTGCGCGAAGGACTAGCCTTCATATGGCGCGCGCCTTACCCCGGTGAGCTACCGGGGCGCCCCTACCCCCTCGATTTCTAAACCAAAACATACTATACCTGCAGAGCCACTGGGCTTGTCATTGGAGGAGGCTGCAATGGCCCTTGCTGTGGGAGGTCTGAGGCCAGAAGGTTGAGGTTTCCTCAAGCCAGAGCAGGGCAGCTTGGACTCTACAGGCAGAGATAAGAGTTAGACAGCATAGGCTACATTACGCTTTATGCACGTATAGGGACAAAAAGCCTCACCTGGGTACTTACCGGGAACTGCACTACATCGTCCACTGTTAACGGTTAAAATTCCAGGACCCTAGAAAGAAATAACATAAAAATACACTGAACACATCCCCACTGTTGTGTCAAGTCAAATATCCTTGCACATAAATAATCCTGTGTTTTAAAATGACCAAGGATTTACACATTGCACAACTTGACAAGCTAATTTCAAGACAACTGCAACAAATATCATCAAGACTGAAAATAGATATTTTATGTCCAAAATAATGCAAGCTAAAGTAGTCTTGTGTCTATTCCAATATCTTTGCACATACAGTAAATAATCCTGTGTTTTAAAATGACCCCCATACCTCCTGTGACACAGCAGCTGCGGCATTTCTGGAAGCTTCTGCTCGAGTGGTCCTCTTGATGCTGGTTAGGGCAGAGACAGGTGGCTCAGAGGGAATAGAGACGGCGGTGGCTGGCTTGGTCTTCGGCAGGCCAGCCCATGATGGAAGCTGGGTTGGAAGTCTCAGAGAGGGTCGCAGTGACCTGGAACTGGAGGACACAGCAGGGAGCTGAAAGAACGTCTTCCTATCACCGACTATGTTGGACACTCCAGGTAACTGAGTAGTCTGTTTCGGGGGAATGGGCAACTGAGGGGTCCGTTTCGGGAGAACACATGCAGAGAGACTTGTCCGTGTATCTGAAGTTTTTCCTGATTCCAGCTCAATTTTGAAATTGAACACTTTGGATCTGGCCATGGGTGTAGAGGTGACCACTGAGGAGGAGTTCAGTTCAAGGGTGTCATTCAAGTTGAACGTAGGTGCTTCGTCGCTCTTCTGGAGACTGACCGTTTCACCATTAGCCTCTGTGCTAGTGCCATTCAGTTCCATTGATGACTGAGCATCAACAGTGTTGTTCTGGTGGCTGACTATTTCATCATTAGCCTCTGTGCTTGTACCACTGAGCTTCACTGATGACTGGGCGTCAAAAGTGTTGTTCTGGACACTGACCGTTTCACCATTAGCCTCTGTTGTGCCATTCAGTTTCATTGATGACTGGGCGTCAAAAGTGTTGTTCTGGAGACTCACTGTTTCACCATTAGCCTCTGTGCTTGTACCACTGAGCTTCACTGATGACTGGGCGTCAAAAGTGTTGTTCTGGACACTGACCGTTTCACCATTAGCCTCTGTTGTGCCATTCAGTTTCATTGATGACTGGGCGTCAAAAGTGTTGTTCTGGAGACTCACTGTTTCACCATTAGCCTCTGTGCTTGTACCACTGAGCTTCACTGATGACTGGGCGTCAAAAGTGTTGTTCTGGACACTGACCGTTTCACCATTAGCCTCTGTTGTGCCATTCAGTTTCATTGATGACTGGGCGTCAAAAGTGTTGTTCTGGAGACTCACTGTTTCACCATTAGCCTCTGTGCTTGTACCACTGAGCTTCACTGATGACTGGGCGTCAAAAGTGTTGTTCTGGACACTGAACGTTTCACCATTAGCTTCTGTTGTGCCATTCAGTTTCGTTGATGACTGGGCATCAACAGTGTTGTTCTGGTGACTGAACGTTTCACCGCTAGCCTCTGTGCTTGTACCACTGAGCTTCACTGATGACTGGGCGTCAAAAGTGTTGTTCTGGAGGCTGACTATTTCATCATTAGCCTCTGTTGTGCCATTCAGTTTCATTGATGACTGGGCGTCAAAAGTGTTGTTCTGGTGGCTGACTATTTCACCATTAGCTTCTGTGCTTGTACCACTGAGCTTCACTGATGACTGGGCGTCAAAAGTGTTGTTCTGGACACTGAACGTTTCACCATTAGCCTCTGTGCTTGTACCACCGAGCTTCACTGATGACTGGGCGTCAAAAGTGTTGTTCTGGACACTGAACGTTTCACCATTAGCCTCTGTTGTGCCATTCAGTTTCATTGATGATTGGGCGTCAAAAGTGTTGTTCTGGTTATCGATCATCTCTTCTTCTAATCTACTCAGTACGGGAGTTTCAAGAGGAACACAGGGCAAATCAACTGTCGTGTTCGCAGCAGGCGAGACCACTACAGACGAGAAGTCGTCGTCAAAAGTGATCGACATCGATTGTGAGTCGTCAAAGCAACTGATCCCAGTGCAGTTGGGCAGGGTTTCATCTGCAATCAAAGACACCTCCCGAAAGAGGCTGGACACGTTTGGATCATCACTGCCATCTTCCCCTGTCCTAAGTGGCTTCAGGGACTGAGACCTCAGCCGGTTCAGTCCCAGCCTGAGATATTTGAAAGTGGGGGTGAGGGTCGATCGTAGGTTAGCTCCGCGTTCTCCACTATTACCGCTGTGAACAGATGGAGTGGCCGCACTCGAGAGAGACGCTGTCTCTCTGGTTATATTAAAGATCTCAGACATGGTTCCCACATGGCGGTCTGGCCCACCTCCTGCTTGAATTAAGATCTTTGGCACAAACGCAGCTGAGGCTGCATCGGAAGGCGGAATATTTTCAATGCAGTCATCCTCCACACATGTTTTTGGACCAGAGGTACTTGGGGCGGATGCGCGCTGAGTTGCCTGACTGGCCATGCTTTCTTTGGACTGCTATCAGACAATATGAATGGGATTGTCTGGTATTTCTCCTTTTTCTAATTTAACCAAAGACAGGAATTTGGTGGAATGAGACTCCTTGGCATTAGTAACGTTGGTGTCTCTCAGAGTCCTTTTCTGCAGACCGGAGCCAGGGTTGCGAGTCAGTTCTTTCTGCTTCAGAGAGCAGCTTGTGTTACTCTAGGAGGCCGATTCGCCTTATCTGTGGCCTGTTGGGAGGGGGGGGAGATGCATACATTACTCGACCTATGAAACAATATGGTAAATAATTGATCAGCTCCTGCATACATTTCATTGTAGTATTGTATCTTGTAGCACTAGCATATTGTAACATTGTTAATAAACACCATTGCGATGGAACTAAGTGCAAGTGATGCGTGTTGATAGTTAATAACTAAAACGCGTATTTCGCGTAGCTGATCGAAAACTTAACGTCAAAACGTTAATTATAGTTAACGTTACGTTAGCGCGGTGAAGGTATAACGTATATGCCATTGTTGATATTATTGTTACGCTGACGTTAAGTTAGCTAGCTTGCTTTCAAACTTTAACTAAAGTTAGCGAACAACAACGCAACATAATTTTCGTTTCTTGCCAAGATGCAGCTAACCACTAAGTCGTTTACTCTCGGGATGCTGTCACTGCTTTGGGTTAACAAACGTTAGCAATAGCTAGCTAGTTAACTAGCTAACTTTACTTCTCTGTAACAACGTTCACACGCTTGCGTTTGATGCGTGAACTTTGACGGATGCCATTCACTTTCAATGGCTGCAGCCGAATGGCATTCTGGTTCCGTTGTTGTCCAGGTGCGTTGCGTTGCCTGAGTTGCTAGCGTCGAAAGTTAAAACATTTTCAACTGTCAGATGCGTTGCCGGAGCTGCCGACCAATCAGATGACTTGACGGAGAAAGACGTCATCGCAAGGCGGGATTTTCACATTTTTCGATACCAAGATGGAGGACAATCGCTGTTTGAATTGTTTGTTTTCAGGATAGGATGTACCCAATACCTGCGGGCACCACGTTCACGTTGCCTCAACCACAATGCATAAACGATCGCCACACGTTCGACCAGATTAGCATCCATGACAGCACTAAACGAAAAGCCGGGTGGGTTTTCAAAATAGTGCGCGCTAGCAGGTTCGGATAATATACTGGTTGTTGCGAGAGCAGTTTTGGACAATGTGATTGGATGTTGTTACGTGCGGCAGCGAAAGTGAATGGCATCCGTCAATGTTGACGCATCAAACGCAAGCGTGTGAGTGCACTGTTACACACAAGTTAGCTAGCTAAAACTCACCCGTATCGCGTGTAATTCCCGGTGAAAGGGACCAAAGCCAAAGGCAGTAACGTTAGTAGCCGGAACCAAATCTACGATACAGGTTTCAGGTCGGCCCATGAAGTTGTAGACGCACTTAACGGAAACGAGTGTCAGATACATCCGCCAGCTGTTAGGCAAGCTAGCTAGCAACTAACCCAGACGATCCTGAGTTGAGCCAGCTAACTCATTTACCAGTCAAATATGATCAAAGCTATTTTAATATTTAACAACCATGGGAAACCACGGCTCATTCGATTTTATGAATATTTTGTGAGTATGGATATATATATAGGCTTTAATCCAAATACGTCAGCCTTGCTAACCTAACATTAGCAATGCTAACTGTGCTGCTAATTAGCATATCGATGAACTAGCACTAGCTAGTTATCTCAAACACACATTTTAGGTAACGTTATTGTCTATCTTGTTAATGATCGTTGTTGACTACTAGTCACCTTTGCAATAACTTTGAATCGCCTTGATCAAACGGACCCCTCTGTGACTTTGGCTAGCAAAGTAGCAGGCTAGCAAGTGCTATATCCTCTTCAATCTTCTGCTTTAGGCTGAAGATTTGCAGCAGCAGATCATTCGAGAGACTTTCCATCTCGTGTCCAAGAGAGACGACAACGTCTGCAACTTCCTGGAGGGCGGAAGGTACACATTTAGGCTAGGCTGTTAATCTAAACTGAATCTGGCTAAACCAGATGAAATGTATGTGACTAATTGTTCAGTAACTTTAACCATTTCTGATTGTTTCTAGCCCTCCCCAGAAATGTTGTCATAGGGCGGGCATGTCACAGATACATTGGGTATTACTTATGTATAGCTACAGCATCAGAACATATTTTCATGTCATCATCTCTCACTCCCAGTCAGAAAATGTCCGCTAGACACAATGCTAATTTTGGTTATACTATACTTATAATACTGAATCGTATATGAGACGGATCGGCCCGTCACCGAACAGCTGAAAATCGTCCAATTCCGGTCACCTGCCGATCTATCGGTGCACCCCTGTTTATCAACACTGACGTTTCATTGGGTAGCTCTCCATGACTGGAATGGAGACCTATATTGCCCTACAAAGGCAAAACGCAGTATTTATGAAGAAAAAATGATTGAAAGTTTTTTTTAATTGGCCAGCTAAATGGGTTATAGGTATATAATTAGATTGCACTAGTTGTACACTCAGGGGTTTTTGGGGGCGCACACAATTTTTTGGGGAAACCTTTCATGTCGAGTAGTCTACCAGCATATATAGGCCTATATTCTTTGCTGTCGTTCTGACTGAGCTCACTTTTCACAATCATGACACAAAATGGATATGAAGACAAAATGTTTAAGATATTTGTAGCCTGTCTATTAAATATCTCTTTTACTGGTTGTCCAAACCATGGACGATGCAAGAAAGAGGGATAGGCTGCACTTGAAACAAGCTATCAAACACATTAGGAAAGAATTTGAATTGCTATTTTTATTTTCAATTTTAACATTTTGGCACTGGTGATTTTCCTTTGGCTCTGGCTAAAATCTCTTTGGGTGGCGCCAAAAAATCCTCTATGCAGGAAAAACCCTGACATTTATTTGTGAGGTAATGTCCAAAAACCATTAAGGTTCATTTGACCTTTGACCAAAAATGTAGTCACTGCGTTTTGCCTTTGGAGGGCAGTATGGTCTATTCTACAATCTATTTGACTATGGTACTTATATTCCGAAGCAACATTATTTTGTGTAAAAGCAGTGGAGTCACATAAGGTTAGATATCTGGCTATAATGGGGTAAAATAGTATCCAGTTCATCCTGGCACCCAATGCATTTGCCTATTATTGAAATACAATTTCTGGTAGGCTAGGATCATAGGCCTATTGTGCAGAAGGAAATATCAAGAGATAATCGAATAACAAGTTACTTACCCGCTGTCAGTGCCTGCAAACAGAAAGTTAAGGGTGTGCATGTGCAGGACAGTATACTTACAGGCACTGAAAAGAGGGAATATTCTCACTCTAAAAACATATCTGGCCTGTTTTATAGGTATGACTAAGCATTGCTGAGTTTGGTTTTATCAGAAAAAGCATGCCTATATTCAATCAAAAATAATTTGTTTCACATCACAGCAGATACAGTAAGTAGTAATAACAATAACATGACGTTTATTGACAACTTTATTTTGTCCCTGTCTACAGTCTAATTGGTGGGTCAGACTACAAGCTGATATACAGACACTATGCCACACTTTACTTTGTGTTCTGTGTGGACTCCTCAGAAAGTGAGCTTGGAATCCTCGATCTGATACAGGTAAATTACTTGGATGTAATTTGTAGATCATTAATTTGATTGTAGATGTAGATCATTAATGTAGATCATTAATTTGATTGGCTTTGCTCACAGGAGTAGGTGAAATTGATTGTATGTAGGTATTCTTCTCAATGTTTTTCTGTGACCCTCAAACTTATCTGATGTTACAGAACACCAGACGTTGTAAAATAACTGCTGATAGCCATTATCAGGGCTTACCTCCTTCATCAAGCTACAGACTATGAGCAGTTTTAGAATTGCATGCTTGATTATTTCGTAATCGACTATTTGGACCTATGAAAGTAAACTGCAACTGGCATTTTTAAGATGAGCCTACTAAAATCTTATTGAAAGGCTCACAAGACAGACATTCCCAACATTGTGGGGTCTTAACTGTTTTATCTGAACCCGGAATAAAGTGTCTGTAGTTGAAGCAGATTCTGTCATTTGCCAAGAATACAAGAATTCTTATACAACTTGAGAATCAGACACGTGACCCTGCCTCATGTCTCTTGGCAGGTGTTTGTGGAAACACTGGATAAATGCTTTGAAAATGTCTGCGAATTGGACCTCATATTCCACATGGATAAGGTGAGATCAAATCCAAAAGATATGACGAGTTAGCTCTCTCTTGAAGAGTCCAGTTGTCCAGATTTTTAATGAAATATTTTCACTCTACTCTGGTGTAGCCTCATAGCCACCGGCCCAGTGTGCGTTTGTGCATGCGATTGTCTGTCAGATGGATTACGCAAAAACTACCGGACGGATTTTCCCGAAACTCGGTGGAGGGGTGTAGCATGTGCCAAGTTAAAACCAATTACGTTTTGGAGCAGATCCGCATCACGGGTCGGGTCCACGGGCCGACCCAAACACAGCCGGACTGGCCATTCACCTCTGTTCATTTTTTGGACTATTATTACGCAAAAACTACCAAATCGATTTTTATGAAACTTGGTGGATGGGTATATCATGGGCCACCTTAGAACCCATTCAATTCTGGAGCAGATCCAAATCACGGGCTGGATCCACGAATGAACACAAAACTTGTGCATATGCACATTCCTTCACTATCATCTTTCTGTCTTCACATATTTCTGGGTGTAATGCCAACCTTGCCTTTCTGTTTAAACATTAAACATATTTGGTTTTCCGCTTCTACCTCAAACATTGCTTTCTGTCTGCCACATCTTCCCTACCTCTATTCTATTTATTGGTCCTGCCTCTATCTGTTTTGTACTTTCTCTGACCTTCCAGTGCTGGCACCTGCACACACACATTCAGATAAGCAGCTCTTACATGTATGGTATAATGGTAAATGGACTGCACTTATATAGCACTTTTTATCCCAAATGCTTTATGATGATGATAATGATGGCCTCTCATTCACCCATTCACACACACATTCACACACCAATGGCGGCAGCTGCCATGCAAGGTGCCAGCCTGCTCGTTGTGAGCAATTTGGGGTTCAGTGTCTTGCTCAAGGACACTTCAGCATGTCGTGAAGAGGAGCTGGGATTTGAACCGCCGACCATACAATCATTGGACGACCTGTTCTACCTCCTGAGCTACAGCCTCCTGTTATTTTAACTGTTTTGGGCACACAGGCTTCCCATCAATTCCATGTACCAAAAAAACTAGCTAGCAACATAATTGTTACAGATCCCCAATCTTCTTCACCGTCCCCCTCCTGGAAAATCATTCTAACTGATTGTACTGTATAGGATGCACCACACATACGTGTCATGTTGTACACACACACACCCTCGCATACACATTATACTCTGACTGCACTACTTTTTGTATATTGCTCTTTTATCTTATCCTTTTTTGATAGCATTTTGTACTTTCTCTTTGCATTGTCCTGTCTTTGCACTGTCCTGTCCAATATTGTCTCCATGTTATGCACCACGACTGAAAGCAAATTGGTACGTTGAAAAACTGCTTGGCAATAAACTGATTCTGATTCTAACTGACTTATTCCCAGTGAATTGCGAAATCCATCTTGACGTGTTATTCCTATAACTCACAACTGATCAGCATCAAGATTCTAATTGGAAACCTTTGAGACGAGAACTTGAAACATTGCATACAGTCATGGTGCTATGAGAGTCAGCTGTTTGGAGAGCATGACTATTCAGAATATGAACCGGTCCATCTTGTCTGTTCAGGTCCACTACATTCTGCAGGAGGTGGTGATGGGGGGGATGGTACTGGAGACCAACATGAATGAGATCGTGGCCCAAGTGGAGCTGCAGAATCGCATGGAGAAGTCAGAGGTGAGTCTCTCCGTACCACTGCTCTTCCTCCGAGCCGTCACCGTCATCCATTAACACACATTTAGAATTCAAAAACAACCACTGTGTGGAGGAGGTGTGTTTTGATCCCGAGTGCTCTTTTCCAGGGAGGGCTGTCCGCCGCCCCAGCCCGCGCCGTCTCAGCTGTGAAGAACATGAACCTCCCGGAGATTCCTCGTAACATAAATATAGGAGACATCAACATCAAAGTTTCCAGCCTCTCTCCTTTCTGAGCAGAGACGGGAACAGGCTGTGATCGCCGGCCTCAGGGGGAGCTCCCTTTATCTCTGCTCTAAAGGGATTATGTGCTACTGATATGTTTTCCCTCCGGGGCGCCAAGTACGTACGCTGATTTTTGTATTGAATATGGAACAGCTTCATTCCCAGCCATTCCTCTCAGTTCTGCTCATGGGAAATGTGTACCATATCTTCAGTTTTACTGTATGCATTTCACTTCACAGATTACTCCCGTTTGATGATTTGCACTTTTGCTGTAAAGCTAAATAATAGGACTGATAATGATGTCAATTTGTGTTTTGTTTTTGGTGTTTGTTATTTGTTAATTGTCAATGTACGATTGGTCTGTTATTGTTCTGTAATGAAAACCACATAATTCTACTATGGTGGCTCGTCCAGTATCTTTTCTCTAGCTGTGTGTCAGAAGGTCATCACTGGTTCCTCTCCTGCATCCACAGCCTCTCAAATACGTAGTCCCCAGAGTACCTAGAGTACAGATTGTTGGCTGAAATTGAAGTCTAGAAAGTGATTGTATGCGCTCACAGCTCAAATATTTCTATTTTTAGGTCTGCAATTCATATTGAACGGGTTTATTGTGTTTCAGTACTTTTGCCAATGTGCATTTTTCCCAATTGGAACATGTTACAACTGTATTTTTCTTGTGTTTTGATAGACACTAATGCTCTAAAGTTAAGTCCAGAAAGATTCTGGATTCTGTATCCTCCCTGCAACATCTGGTAACACAGAGAAAATATGTATCATGATATACAGTAGACTGAGACAATTGAATGCATTTGACCATTACTGTCAATTGTAATGCAGTACTGTACTACATGTTTTATTCAAATTGATACATTGTACAAAGAGGGAATGGTTTGAAAATCAGTTAATCAAAAGTAGCCTCGCCCATTCATCCAATTTAGAGAGTGTAATCACACTACATTCTCTGTAATCAAGATGGGGCAGAATTCAAATAGTAAATGCTAAAAGTGTATTACATTCCCTTTGAAAATAAAAAAGCGTTAACCTGAATCCATGTTTTGTCTTTTGTAAGTAAACATTTTTCAGTAACTCAAAACCATCTTGTACCTAACCTTAGGTTTAGTCATACAGCAGTGGTCATATGATCATACACAACTCCCCACGATGTTGCTGTGTTGTCACATTTAATTGCAGCTTTGGTGAAGAAATCCGTCTGTAAATCTTGTACCTTCATCTATCTAGTGTAGTGGTTTCTTCCCATTGAGTCACAAGCTGAAACCACAATGAGTTCACCATTTCGTTGAAGCAGGCACATTCTTTCAACCCCCCTCCCTCTATAAATTTGGGTCAGGGTTGTGGAAATGGAGTGTTTCCTTTTCTCCTGACTCGTCTCTCCTCTCGTATAGTTGTAGGAAAACCAGTTTTACCGTAGCACCATTCCCACAGGAGGAAGTCTCAGTCTTGCACATCAGACAGATCATTTGAGCTCTGCATGCTCGTCTTGGAGATATACTTGCATTGGATATCCAGCTGTAACTACAGTATCTGGTATGGGGTGTTTTCCTTTATAGTCTTTGAGTATAGAAGCTTAGTAAAAAATGAGTGGCATAACATGAGTAGTACTTTGGCAACTTGAATGGTGTTTTATGTTACATGTTAACATTGTTAAGTTGATGCAAATGTCTCTGCTTTGTAGCTGCAGGGAAACTCATCTGATTTACTTTAACGTTACATCTGG
Organism: Borostomias antarcticus; assembly: GCF_949987555.1. Lineage (NCBI taxonomy): Eukaryota > Metazoa > Chordata > Actinopteri > Stomiiformes > Stomiidae > Borostomias > Borostomias antarcticus. The sequence goes on from NC_140237.1 coordinate 31,114,716, forward strand.
TGCAATATTTCACATCACATTATCACTGAAAAATATCTCCTCTATGTCTGAAGAAATAAGCCAGAAGTTGCACATTCTTTTTCATGTGTGAGCAGTTGGGTCATGTTTATTTTTACAATGTTAGAGGTTCATGGAAACCCCAGGTGTTAATAGTTACAGACAATTCCTCCTGAAAAGCCTCAGTTTTCCTGGAACCCAGTTAAAGGGAAAACGTCAATCAATGGCTCTTTTATGAGGCTGTGGTGTCAATCTCTTTTTAACATTATGGCAAATGAATCAGTTCAAAAATTCTTTAATTGTTCCTTTAGTAGCCATTATTAATTCTTGGCTCTGGGTTAAATTAATAAGCCAGTCCTTGGAAACAGCCTTATGTAACCTTTACACTCTGTCCAGGGTCTGAGAAAAGAATTAGTCAGATGCAACAGTAAGAATGCTGTCTCCAACCCATGATGTATGTTCCTTTGTGGTAATGAAGGAGTGGAAACGAGATATTCTCATCAGGAATATGAATAATATTAAATGTTTTAGTCTGTCCTAACATACAGGAACAGCAAAAGTGTTTCAGTAAAAGTATAGTCTAATCCGAGCTTGAACTAAAATGTCTTCCCTCCCTACTTTTAATCATTTTAAATCTTTGATTTCTGTATTTTTAACATCTTGTTGTGATTGTTTTAGCTGAATCTCCTGACTTTTTATGTCTTTATCTTTTAACATTTTACTTTGTTTGCCTTAGTGTTATTGTGTTATCACTGTCTTCTGTTTCTTGTGTTTTTCCTACTCGTCGTCACTGAAAATGAGGGCAACCTCAGTGGCCTTCGAGTATAAATAAAGGCTATTGAATTTAATTGTTTAATAGCTCTTTTGCTGCTTGTCCTAAATGCTATTATTCGCGAGGTTTGAGTTACAGTCGTTATATTTCACAACACAGATCAGATGACTCCTCAGAGGTAGAGGCTAGGTCATATTATGCGTCCATCTATGACGAAGTTAGCCATGCCCTTAGGTGTCTGTGGGGATCAGATGTACTGTACTGTCGAGTTGACAGCTGGCCAAGGGCTTGCACTAGAGCCGTAATGAGTTCTCTTGAATATCACAGGCGAACGTAATCACAGGCGAATGTAATCCAGCTCTGAGAAGCTTCACACAGCTGTACTGCAGAATTCTACGTTCAATAGCCGGGCATGCGCTGTGAACAATGTATTGTAGACAGAACAGGGCGAATGAAACTCAATGGACAGTAGAGACACACGTATCGAATCCTTTGATCTAGCTACAGATGGTGGGACATTCCAAAAATGCAGGAACAGCCACAACGGAAGAAAAAAGACAAACAGACTGGTGCACATTGTATCTTTGCTGGGCTATAATTGACGAGAATCATTTGTATGGTTTCCTGGATTTCCAGAATTGAATTTCAGGGGGCCCTCAGCTCCAGGAGTTAAATAATATGCATACTGTAGAAAATGTCTAACACTTAAACATTTCATATATTAATTACCACAAAAGAACATGCATCATGGGTGGGGGACAACATGTTCACTGTTGCATAAGTCTTTGTCAAAGACCAGTTGAATCTTTTTCATTATTTCCAGATGTTCAGGGGTAGTTTAGGGGTAGTCATACTCTATTGCTGGCGCAGTTTTCAGGCTACAAATAGCAGCAATAACTGGTTCCTCCGCTAGTGTTTCAAAAAGTATAGTGTTGCTGGCTTTTGTGCATAAACCTGTTCTTTCTCAACATCCCAAACTATCATCACTATTTCCTGGTTTCCATCTGGTTGCTGGAGTCAATGCTAGACTAGTGTATGCTAACAGGCTGTATGATGATCCTTATTGTATGAGTATCACCACAGTTGACTGTATATGCTCTATCATATCAGTTATTAGGCACTGGAGATTAGAATTTATTGGTTGGTAGATATTAGTCACCACAGTTTTATGATCTAGCACCCTGTACAAGTTCATTAACTTGTATCATGTTATATTATTTCTTATCCTCAAGATATGTGACAGGTGTGACAGGTGTGCAATAATTTGCTACTACAAGTGCATCTCAAAAAATTTGAATACCGTAGAAAAGTTCATTATTTTACGTAATTTAATTCAAAAAGTGAAACTATCATATATTTTAGATTCATTACACATAAAGTGAAATATTTCAAGCCTTAATCTTGATGATTATGGCTTACAGCTCATGAAAATCAAAAATAAGAATATTAGAATTATACATGAGACCAATAAAAAAAAGGATTTATAATACAGAAATGTCGACCTTCTGAAAGGTATGTTCATTTAATTTATGAACTCAGCTCTTGGTCGGGGCTCCTTTTGCACACATGGCTTTATCAGACAATAGAGCATACACTATCAGCTATAAATGCTGCTATCTCTGAAGAATTAACTGCAGTTCATTTTATTACTGTACTGTATATCCATGTACTAGCCTGTGTCAACGGTCAAAACACCTTTTGTATTAAATGACTCGTTTGGTTGTTTCAGAGAGGGATGGTGTTGACGCTCGGGAGGTGTTCTGGTTTGGAAGTGATTCAGATGTGAGGCGTTGCGTTGTCTCTGGTTTCGTGGTGGCTCAGATGTGACCGCTGCTTGTGACGTTTGGATTCCTGGTGACGATGATGATGCCCGTGAGGTTGAGGTGTTGCAATGTCTCTGGTTTTGTGATGATAACAATGTGACTTGCTCTAAAGGAACTTTTCCACTCACGGTCAGCGGATTGGTGAAACATCTTTATTTTCAGGGGAACAACAGATGTAAAAACCTTAAAAAAGAAGTTAATCACAGGTTCATGGATACTTCTCACTCAGATCTGAAAAGTATAATTGAGTGGCCCCAGAGCCTGGTATAACTAATTAATCATGTACTGTAGGCCTACACGTGTTGTCCTCCTTAGCCAATGTAACATCCTTGTGTGTATCATGTGTGTAAGTTCACAAAGCTAGACAAAGACTAAGGCAATTCAAAGTGCTTTACATGAGACATTAAAAGCATCAAGACAAAGTGCAACACATAAAAGGTCATATAAAACGAAATGCAAAAAAAGGACACTTTTCAAGAAGAAGAAAGTTCTTGCACATCCAATCGTTGATTTGTTCAATGCACTTACTCAGCGCTTGTATGTGATTATAGTCCCCTGGTGATATGGTGATATAAATTTGTGTGTCATCTGCATAACTATGGTAACATATTTTGTTGTTTTCCATAATTTGAGCTAGTGGGAGCATGTAAATGTTGAACAGAAGAGGCCCCAGAATGGAGCCTTGGGGAACTCCAAAGGTCATTTTGGTCCGCTTGTAATTGCCTATAGACACAAAGTAGTCCCTGTCCTTCAAGTAGGATTAAAACCAGTCTAGCACTGTGCCAGAAATTCCCAGCCAGTTTTACAGTCGGCCTAGTAATATGTTGTGGTCAATCGTGTCGAATGCAGCGCTGAGATCCAGTAATACTAAGACTGAAATTCTGCAATAATATTAATATAATATTGTGTTTCATTTGCACTGAATCCTTTGTGACTGCATCTGCTTTGTGTTGCCACGATGCAAGTAAATAACTGACTGGTGCATTTTGCATATTTTCCAGATAATTTCTCAATTACAGAAATGAAAGAAAGTAATCAGGGACCCTTCTACTTTTCACACAGTTTAGAGCTCCGGGACTTAAATACTATGCATGTCAAATGAATAACACTTAAAACACTTCATATATTCATATTCATGGAGAAAATATCACATTTCCACCACTTCATTACCACAAAGGAACATGCATCATATGTGGGGGACAACATGTTTACTGTTTACATCTGGCTTGATTGATTGATTAATTAATGAATCAGCTACTTGCCATTGTCAGTAGTGCAAGTGATTTTGTGTGACCGTTTTGGTGCCTCCAAGAGAAAAGGCTCTCAAGTTCTGACAATGATTTTTGTTTTCAATTTTGTTTTCATTTTCAATTTCTCTCATCTCCTCCCCCTAGGTATTTAATGTTTCTGCCACCACGAACCCTGCCATGTTAAGAGATCAGCCATTAACTGAGGAAGGAAGAGACAAATATCCAAGACTACTCAACATGGGGAACGGCTACTACATCAGCAAGAATTGGGGATTAGCAGGGATTCTGTTAGGGGCTGGAGCTTTGATCACCATTATAGCCTTGTCAGCTGTCTATGATAAGGCCAAGAACAAAGGAGAGGCTACGGGTGGAGTGCAGGGGACCACCTCGCCGACACACACCACCCCGACAGCCCCCAAGGAACCCTGGGACCACTACAGACTGCCTGACTCTTTAGCTCCTGTCTCCTACAATGTGACTCTGTGGCCTCGACTGCAGATGAACACAGAGCGCCTGTACATCTTCACAGGACATTCAGCTGTGGTCTTCAGGTGTGTGAAGGAGACAGACCTGATCCTCATTCACTCTAATAAGCTCAACTTGACCTTGTTTGATGGACACCAAGCCAAGCTGACTGGACTGGATAGAGCTACGGCACCTATGATAAGTAAATCATGGCTACAAGAGACGACAGAGTACCTTGTTATTCAGTTACACAGCAAACTAGTAGTTGGGAAGATATATGAACTTAACACAGTGTTTCAAGGAGAGCTTGCTGATGACCTGGAAGGATTCTATAGGAGTGAATACGTTGAGGATGGCATTAAGAAGTAAGAATAAAACTTCTCATTTGCACGTGTGTTACAGGCGTCAGTGTCGCTCGTCTGTATTGCTTCCACCTTCACTTTGCCCACCCTGCATGGGTTCGATCTCAGGTCCTCTGGCTTACGAACACACGTGACCATCGCTCATAAACACCGCTTTAGCCAGCTACAGTACGGCAGTGAAAAGCTAGTGATTCGATGGTGTGGGTTGACGGTATTTATGTTGAGAAGTGAGTTTTTAACCAATTCAACTTAGTTACAGTACACATGTTTTAAAAGTACACCGGTTCATTTTAGAGTGTGCTTTTAATTCATTGTATGTTCTATATTTTCCTCATGCTTTTCCTCCACACTGCTTTATTGTACTACTGTACATCTGTCCTTTCTTAAGAGACTTTGGAGCATCAGTTACTGAATTGATGTTCAGTCTGTGTTTATATTTAATTGGGACTATTTTCTAGAGTTGTTGCCACTTCGCAGATGCAGGCGACGCATGCCAGGAAAGCCTTCCCCTGCTTTGATGAACCAGCCATGAAAGCAATCTTTAACATCATCCTCATCCACGACCGGGGGACTGTGGCCCTGTCCAATGGCAGGGACATTGGTAAATTTACAGCATACTGGGCTCATGGCTTACAAATACAATGCAACGTTTGTGGCAAAAGCAAAGAATACAAGGCTGTAACTAGATAATGTGTAGGTGGTGTTGTGTAATCGAAAAAACCAGATGTTGTTAATGCTAAGTTAGATTTGACTTTCCATCTTGAGGACTTAACTCTTCCCTCTATCCCCTTAGACGTAACTGACACCATCAGAGAGGACACGGAGGTCACCGTGACCACATTTGAGCCAACAAGAAAGATGTCAACATATCTTTTAGCATTCATTGTCAGTGACTTTGCTAAGATTGATGGATCAATGGAAGAAAACAATGTCTTGGTAATTCAATTCCTACTGCCAAATTGTAGGTCTACTCATTGATATTTACAGACTGTAGCTCAGTGGTTCTCAAACATTTTGTGACCCTCAAAATAATGTTGGCAGAGACTTGTGGCCCCCACCCCACCCAGATAGCAAGCGGATCTGGGCCATATACAGGCCAGATCTGGCCCTTGTGGCTTAGTTCCGGCCCATATATGGCCCAGAATTATTACACACCCGCTTGCTATCTGGGCACCCTAAGTGCTTTCGCCAATCTGCTTACTCACAATGGCCTTACATGTAGCATACAGACCAAAGATAACATAAAAAGAATAAGAACATAAAAATGAATTTAATAACAGCCTCATGTCTGTTCAATCATAATAAACGAGCAAGTTCATGCTACACTTAGGTTACTTAACATAATATGTTAAGTAACCTAAGTGTAACATGAACTTGCTCGTTTTAGTTGTCCTTGTTGGTTTCCATTATGATTGTAAAGGTTTCGTCGTATTTCCGAGCACAATCTCTGCTTTTGTGCTGGTCGGTTGCCTCGATTTCACTTGAGCTAGCTACCGAACTAGCCGAGGATGATGGTCTTTTGAGTAAATTGTCCATTTTGGAGCTGTGTAGCGCATGTAATTATTCACGGCAATAGTAAAGTGAGGTGAAGTACAGTAGCCTCTATTTTCTCACGATCTATGAGCATTCTGTCATTGGACGTTTGTGGTTCATGACATATCAGTGTTTTTGAAATACAAAAAGTAAATAAAAATATGAAATCGTTCATATTAGATTTTTTTTTTAATGAATTTGGAAATTCTACTGAGACCTCATTTTTATATCAGACGACCCCACGTGGGGTCGAGACCCCTAGTTTGAGAACCACTGCTGTAACACACCTAAGAATTTCACTCACTGGTACACTTGTGTACAGTGATGTGACAATAAAGTGACAACTTACTGAATTTTGATTAGGATCATTATCTATAGTTGATTCATTTGTTTAATAAATCAGTTTTCCTTTCACAGATTCGAATCTGGGCTCGCAAAAAAGCAATCTTGTCTGGACAAGGAGCCTATGCCTTGAATATTACAGGTCCAATACTGAGGTTTTATGAAAAATACTACAATGCAAGCTACCCACTTCCCAAATCAGGTAAGTTATAATGACACAGAGATTACAGGTATAATTGCCAATCAAGGGCGTAGCAGCGAGTTTGACATTGGCGGAAGGTGGGGGGGGGGCAGCCACATAAAGGACTTTTTTTTATTTTTAACTTTACCATTATCTTGATGTACTATTAGCAGGAGCAGTCAATATTGAGTCAGTCACGAAATGAAATGATCAGTCAATCTCTGGGTTATACAAGTATACAACCCACTTCTCCTTTTTCACATTGAAGAAAATGGCTTCAACTCTGTCCTTGTTTCAGCTCTAAAATCTTTTTTGTCTTGCGCCTGCACTGCAGTGTAATTTTTGCATGGGACAAATCCAACTGTTTTCAATATTGAGTGGGACACGCCCCATCTACCCCAGCGTTCCCTATGCCTATGCATGGAACACTCATTGATCATGGGTGCTGCCATAACATGATAGCGCTCAATAAGCCCCAAGTCTGTGTCCTCAACATGCAGTCCTCTCTTTTTGCTTGTCAGGAGCTGACGTCTTCCTGATAAACAGTAACCACTGTGATTGAATGGACTACTGTGACTGAATAAAGATGAATGAACTCAGTGAAATGTCTTCTTCCTTCCAGACCAAATTGCCCTGCCTGACTTCCATGCTGGAGCCATGGAAAACTGGGGTCTGGTTACCTACAGAGAGACTGCCCTTCTCTACGACCCAGCCATCTCCTCCAGCGGAAACAAGGAGAGAGTTACCACGGTTGTCGCCCATGAGCTCGCTCACCAGGTACACTATGTCATGTCCTGTGCAACTACTGACATCACTTCCTTTTGAGATACATCCGCTTGTAGCTGAGTCGGGGCTGAGTGTCATGTGTTCCCCTGCAGTGGTTCGGGAACCTGGTGACTGTGAGATGGTGGAACGACCTGTGGCTGAACGAGGGCTTCGCCTCCTATGTAGAGTACCTGGGAGCTGATCACGCTGAGCCCACCTGGGACATGGTAAGACCACTCCCCCACCTAACGTCTGTCCACCATGAACGGATAGTAGAGTAAACAAACAAAGCTCCATGCTCGGCAATGACAGCCGAAGCCACACTTTAAAGAAGCCACAGCAGACGCACATGTGGTTGTCACTCATCTCCCCCCCCCGCCCCCCCACTCCACCCCCACCCCCAAACCTCACTCAACAGAAAGACCAGATCGTCCTGACTGACGTCCACAAGGTGTTTGCTGTTGACTCCCTGGCCTCCTCTCATCCACTCTCCCGTCGAGAGGAGGAGGTCAACATGCCTGCGGAGATCAGCGAGATGTTCAACACCATCTCCTACAGCAAGGTCCTCGCTCGCGCACTCGTCCTACACTATCTGAATGGATACATACTGTAACTAGTCATGACATCAGACACAGGACTAATGTCTAACTGCATGGTTGACTTTGCATTCACTTGCTTGATTGAAAATCATGCTTTTCTGTGTTGGTTTTACCAGGGGGCGGCAGTGCTGAGGATGCTGTCTGAGTTTCTCAGTGAGCCAGTCTTTGCCAGAGGACTGAGTGTGAGTATTTGATAGAACAGATGGCTTATTGTGTCACAGCAGGAAGTCATACTTCCATTTGAGGATCTAGGCACACATACACACAAATAACCACAACCACACACACAGGCACACCGCACGCACGCACACACGCACACACACACTTGCGCGCACACACACACACACGCGCGCGCACACACACACACACACACACACACACACACACACAACCTAGTTATTATCTCTGTAATAACTCAGGCTTCTGTGGTGAAGCCAAGACCAGGAAGGAGAGCCGTGTCTTTTCATGTTGTGAAGCTTACAACACACACACACACACACACACACACACACACATGCGCACACACACACACACACATGCGCACACACACACACACGCACACACACACACACACACACACACACACACACACACAGGTCATTGTCTGTAATGATACTGTTGCTAGTTTTCATTGCTCTCCACATGATTTAACTATTGACCATCATATCTCTTTTCTCTGTGTAGTCGTACCTGAATGCATTTGCCTTTGACAACACTGTGTACAGTGATCTCTGGGATCATCTTCAAAGAGTAAGTTATATGTCACATAGATGGGAAATGACATCATTCTACTACATATACTGCCTAAAGGAATCTAATTGATTTGATAATTCGTGTGTTTTCACAGGCAGTTGACAACACCCCAGGGATGAGTCTGCCACACAGCATTCATGACATCATGAACCGTTGGACTCTCCAGATGGGATTCCCTGTAGTCACCATCGACACCCGCACAGGACTCATTACCCAGAAACACTTTCTCATTGATCCCGGCTCTGTTGTGGAAAGGCCGTCGGAATTCAAGTATAGTTCACCATTTTTACAGCATGAAATGTTCTTTACAATAATTGCCCAAGCAATTAAAAACAGATGTAGTGGATTTTCCTCTTGCTAATCATTTCCAATCTGTTTTTAGTTATACGTGGATTGTCCCTATTAAGTGGATGACAAATGGAGTTGTGCGTGGGCAACACTGGCTTGTCCAAACAACAGGTGATTCTAATGCCAGTAGCGTCCCTATTATCTATGCACATTGTGCAATAAACATAACTCTCTGTGTAAACAAACTCAACCCTCTAGATAAAAAGGCACCGATGCCAATGGAAAGTTAAAATGAAATCAGGAAATTGTATCTTATTTTTTTCATTTTTTATTGTTATGTATTCATCAGACACCCATACTCCAATGAGAACAAGTGGAGATACGTGGTTCTTGGCCAACGTGAATGTTTCTGGTTACTACAGAGTAAACTATGACTCAGACAACTGGGATCGCCTGCTTAACCAGCTGAATACAGATCACCAAGTAAATATACAAAACAAAGATAATTATTTCCTTGCTATTATGTTTTAACTCAATACAATTACAATGCTCCATTTCATCTTCATTGTGTCATTTATGCAGGCCATTCCTGTCATCAGCCGAGGACAGATAGTGGATGATGCTTTCAATCTTGCCAGGTGAGCAAATAAAGTTCATTATATTCTAAAATCCCAACTCATTATTTTTTTATTGGTGAACTTGCACAGCATATCTTGTTTCTCATGTTCCCTCAAGGGCCAAAGAGATAAATACAATACTGGCTCTAAAAACCACCAAGTACCTCTCCAAAGAAAGAGAATATATTCCGTGGGAGACGGCTCTGAGAAACCTACACTACTACATCCTTATGTTTGACCGAAGTCAGGTCTACGGGTCTCTGCAAGTAGGTGTCACTTGAAAAGTTAATATTCAATTATAACTATATTAACATTATTGGTGTCAACTTCATTCGTTCGTTCATTCATTCATTCATTCATTCATTCATTCATTCATTCATTCATTCATTCATGGAATAATTCATTCATTCATTCACATCATTTTGATAGTAAGAACCCTAATATAATTATTTTCTCTTTGAAGGCATACCTCAAGAAACAAATCCGACCACTTTTTGAGCACTTCAGGACTATTACATCTAACTGGACCAGAATACCTCCAGGACACAATGACCAGTAAGAATCACTGAGAGTGGGATGTATTGATAGTCACGGGAGCGTGGGACAGGTGGACAGGGGATAGGCCTTTCATTGCCTAAGTCGCTATGTGTCGCTTTAAGGCAATTAATATAATCTGTAATGAGAAATACAATGTAAATCCATTAAACTGTCAAATCTATACATGCCCTCCATGGGCCCCCTCTCCCTGTATGAAATGGTTTACTCCACCTTTACCTTCACGTTCGTGAAAAAAAAAGAAAAAAAAAAGAAATCAAACAGCTGATCTGACAGTTGTAACACCAGTATGCCCGACAGAAAGAGAAAGAAAATGCTGGAAAATGCTTACAAAGTTTTTCCCAAGTTTAGGAAAGGAAGAGAAGAGGTTAGCTAGCTGAATAGCCATGTTAACTAGCTAGCAGAGTCTCCATAGCCATTCGTCAGTTCTGGATAGGCAGACTGCACTAGGCCATTGGCCGTCTGAACGTGTTGGTTGCAGTGAAAATTGAAACAAGTGCACAGTAAAACTGTTGTCCTCACCCATGATGCATGTCCTCAGCATGTTCAGTTGTTGAATGTGTAAGTGGAGTTGACTTTTCTAGTTTAGATTAATCTACAGTACTCTATAGAGCCTATATGGCCAATTATATTTTTGTTGGGTCTAAAATGCAAAAAGCATTTTCCTATTTTGTACATGAGCTGTTTACCTTGACATGAGAACGACAGAAATTAATTCCTTAAAGTCTTGTCTGTCAGTGTTTCAGCTGGTCTGCGCCTCCCTCTGCTTGTGTTACTGCCAGAGGGATATGCTCAATGCATTCTACAGGGTCTATGAACAAAGCACCAAAAGAGTTACTAAACACCTCAAGCTCCCAACTCTGTGGAAACTGTAGACTACTTTTACTGAGACACCAAGCATAGCTTTTTATGTATAAAACAAAAGGTACTTGGCAATGGAAAAAATGAATTGTGTTGAGCGCCAGATGGTGGCCTCTGGTACATGTGATGAACGCACAAACACATGCATGCTCTTACCTAGTAAGGTACAGGGGTCAAAGTAATATCCTCCCCTTGATTTCATCAGGTGGGGGCCAAAAAAAAAAAAAAGTAATGTTCAAAATGTTCAATTTTTTTTTTGAATCAGCAGGAACTGAAAGTTGATGAGTTGATCAATTGGGTGTGCACCGGTTTTTTCTTGTTCAATTTTCAGTTCCTTCTTTCAATGCTGTCGTGTTCTATGTTGATCGACTCAGACACTTTAGTTCCTTTTTTTCTATAGTCATAGTCAATTTATTTTTTATACGCATATTAATTACAACTGTTTAGGTTGCCCAAAGCGTGGATTCCAAGGAGGAGAAAACATTGAAACATTGAGCAACATTCAACAGACAAGATACCGACATTAAAACTGTACAACAACAAACAGGCGAGGGGATAGGAACAATAGGGACCACAACAACATCATCAACATAGAGGACATCTCAGTAGTCTAGTAGCCCACAGAAGTGAGACTTCAGCTCTCTTTTGAATGTTCCAAGATCAGGGGCAGATCTAATGTCCATTGGCAGAGTGTTCCATAGCCTTGGCGCTGCCACCGCAAAGGCTCGGTCTCCTCTGCTGACCATGTTTGACCGGGGGGATGTTTAAAAGTCTCTGGTCACCTGATCTCAGGGTCCTTGATGTTGAGGTGTATTGTATGAGTTCTGTGATGTAATCTGATTCCAATTTCCAGTTAATTCTTTCAGTGCTGCAGCATTCTATTTTGGCAATAACCTGTGTCTTGTTCTGACATCAGCCGAAGCATTTTTACACCCAATCAAACCACTATGGACTATTGCCACATATGGACAAATCATGGTAGTTCTTTCTGGCCATGATTACTCATGGTGTCTAGTTGCAGCATGCAAATGTAGAGCATTTTGGGTCACTTTTTAAGTTATTCAGGAAAAGCTTTGTGGACCATCTGACTAGAGTGAGCTACAGTAGAACTGCTGATCACAGCTAATAATAGTATTATTATTATTATTATAAATAATAATAATAATAATAATAATAATAAATAATATAAATATGCTTTAAGATTTTGCATGGGACGCTTGAAACTTGAAACCTGAAACTCAAGACTTGTGACTTGACTTGGCTTGAATAAAATAACTTGGCACTTAACTTGAAACATGCCCCTCATGACTTGAGCCTTTTACTTAAGACTCGAAGATGAAGGACTTGAGTCCCATCTCTGATTACTTGTATGGAGACATAATGGCATACATTAAAATGAACATTGCTGTCGCACCAGCATGTGGGACTAATCAACTCAGCACTTGTGTGATGTACTTGCTCCAAAGTCTTGCTCCTGTGATTAAACAGTTACTCTAAAAGTCGGTGTGCGGCCGGCTTTACGGGGCCCACTAGGATATATTTTCCGGGAGCCCATAATTCCTGGTGACGGACGTGGACACTAGCCCTGTGAGACCGTCCTGACCTCCCAAGCTCATGTTGTTCCACTCAAACCATCTGGCGTGAGTCAGGTTACCTTGATACATGGATGAATGAATGTTTCTGTATTACTTGTTACTTTACAGTGAAGATGCCCGTTCTACGACTATATGTTCAACATCGTCATGATGAATGTCAGGTTGTCGTGACCCGTTCCTTTTTCTTCCCCCACTTGTGTCCCCCTCACAGATATAATCAGATCAATGCCATATCAATGGCCTGCAGCTTGGGGGTCGAGGGCTGCAGGAGTCTCACCACAAGCTGGTTTAGACAGTGGATGCAAAACCCAGACCATAACCCGTGAGCACAAAGAAGAACGTCATAGCCATTAGTCAATGTTTTTTTTTCCAAAGAATGTAATCTATATCTTAGTCTGAGGTAGTCTGTCCTATTCTCTTGAGCAGGATTTCTCCTAATCTGAAGTCAGTGGTCTACTGCAGCGCCATAGCGGCAGGTGGGGTGGAGGAGTGGGACTTTGGCTGGACGATGCTCCAGAACGCCACGGTGGCCAGTGAGGCCGCCAAACTCAGGGGCGCGCTAGCCTGTGCCAAGGCGCCCTGGCTGTTGAACAGGTACAGCCACATCCACATATTCAACTGTAGGCGATGTGGGTTTATCGGTCAGATAATGTACAGTAACAGAACTTCAAATCCAAAGTGACGTACCTCACACACAGTTTCGATCTGTGTAAACTGAGACGGTGTTGGGATTTGAATAAAGACGTGGATGATGTTTGGACAACACAGGTATCTAGAGTTCTCCCTGGACCCAGATAAGATTCGGAAGCAGGATGCCATCTCCACAATCGGGTACATATCCAGTAATGTGGTGGGGATGCCTTTGGCCTGGGACTTTATCAGAGCCAATTGGAACCACATCTTTAAACAGTAAGTGGGGATTGTGATACATATGAGTTCATTGTATCCAAGAAAATGATTAACGTTTTTGAGTATTGATCAGGAAGGAACATTGTGATTGTACTCATACCTCATGTTAAGTATTGACTCTCATTCTGTCTCTCTTTCTCTCATATATTGTCTCTCTCTCTCTCTCTCTCTCTCTCATTCCCTCTCTCTTTCTACCCATCTGTCTTTCTCTCCCTCCCAGGTATGGAGGAAGTTCCTTTTCCTTCTCCAGTCTCATCAATGGTGTGAGCAGGAGATTCTCAACTGAGTTTGAGTTGAAGCAGGTGCGTGTTTATACAGGAACCAGACCATGGGCTATCCCGGGACTTTCTCTCTTCTGAACATTAGGTCTTACATTAAAGATAAGATAAAACCCCTAAGGACATTGCTACTTATGGACAGGAGCATTTGTTTATGGTTTGTTGTTTTGTTATTGCAGTTGAAACAGTTCAAAGAGGACAATGCCCAAGTTGGTTTTGGCTCAGGCACACTGGCACTGGAGCAGGCCATCGAGAAGACCACCGCCAACATTAAATGGGTGGCAGAAAACAAAGAGCAGGTTCTCAAGTGGTTTACTGATGAATCTACATGAAGACCCACATACAGTACACACTTGATGTGTCAGGGACAAGATACCGCATTATATGTAATATGACTCGGGTCAGAAGTTTGTCCTGATCAGGTCTTGTGGCAGGAACAATTACTGTCCCTAATAATATACTGTACCAAAAATATACCGGCCCTGTAATTTTGTTGAGCTACTAGTTTTTGGCACCTCTTTTGCAGTTTTGTTCATATTGTTCATGTTCTATTACTGTAAATCAAAATACATGTTTTGTGTTGATTTTGTAATGTGACATCTATTCCTAATGCATTAATATAAGGTGCAGATATTTTAAAAAAAAAGTAAAAAAAAAAAAGATATTGACAATGATTTCTGCATTGTTGCTACACAAAATGCAAAATTACAATATTTGAATAAAGTGCAGGACTTTTTGTAACATTTTGCAACTGATGGTGAATTTTTTTCTTTGATTTTAACGATGAGACTTCACACTAAAGCTAAACATTTTGCAGGTGATTTTAAAAAACAATAATTGTAGCTGCTGCGCAGAACTGGATCGGGGCCGGGCGTTTTGAGGAGGAAGAGGAAGGTGGAGAATGATAAATACATGAGGGTCTCTGCCCGGACCCTAATTATTTAAAACTTTATTAAATAAAAAAATATCTTTAAAATCATGTGTCTGAAATCCAAACAGTACAATGCCTGAGTAGACACTAGCATGTTTATTCTGCATCACCCAAAGCTTGATCTCACAACCATAGACACCAAGGGAAGGTAAAGTTCTTGTTGAGCCAAGTGAGAAGCTGGCAGTTTGGCTTTTGCTTGATCTTCTAATAAAACCTCCAATTTCTGCAAAATAACATTAACTTTAATCACACAAGACATGTGGCAGCCTTCATGTATGCATGTATGTATCTATTATCTTCACGAGCGACAAACTGGCTGGGGTTTGAAATGGTTTTTGGCTTGTCTTCCTAATTACAGACTAACTGCGGCTGTGCTCAATCAGTGGCCAATCAATCAATTTGGCCAGATGTAGTCCTAGGCTGGGGTTAGGTGGGGTTGCCAACAGTGAACTCTGATTGGTGGCGCTCACGCTGTTGCACAATAGGATTGTGGGTAGTGTTTTTTTTTTTTCCCCATACGAGAGCAATACTGTAGTTTGAGGGGGATGGGATGAGGACAGAATTCAAAATACGACAGAGGACAGAATTGAGATACTGTATAATTCTGAAAAATGTCACACTACATCTACCATGTCAATGAAATTACATTGGAGATGTTGCAGTGAATATGGGCATGGCTGGCTTCAGACAGATCTAACTAATAAAAGGATACATGTCACAGTATTAACACTGTAGGAAATCTGGATAAACATTTTAGCAGGTCTACATACTGTGATGAGAATGAGTTGGACTCTGGACTGCTTATAGATTCACCGAATGACTGAATTGATTGGATTGAACACAGGTGGGACTGATGAGAAGACAAGACTGGTCAGATGAAGAGATGCAAACAAGATGAACAGTAACAGTACCTGCTACAAGGAACACCCAGGCACACTCACACTCACGCTCACACACACACACACACACACACACTCCAGTCCTGGGCTCGGATCCCCTCACCCTAACCCGGGTCCGTATCCTTTTCCTACCTCCACCCTACCCCAACCCCTGCCTCTATCTGGGCCCAGGCACACTCACGCACATACCAGTGTTTGCCATACCTCTCCCATGATGCTCTTAGCCTTTCTTGCTCTGAAAATGTAATTTATTGCTCTATAAATGTTCTTAGCCGTTAGACAAATATATTCCAGGAGCTTGCTCCAGGTTGCCTGTTTTAATATCTGTGTTGCTTTTATGGCTCTGTGTGCTACTAACCTTGTTCTGCCTCCCCTCTCCCTAGTGCCTCTCTCTCTCCCTCCTATCTTCTAACCAGGTCCAGTGGATGCCCCACTGTCACCAGCAGACCACCCTGAGTCCGATAGATACCCCTGTGTCTGCCGTGGATGTCGTAGCATTTAGTTAACACACACACACACACACGTACACACAGACATAGACCAGTCCACTTCTGGCTTTAGGCCTGGGCCCAGTCCCCCTTCCCCTAACACGGGTCCGTATCCTTTTCCTACCCCCACCCTACCCCCGACCCCTGCCTCTACCTGGACCCAGGCACACTCACACACACACACAGACATATACCAGTCCTGGGCTCAGATCCCCCTCCCCTCACCCTAGTCCGTTTCCCATTCCTACCCCTGACCCCTGCCTCTCTCTGGGCCGAGGCACATTCACGCACACACAGACATACACCAGTGTTTGCCATGTCTCTCCTATGATGTTTTTAGCCTCTTACTCTGAAAATGTAATTTATTGCTTTATAAAATGTTCTTAGCCGGTAGACAAACGATCGCCTTGTTGAGAGGGGTCAGGGAATAATTTTTACAGCTCACTTATCTGGCCCCCGGGTGATACTGTTTTTTTGCTTCCATCTGGTTCTCTGTAGTTCTCTGTAAAGCGCATTGTGTTGCCTCTGGGTATGAAATGCGCTATACAAATAAAGCTTTGATTGATTGATTGATTGAAGAAACACGTTGGCCTGATCTAGCTTGAATCTGTACTAAGCATTTCAATAAATACTAGAGGGTGACTAACACAATTAAAAAATACAAATGAACTATAGTACTGTATACTGGGATACTCCTGTAAGGACAAACTGTGCATGAAGGCCAATAGCTAAGCTAAATGAAACTATGGGGAAGTATGCATGAGGTAGGAGGAAGGAGACAAATAGTCAGCAGAAAAGCCTGGACCAATTTTTTATATATATATTTTTTTTAAATCATGTCACGTCACAATGAGTATGCATTCACATTTCAGTCGAGATCACTTTAGTCAAAATTGACCCATTTATTTTGCATGCAGCAAATACAGCATATTAATTTTGGCGGTGTTCCCTGTTCGGGGGGGGGGGGGGCTGCCTTCCACAGCATGTGGAAAGCGCGATAGTAGGGGGAGGCGAAATCTAGATGTTCCCCCCCTCTGGGCCAGCTTGACCCAGAGTGCCAGAAGTGGGAACGGCATCGATTTAGCCCCCTGCCTCTATGACGATCAGAGTCGGCCGTGATCGGGAAGTTGCTCGGAGTCAAAGAGTGCCATAGGCTCTCCACAAAATGTTAAAGGCACCACAAGGTAAAATAAACCAAAGACTAAACAATAAAACCAAGGTACTGTACACACTCAACAAGTGGAGAACAAAAGATAAAGCTTACAAACTTGCAAGATGGCACAGGAAACACCAGGGACAATGAACAAGCTACAGCAAATAATGAACAGGCAAAGAACTGGAATGGGGGAGCTACATGTACTGTAGGCTATATATACACAGACTAACAAGACAGATGGAAACCAATCAACCAATCAGTGGCACAGGTGTCCTCCCAAGCAACCAATTTAGCCAGTTGTAGTCCGAGGGTTCGCTATTGGGGCGGGGTTGCCAACAACAATGTCTCTGATTGGTGGAGACATTGCATTTGCACTATAGGATTGTGGGTAGCGTATTTTTTCCTGTATGAACAGTAGTAGTTTGAGGGGACAAAATGAGGACAGACTTCAAAATACTGTAAAAAATTCAGCTTTTGAGATAAAATTCTGAAAAATGTCATTCTACATCTACCATGTCATGAAAATTGTCATTATTTTTCATGAATATTGGAGATTTATTGATTGAGTATTTGTGGTAGCTGCATACAGTACTGTTTACAGTAAAACATTTTGATGTGCTGTGGGCTAAATTTTTTACATTTAAAAAATCTGTGAAGATCATTGGTGAAGATGTAGTGTAGCAATTGGGGTGTCAATTGAACAAAAAATGTGGGAGGAGTAGGGTTTGATATGTTTTACATGTTTTTGAGAAAAACAGAATGATGGACTTCATCATTCCTGCATGCTCGAAGCATATGGACGTTTCTACTCACTTGGGGCATTTAAACTTTAGACTGTTGCTGTAGTGCCACCATCAGGACTATTTGCCCACAATGCCAGTTGAGAACTTCTGGCAAAGGACTGGACCTATGTGCAAAGTTTGATGATTTTTCATGCATGGGAAGTCACACTTCCTAGGAAGAAGAAGATTCAGCTTACAGCTGCTGCGCAGCACTGGGTCGGGGCTGGGCGTTTTGAGGAGGAAGAAGAGGAATTATTAAAATAAATAAATTATAAGCATGTTTATTCTGCATCACCTGGGGCTTGAACTCACAACCAGACACACAGGGAAGGTCATGTTCTTGTTGAGCCAAGTGAGCTGGCAGTTTGACCTAAAAAAAAAAAGTATAAATGTCACAGCTACCGTAGATATTTACACCGGAGTCCTGCATGAACATATAGTAGAGCTACAGTTCATACTGTGATGGGAATGGGTGGTGGGACTCTGGACTGAGCATGGATTCACTGATTGATTTGATTGAACACAGGTGGGACTGATTGAGATGTAAGCAGACAAAAGACTGGTCAGATGAAGAGATGCAAACAAGACGAAAAAAGAGTAACAGCTACAAATTAAAAATATTGTTTAGAAATCACAGTGGCTGACAATGCATTAGCATGTTTACTGTGCATCCCCCTGAGCTTGAGCTCTTGTTGAGCTACCTGCCATGTGAGAAGCCATAGATGGTTTCACACTGACTTAAACATCACACACAAGGCTTGCATGTAAATGTCACGGGTGCATGTAACATGGAGGTTCCAGCAGTTTCCACAAAATGTTTATTAAAATAAAGGCATCACGAGGGGCAAAAACCAAAACCAAAGGCTAAACAATAAAACCAAGGTATACACTCAACAAGTGGAGAACAAAATACAAAGCTTACAGAGTTACAGTACAAGTTGGCACAGGACAACACCAGGGACAACGCACAGCTACAGCAAATAATGAACAAAAATAATACAAGACATTGTCATTATTTTTCATTATTTTTCATGATTTATTGAGTGAGTATTTGAGGCAGCAGCATACAGTACTGTTTAAGGAAAAACATTTTGCTGTGCTGTGGGCTCAATTTTTTATATTTGAAGATCGTTTGTGGAGGACAGTCTGAAGATGCAGTGTAGCAATTAGGGTGTCAATTGACCAAAAAATTTGGGAGTAGGGTTTGATCGGTTTGACAGTTTTTGAGATAATCAGAGAGATGGGCTTCATAATTCCTGCCAGCTCAAAGCATATGGACGTTTCTGTTCACTTGGGCTTACGTTTTGGTGGTGTTTGCAAAGTGATAGCACGTACAGTACAGCTGATTTGTTATGATTTTTTTAAGTTTTGAACTTTAGACTGTTGCTGTAATGCCACCATCAGGACTATTGGCCCACAATGCCAGTTGAGGACTTTGGGCATAGGACTGGACCTATGTGCAAAGTTTTTTCATGCATGGGAAGTCAGACTTTCTAGGAAGATTCAGAATATTGGGAAATACAAGAGGGACCATAAGCTGAGACTGCCCAGCCCTTAAAAACATGGATGAAATGTACAACTGTGCAGTTGAAGTCTGAAGTTGTGCTGAGGGATCAGTTAGGTAAATTCATCATTCAGAGGGTTCACACGGACACAACTACACATAATGAGAAGTGTTTTTCGCTGACACAACAGACACCAATTAGGAAAAAATGTTTCTCTAAAGTATAAAGTGCAACATATAGTCAGCGCTCTCTTATCATGTTCATCTTTATGAGGGCTGTTTTAACTTTCAAGTCATCTCTGTCAGCTATTAACTTATGTGGTTCTCCACAGAAAACATAAATAGGAAACAGATCCAACTCTCACCTTTCACTTTTCTCTGCCTCTCCTCTGAGCCATGGGAAAAGGATTTTACATTAGCAAGGCTGTGGGAGTTGTAGGCTTCGTAGCTGGTGTTGGAGCTGTTGCTACCATCATTGCCTTGTCAGTTGTTTATTCTCAGGAGAAGGCTAAAAATGAAGCGAAGCCAACTGATGATGGGGTAGCCCCCACCACGACCGCTGCACCCCCTACCACCCCGACAGCCCCCAAGGAACCCTGGGACCACTACAGACTGCCTGACTCTTTAGCTCCTGTCTCCTACAATGTGACTCTGTGGCCTCGACTGCAGATGAACACAGAGGGCCTGTACATCTTCACAGGACATTCAGCTGTGGTCTTCAGGTGTGTGAAGGAGACAGACCTGATCCTCATTCACTCTAATAAGCTCAACTTTACCTTGTTTGATGGACACCAAGCCAAGCTGACTGGACTGGATGGAGCTACGGCACCTGGCTTGAAGAGAACTCAGCTGGAGGAGAAGACGCAGTATCTGGTGGTTCAGCTCAACGGTAAACTAGCAGTTGGAAAGTCATATGAGCTGTACACAGACTTTAAGGGGGAGCTGTCAGATGATCTCGGAGGATTCTACAGGAGTGAATACTTTGAGGACAAAGAGAAAAAGTAAGCATGATTTGACTATTTTTGTTAAGTTGTATTTCTGTGTTCAATATCTGTGTTGATCTAATCACTTTAGACTGAAACAAAATCATAATCCATGTGTCTGTCAACCAAGAGTGTAATAGTTTGGAAAACTGAAGAAAATGCATTTTTGGTCATTCTTTAGGGTACATGTGCCAACTTACTGGTACAATCAAAAAACATTTAACTATAGCACATTACCTTTATCTTTCAAGGTCAACTTCAGTAATAGCCTCGGCATGTGCTAATATGACATATCCAACAAAAATAGCATAACAATCTCTGGTCATCCTTCTCTAAACCTCAATTGGAAAACTCCCTACATGTAGCTGTGATGAAAAGATTGCTTTTCTTTTGTCAGAGTTGTAGCCACCACTCAAATGCAGCCGACAGATGCCAGGAAAGCCTTCCCTTGCTTTGACGAGCCTGCAATGAAAGCCATCTTCCATATGACTATCATTCATGCCCATGGAACTGTGGCTTTGGCCAATGCCATGAACTATGGTAAGGGTTCTGTTTTTTTTGCTTCTTAGATTATCCCTCTTATACCAAAGGAATGTACTCTAATTGGACAGTCTGCACATGCCTATAATCTGGCTATCATTTCTCTGTTTATGACAATCACTGCCAAAGGCTCATTCAGAAGTAAAACACTGTGCAGACTTGATTAGAATGTTTGTGGTAGTTGAGCCTGCTGTGTTGCTCACCTGTGTACCCTCAGAATACTCCCTAACCTTCTCTTTGTCCCGTATAGAACCTAGAAATGTTACAATGGATGGCGAGTCGGTCATCCAGACCAGCTTTGAACCCACAGAGGTTATGTCCACCTATCTACTGGCTTTTGTCGTCAGTGAATTCACATTCATCAGTACACCTGAAGAGGCAAAAGTTTTGGTACACATATTCTACTCAATTGTTACTGTCTGTGATAATTCATATTAAGCCACAGTTGTGATTTTTTTGTCAATTGAATTGAAGAACTGATGTGTTATTTTGTATGTTTTGATCCTGGAGTCAGGGTGAGACATTTTTGTAGCATGCTCTCTACTGCTATCTAGTGTTCTTAAAAGTGTAGTGCATCAATGATCTGTTTTCCTCTATTTTCTTCTCTTCTCACTCCAGATCAGAATCTGGGCACGCAGAAAAGCCATTGAGGAAGGACAGGGAAATTATGCTCTTGAAAAAACAGGACCGATTCTGGAGTTCTTTGAAGAGTACTATAACTCCAGCTACCCTCTGTCCAAATCAGGTAAAACTGTAATACCTATGCTACATATTTTGCGGCTCAGATTGCTTGAGTTAGAGATTACAATTTTGGATTGTCCTTTTCCTTGTAGATCAAATTGCCCTGCCTGACTTCAGTGCTGGGGCCATGGAGAATTGGGGCCTCATCACCTACAGAGAGACGGCCCTTTTATACAACCCTCTAATGTCCTCTAATGGAGACAAGGAGTGGGTGGCAACAGTCATCTCCCATGAGCTGGCTCACATGGTGTGTCTTACATTAGAGGGCGCTCATGACCCTCTAGGCTCACATGGTGTTTCTCACATTAGAGGGCGCTCATGATATTCTAGGTAGCCTTTTCATTTCTTACCATTTGTAGTTGTATGAATATCATTCATTCGTTCACAGTGGTTTGGGAACCTTGTGACCATGAAATGGTGGAATGACTTATGGCTGAATGAAGGTTTTGCAACCTATGTCTCCTACCTGGGGGCAGACTCTGCTGAACCCACATGGAATATTGTAAGACATATTTGTCTTTTTTTTCCTTTCTGTTGACATAATATGTCTATT
This sequence comes from Borostomias antarcticus, assembly GCF_949987555.1. Lineage (NCBI taxonomy): Eukaryota > Metazoa > Chordata > Actinopteri > Stomiiformes > Stomiidae > Borostomias > Borostomias antarcticus. Next base: position 31,137,238 of record NC_140237.1, read on the forward strand.
AGAGTTCCCATTTTAAATGAATTCACCAATGATTCATCAAATCAATTTGAACCGTTTGTGTATGCCTTTGCTCTGTTCCGCATACAGAAAGATCTCACTGTCCTGAATGAAGTCCACGGGGTCATGGCTGTGGATGCCCTGGCTTCCTCCCATCCACTTTCCTCAAAAGAGGAGGACATTATGAAGCCGGAGCAAATCAATGAGCTGTTTGACTCTATCACTTACAGCAAGGTAGAGTTTAACGACCTTACTAGGAACCGTTCATATCTTTCAGGAAGCAGCTCTCATCATTGGACAGAAGTGAATCAGTCACCATGTGTTTTTGCAGGGGGCAGCAGTGCTGAGGATGCTTTCACAGTTCCTATCTGAGCCTGTCTTTGCCAAAGGACTTAGAGTGAGTATCCTCCTATTACTGGATGAATGGAGGAAAAACATCATAAATATTGATGATTACATTTTCCGTTAGAATTTCAATAATTTGAATGATTTCTTATAGTGACTTTTTCCCCAAAACGTTTACTCTTCATATGTTGTTGCATTAGAATATATTTTGCAGATCCAGATTCACTACTGACATCAAATCCACCATAATGTGCAGCAATATCTCCACAGACATACCTGAAACAGTTCCAGTACAGCAACACAGTCTACACAGATCTTTGGAGGCACCTTCAAATGGTAAAATCATCTTTGCGTCAGATTTTCATCAGATTTACTTGCAATTTATGTTCTGGATACTACTGAACCATTGTTGTTGTTGACAGGCTGTGAACAGCACCAGTCCAAGTCTAGAACTACCCCACTCTGTGGAAGTCATCATGAACCGCTGGATCCTACAAATGGGCTTCCCTGTGGTCACCATCAACACCAGCAACGGAACCATTAGCCAGAACCACTTTCTCCTGGACCCTGACTCTATAGTGGACAGACCATCTGAATTCAAGTAAAATGCTTTGTTATGGCAGGCAAAGATTCATTTTTTTCTACATTATAAAAACTAACAGTAAATTGTAACTGATAGATAGATAGATAGACAGACAGACAGACAGACAGACAGACAGACAGACAGACAGACAGACAGACAGACAGACAGATACAGTAGATAGATAGATAGATAGATAGATAGATAGATAGATAGATATATATATAGATAGATAGATAGATAGATAGATAGATAGATAGATAGATAGATAGATAGATAGATAGATAGATTTTTTATTGTCCTTTACAGGAAATTCATTTTCATGTCTGTACAGTGCTACACATAGTACAAACCCATTATCATACAATCCCCACATTGACACTACAGTCTCACATTTACATATAATCACCAGCCAAAATGTACACATACGCACACCTGTGCATACATTATTACACATTTCCTATGATGATTGAGGAGTTATTACCGTGGTGTCTTGTTGAGGAGTGAGATGGCAGAGGGAACACAGCTCTTCCTGAATCGGCCCCGTTTCCAGGCCAGGGCTCTGTATCCTGGCCCGATGGGAGCAGAGTGAACCCTGGGTGGAGGGTTTCCAGGCCAGGGTTCTGTATCCTGGCCCGATGGGAGCAGAGTGAACCCTGGGTGGAGGGTTTCCAGGCCAGGGTTCTGTATCCTGGCCCGATGGGAGCAGAGTGAACCCTGGGTGGAGGGTTTCCAGGCCAGGGTTCTGTATCCTGGCCCGATGGGAGCAGAGTGAACCCTGGGTGGAGGGTTTCCAGGCCAGGGTTCTGTATCCTGGCCCGATGGAAGCAGAGTGAACCCTTGGTGGAGGGTTTCCAGGCCAGGGTTCTGTATCTGCGGCCCGATGGGAACAGAATGAACCCTGGGTGGAGGGTTTCCAGGCCAGGGTTCTGTATCCTGGGCCGATGGGAACAGAATGAACCCTGGGTGGAGGGTTTCCAGGCCAGGGTTCTGTATCTGCGGCCTGATGGGAACAGAGTGAACCCTGGGTGGAGGGGGTGACTGGGGTCATGGGGTCATGTGCTATGGGGTGAGCGTTAGGTGTGATGGCTTGGTTGTTGAGGTCGGAGAGGTTGGGGGTGGGGAGGCCGATGATTTTAGAGGTGGTGTGTGTGATACGGAGGATTTAAAAGTAGTCAGAATTGGAGCAAGTCTTAAATCTTCTGGAAATGTATTCCAGCTTTTTGTTGGATAGTAGCTAAATGCTACTTCTCCATGTTTTGTTTTGACTCTGGGGACAGGCTAACAAACTGGTCCCAGATTACCTAAGAGCTCTAGAGGATTCATATTGTAAAACATTTCAGTGATGTATTTGGCCCTAACACAGTGATTTAGTAATTTATAGATGAGCAGCAGTACACTGGGAGCCAATACAGGGATTTGAGAATTTGTGTAATATGTTCACTTTTTTATCTTTTATAACTTTGGCAGTGGCATTTTGAATAAGCTGTAGCTGCCTGAGAGCTTTTTTTAGGGAGACCTGAAACGAAACCATTACAATACTCTAACCTGTACCCAATACTAGAAAGCAGGGATAGTTTTATTGTGTTAGTGTTAGTGACAGGCCCCAAGGCTGACTGGTTGACAGGGAACAGCTATCAAATTTGACAAGTTTGCAATGTGAGAGGAATTCACTTTGTTGACTATACTACTAGTCACAACAAGAACGGAGAAGGTGCCAGGCACTGACCTAGATCTTCTTACTTGGGAAAGCAAGCCGGCATATTTTTCACTTGGGTCCAGCTGATAATGAGAGCATTTCTGGGTACAATACTGTACGTACAGTCCTCAGGATCTCAGTTATCTTTGCCTGCCTTCATATCAGCGCTGCTGCTGGAACATACTGTGCCAATGGCAGTGGAGGACGAGGAGGGGGGTGGTGGTGTAATAGCGAGTCCTGAGAAGGTGGGGTGAGGTTGGGGGATGACCTTGATTCTGGGCCTGGGAGGATGTAGAGGGGGGGGTAATGTTGTGTCGTGGCAGAGGCTGAAGCCTCGGGGCGGCGAAGGTCGTGAGCTAGCTCAAACAGATTGGAGAAGAGATCGAGACTGGGGATGAGCTCAGTGCCAGCATTTACCAGTTGCTCCATTTTATAAGTAGGCTCAAGATGGAGGAGAGGGATAGGGTGGAGGAGGATCTGGAAAAATGTAGGGGGAAGGTGGCATCGATCCGGTGACATGGAGAGCGTCTGATGCCCAGGGCTGTGGTCTGACCTGTGAGGGTTTGGTCTGCAGTGTGCCAGGTTGGGGTGCACCAGGGCGTAGGGCAGATGAAGGGCAGAGAAAACTGTCCATTAACAATTTTACACCAGGCCTGTTTGGGCGGAGGCCATCTGCTTTGAAAAGATGATTGCGACCCCAGAACCGATTTTAGTTGTCAATATGCTGCAGGTTCTGGAAAGCCATGTGTTCAGTCCAATTAGCCAGGTGAACTTATTACTTCTGCTAACTGTTGGTAGGGGTCCACTGATGAATGATTCAAACCTATAGAGTGGTGGGGGGATGTTGTGATGTCTTTTTTTGTTGTTTAAAAACACCAACTCCCATCTTCTGTCCCAGCCTGACCCAGGGGCTAATCACAGCCACAGTGAGGCTGTAGTAAAAATATAAGCAAATGAAACTTACACAAATATAAGCAGATAAAACGTTCACATAAACCAATAAAAACGGGCTTGCTAAGCACCAAGCAGCAGCACAAAGCAACACAGTATGTGCTGATCAGATGTGTGTGTGTGTGTTTGTGTGTTTCCCTAGTTATGAGTGGTTTGTTCCAATAAAATGGATCAAGTCTGGTGAACATCAGAAGCAGCACTGGCTACTTAAGAAAACAGGTGGGATTTTGATGTCATTTCACAGTGAAGATTCCTTTAGAAAGGCTTGTATCTTCATTGATTTGACATATTATGCTATACGATTTGGGTTTTTGTAAATATTTGTACAGATACTCATCTACCAATGAAAACAAATGGACGTGAGTGGGTGTTGGCGAACACCGGTGTGTCTGGGTTCTACAGAGTGAACTATGACTCGGACAACTGGGAACACCTCCTTAACCAGCTGGCCTCCAACCACCAGGTAACACATCCTCAATATCCATTGATACCTCTGCCAACCTCTGACGTGGCATTCAAGAAGACTATGTTCTTTCAACTGTAAAATAGTCACCTCTTAATATTGCTTATCGTTAAGGTTATCCCCGTGATCAACCGAGCTCAGATTATTGATGATGCTTTCAACCTTGCAAGGTGAGTTCATGTCTGCTTATCTTGCCTTCTGTCACTGGGTTTATCATTGAGGAGTGATGCTCTCATTTGTACTGTCCTCTTCAGGGCAAAGACGGTGGAGACAATATTAGCTTTGAGAACAACCAAGTTCCTCATCAATGAGAGAGAGTACATGCCTTGGCAGTCTGCCAGTAGGAACCTGGACTACTTTTTCCTCATGTTCGACCGTACTGAAGTTTATGGACCAATACAGGTATGTGAAACATAACAATACCCTCATAACTCATGAATGTCATGTTTGATTGATGGGATGCAAATGTAGAATGCAGAGAATACATAAATTGGTTGTGAGCAATGTTATGATCCTGTCATCATCCAGGCTTACATCAACAAGCAAGTCACACCTCTATTCAACTACTTTAAAAATATCACTGCCAACTGGACCAACATTCCTGAAAATCATACTGACCAGTAAGACAAGCTATTGCTAGTGCAAGCTATTTGTTAGTGCAAACAGATGGAGTGGACATTTTGTGATAATGATGTTATATGATTCTAAAACCATTCATTATAATTCAAAAACATATCTAACATATGACTGTCATGCATGTGGATTTGATTTTCAGCTTTTATCACCTTTCTACCTCTTTCTCCTCAGATACAACCAGGTCAACGCCATCTCTATGGCATGCAGTACCGGTGTGGAGGGCTGTGATACACTGACCACTGGCTGGTATAAACAGTGGATGGACAACTCCACTCATAACCCGTGAGTTGCGCTCAAAGATCCTTCTCCTCCTGGTGGTAAAGCTCTTCTCGGTTGTGACCCCGCTCCTAACTGCTGCCACCTTGTTTGTGCGGTCCTGTCAAGGATCCATCCCAACCTGAGGTCTACCGTGTACTGCAGCGCCATAGCAGCGGGAGGGGTTGAAGAGTGGGACTTCGGCTGGGCCATGTACAAGAACGCCACTATAGCCTCGGAGGCCGACAAGCTGATGTACGCTCTGTCCTGCGCCAAGGTGCCCTGGCTATTGAACAGGTAGGGAGAGAAGGCCTTCCGCTCTTCAACGAATAATAGGCCGTTGGTGGGTTTTTGATGGTACATTTAGCATGGCTTCGATGTGGTCATGTTCTGTTTTAGGTACTTGCAGTATTGCCTGGATCCAGAAAAAATCCGCAAACAGGACGCCACCTTTACAATTGGTTATATCGCTGGCAATGTTGTTGGGCAGTCTCTGGCCTGGGACTTTGTCAGAGCTAACTGGGACTTCATATTCAATGAGTGAGTAGCACTGAACGGTATTCAGTACTGTGCTTGCTGACTTATGTTCTTTTACATGATTAATGTTTGATGTTGTGCGTTTGACAACATTGTTTCCCTCATCCTCTACTGTAGCTATGGTGGTGGTGGACTTTCATTCTCAAGGCTAATTGATGGTGTGACCAGAAGGTTCTCCACTGAATTTGAGTTCAAACAGGTACATTGAGGACATTTTGTGGTCTGAATTTGCACTGCTTTGCCAGCCTTTAAAAAAAATGAATTTAAAAAACAACAACTTATGTTGTATGTTGAAGTTGGCATTTTTATGTGTGGACCCCATGAAGAATAGTTGCTACTAATGGTAGCCTGATATCAGACAGAATGGTCAACTTGTTACACTCCATTGAGAACTTCAGCAAAGTTTTAGTTGGAGGATTTGATCGTGTGAACCCAGGCTAAACTAATGGGGGTCTAATTAAACAAATATATAAACAACAAATAAACATATAAGTCACCTCAGTAATTCAATTCATGGAGATAAGTGTAATACTGTGTGCTGATGACATCTGGTGTAATGTTTTCTTATTTCTGTTCTCACATAGTTAGAGCAGTTCAAGGAGGACAACCTTGCTGCGGGCTTTGGCTCGGCCACCCTGGCAGTGGACCAGGCTCTGGAGAGAACCAAGGCTAACATCAAGTGGGTGGAAGAGAACAAGGCACAAGTGCTGAAATGGTTCACCGATGAATCTGCTTCAAGAACACATTAACTAAACACATTAACTTAAAGTATATATTAATATACTTAAATTTATGTGAAGTTAATTTATATAAAATGTGTATGCATTTCTAAAGTATTGCAGTCTATTCTATGACAAGAGCCAATACAGTTTACACACATTTTCAATGTGATATTTCTATAATGTATTCTATGGTGAAGATATTTTGAACCAATACAATTTATATTTTGAGTGATGGAGTGATGAACTTTATAATTCCTGCCAGCCCAAAGCAGGTTGAAATGTGATATCATGTAGGCTATGGCTGATCTGTAATGAATTTTTGAAGTTTTAAAGTAGACCGTTGCAAATTGAGGACTTTGGCATACAAAGTTTGGTGATTTTTCATGCATGGGAAGTCAGACTTCCTAGAAAGATTCAGAAGAATATTGGCAAATACAAGAGCTACCTGGCCCCTAATGAACATTCATGAACTGCACTCTACAGTATGAAAGTTTATCAAATTTATCTGATAATGCATGTTTTACTTTTTGGTTGCAAAGGTATATATATATTTTTTTTTAAACATTCAGAACTGTTATCACTTCCACAAAGGTGTCACCATGGGACAGTCAAACTCACTCTACAAGAAAAGCAATAGCTTTCACTCAGAAGATGGACCTATGTCACATGACAATTTGACACTACGTGACTCTCACAAGATAACACATTAAAAATGCTTGTGCGATACTGCTCAGGTTTTTTTTTTAATACAATTTACTAATACGTTTTGTGAAGTATTGTGTTCTACATTTACTTGTATGAAAATGTGCTATATATTGTAAATAAAACTGACTTTTGACAGGTTGCAGCTAAATAACCGTAGGCAAACTGATTCATTAGAAGGGTCCTAATGCAGTAATGCTAAACTCTACTGGCCTGTTTGTTAGCTTACAGTATATGGATGTTAGCCAGAACTACTCCAGCTCATGTACTGCGATAGACAGACTGATTATTATGTTGATTTAATGTCATTATCTGACACTCCCAGTTTCCTGGCTGGACCTTGACTCTTTCACAGTGTAACTCATGGTGTAACTTATTCTGTCTTTTGCAGATGGTTACAAGTGTAATTGCAAAGTTGCCTGTTCCTCTAACCTCAACCCCTCTGCCCACTGTCCTCTTCTCTGCAATGATACAATGGTTGCCAGGGAAGTAGTAGTAGAGAGGGTATCAGTAAAACCTGCAAGTACAGTACAGTACAGTGTTATTTTATTTATTTATTTAACCTTTATTTAACCAGATAAAAGCACTGAGATAAATCTCTTACAATATTGACCTGGCCAAGACGGCAGCAAAGTTTCACATTGGAAGACACAACAAGGACATATAAAATACAGAGAACAACACAACTAAATATACAAAAGGCATAGAGCACACTTACATTGTGCATGTAGGAACAATAAGAAATTAAGGTATATTACTACATGTATGTTCCCAGGTCAATTGAGGGCAATATAAATACAGCATATGGTGTGACAGGTGAGATGTGACAAAAATTTTGAAATATAATATAAACATTTTTGAAGCACATACTGTACAGTACAGTCTAGAACTCATATTTGTCAGTGATGTTTTCTCAGTCAACTTTGAAAGGGTATTCATTTTGCAGAATGTTTGTTCAATGTTCCTTCTGCAAACTACTAATTATTAACTATTCTTTCTGGAAAGCACTGTCCACCTGAAGTGTCATATAGTGGTAACGTTATTCATCCTCATTTTAATGTGACCTCCTCTCATCTTACTTGGTCATATTACAGTAGGCCTATATCTAAATCAAAACCAGTCTCAAATAAACCAAGACTAACTAGGTTGCTTAAAGAAATATGAAAAGTGAGAGCTACATATTCTTAATGAATCCACCTCCACAGAAGGTGTAGATGAGTAACCAGAGAAAGACATAAAGTGCTTTGCCTTGAGAAGTCTTGTTTAATCTGTTTTTTATGGTTTAATCAGTTAATTATTGATTAAGCTCTTTTTAAAGTGCACTTGTCCATGAATACTGACGCAACAGATTGTACAAGAACAGATACAGTATGTTGATCACAAAAACAATCCCTGAACATAAATCAATGTAACATGAATACAGAAATGCAGTGTATTTTAAAGAAATACACTATGAACACAGTATAAATTACAATTGAAGTGCACCGTGACCAAGCAAGAATGTATGACAGCATATCAAATTAAACATTCATCAAACACAGTGTGAACTTAAGCATTTTTAACTTTTGCTTTAGAACAAGCCCTGCAACAAACATATTTGATGATACCTATGAAAGACAGCAGGACAAGAAGCATAATGGCTAGTAAGAACACCACGACATCTACAGAGTGGTAGGAGTACCAGGGCATTCTGTAGGACTCTGTGCGCAGGTGAGCAGCACCTTTGTGTCTCATGACAAACTCGATCCAGAACATGGCCAGATCCAGGGGTTTCATTGGCTGGTCCCTGTGCAGCCTGGAGAGTCTCTGCATGTTCACACTGTAGGACGGCTCATACAGCACTTCCTTTAAAGCTTGCAAAAAAACCTCTCTATCCATCGTGGCAATGTTTACAACTGTAGCAACACCCTTCTCTTTCATCTTTGAAAGGTTGTCTGGTTGGTCGAACACAAGAGGAAGGCCTACCATAGGAACACCGTGGTATATAGCTTCAAAAATCCCATTTGTCCCTCCATGAGCTACAAACAATTTCAACTTTGGATGACCTAGGAGGTCGTTTTGTGGCATCCAGTCAACTAGTAAAGTGTTGTTGCCCAGAGTAGCTGGTCTGCGTCCCTTGTACCTCCAAATCACCTTCTGGGGCAGTTCGGCAAAAGCAGCAGCAATCTCATCAGCTATATCATGAGGAAGCTCTGCAGCTAAGGTCCCTAGAGACATGATTATGACCCCATGCTCCCCTGAACTCTGAACAAACTCCTCCAGGTCTCTGGGAAGAGGCTCGGCAGGTTTACACTGGAACCCTCCCATATAGACAGCATTAGGCATGGTGGGGCGAGGGAACTCAAACACAAAATCTACTCTCATCAGCCACAGGTCTGCAGCTTGAAACAGGGAAAAGTAGTCTACATCAGGACCAAAGTAGCGATGAGCCAAGTCAGAATAATGATGCCCCGATGTTTGCTTATAAAGATGAAGCCTCATGACATAAACAAGCATGTTTTGGACCCTCTGGAGAAATGTCATTTTATCCGTCAACTCGGCAAGAGGGAAGGGGACATAGGACAGTGGTGACGGAGCAATCGCAAAATGAGCTTCACCGTGTATAGTCCACCTCACATTAAAAACAAGGGGCACATTTAAATAATGTGCAAGCACAACCCCTCCTCCAATGACAGGATCCGTCAGAACCAAGTCATACTCAGCGTTTCTAATAGACTGTATCAGCTCTTCATTCTCCATCATGTGGATCACCATCTCACACACTTTCCTGTGCATCTCTGAAAACCTGTGTTTGAGCTCCATGGCCAGTTGGAAATGAGTCCAAGCGGAGTGACCCTCTCTCCGAATCTGCAGTTGTCTGGAAACAAATGAGCGGTAGAACTCCTCGTCGTTGCCCCCTGCCATATCGATAGTAACTGAACTATAGTAAGGCGAGTCTTCCGGTATATACCAGCTGTCTGAAGCTCGGATGATGAAAACACTGTGGCCCCTCGAGTGCAGCTCCTTGATCAGGACTCTCATGCTTAGCCAGTGGCTGCCATCATGGGGGAACACCAGGATCTTCCCAGCATCCACAGCAGGAAGAAGGAAGGTCAAGAGGGTCATGATGGAGGCAGCAGTAGGAAACATCCTTCAAATCTGCCTGATATAACCACGTATATCTGCCTGAAACAGACAAGAAAAGCTAGATGCAATAGTCTGAACGCTGTTTGGAAAATGATTCTATGAGTTTGTCAAAGATAATTTTATCATTAACCAACTTTTGACTTGTCGGTAGGCTGATCCTCCAATTATGCAATCTGCAATCCCTGCCCCACCTCTCTGTCGTGAGGTTACTCACTTCATTGTTCAGCCAGAATCTAATGTAAATGTTTGTGTGTAGTGGCATACAGTACAGTACATTTTTACTAAAGGAAGCAATAAGAAGACCAATAATGATATTTCTATTTCTTGTTGTTCTTTACTTCTTTACATGTTACGTAATAGTAACAACATTACTAGTTAAACACTGACATATTTCTTTCCATTCGGGGCCCATGTGTCACTGTGCTATATCGTCATGGTAATTTATTCTGAGTTTACCTGCTCCGAAGGAGGATATGTTCTAGATTACGGATCAAAAAGTAGGCTATATGAAGAACCGCCCGCTGACCGATCAATAGCCCTCACTTGGAAAATAGCATTATCGTTATCCCATGGACTCAGTGTGAGATTTTATAGGGGCTTGCCGAAATATGACTGCCCCCCAAACTCATGATTGTGTATTCTGAGTGGAATAACTAGGCTATAGGCTAGCTACACTTAAAATGTGTTATTAATAAGATACTATATTATCATCGGGGCAGCATGTTCAATGTATGTGTCAGTATATCACATTCGAGTCACAGGCCCATGATCAGAATAGGCTAGCAAATTATTGATTAGCTGACACCTGAGAGAATAATAGCCATTAGCCTGCTTTTTATTTTACTATCTGGCACTAAAAAGTAGGCTATTAGGCTGATGTTTGAACTATCCCCAGTAGTAGTAATATCGCCTACATTTAAGGCAAATAAAACAATTGTAGCCTATATCTAGGATATTATTCTTTCAGCTGCAAGGGACGCTTTTAAAGTGTAGAAGCTATCTATAGTTTCAGGTTGGATCAGACAATGTGAGGTCCCTATACAAGAGGAGTTTAGAACTCGATATTTTAAAAATCATTTTCATCTGATAGTGCAACTGAACCGAACTACTGTAGCATTCAAAGAAAACTCACCTATAGGTAAGGATTGCCAGATCAACTTTAACCTGTTGGGAGACTGAAGATTGCATGTAGCCTTCAAACAGGAGTGGTTCCATCTATATTAAAACTGATATTGTGTGAAACTATGCGTGCAAATAGGTAGCCTACCCGTTCACTGCAACGAGGAAAACAAGTAGAGGACGAGAGAAAAGAGTGTAACCGTTAGATATCATTTGATATGACGTTCGCGAACGATCCGATTCTTTTGAACGGCTCTTTAAAACGAACGATGGGAACCGACTCGCCGTTGTGGGAGCCGTTTGTATTAAAAGCTGTTTTGCACAGTAATTCATTGTAGCCTGCTTATTTTTTTTAGGTGTTGCGTGAATAACATAAGTCAGGTTTATTTACACACAAACACATTTTATAAAAAGGGTAAATCCCAAAAAATGATCTTGCTGTCAAAGCAGAGGCATGTGGCGCCACCCTGTGGAATGTTTAGGCCTACCACAAATGTCCACACAAGCCATTACCAAATGAAATTATAGCCTAATCATTATTTCAGAATATCCCACCAATAGAATATATATTGGAGGTCTAAGTTTGAATGATTCTGATCCAAATATTACCCTATCATTAATAATAATCACTAATATCATCAATTTGGCACAGATACTCTTTTGGAAAAGGGCGTTAGCCACTCAAAAATTCAAGATGCCGACCATTTTTCAAGATGGCCGCCATTTCTGTCGAATGTTCATTATGTCAATCGTTCAAATGGTGATGCAAGTATACAATTTGGCACAAATGTTATCTAAGGGCCACACATTTGCCCTGAGGCCTCTCCCATCTTCAGCAAACTAAGTCAGTACCCTCCTGTACTGACTGATGGTGACCTGGAGATCCTGGAGAGGTTTGAGGTCCTGATGTACGATAGATCGAGCACAGCTGTTAGTGTGGATGAGGCTAGACTTGACATGTTTGCCCGAAAGCAGAGGCCGTATGAAGCCATTCCTCCAACAAGAGCAGCTCTGCTTCAACACACTAAACGTGCTGCATATCAGGCAGGCTGCATATGGGGTCAGGCACCCCAGCGTCAGCCAGAAGCAGAGAGTCCTGCTGACTGGGGATGGAAAAAGCTTGGTGAACAATGGTGGGTCTTCTGGACAGCGAATACACCAGTTGCACAAAGTTGTCAACAACTGGCCAAGTGTGGCTGTAAATAAGGGGGAAGGCGCAAATGTTTCAGATTGGGTTTCACCTGCACAGCACTGTGCGGTTGCAAATGTGAATAGAAAAGTAAGCAAGCAGCCTTTGAGAACCTTGCGGTCCATGAATCTGCTGATGCTGTACAGTGAGGCAGCTTGATGTAGAAGTACACCTCCCTGGACATGACACCCCCAATACAACCCTTGATGCTGAGTGCCAAGCAGGGAGGGACATCAATGGTGCTAACTATCTAACTGGAATTAGATCAGTTAATTGAGGAAATTGTTACGACCCTACGGTGCAGAGTAGCCAAATGTGCCTGGGACCCCAGAAGCAGAGACGGAGAACCGAACAGGTTTCAAAAGTTTAATGAAACAATAAAACTTAACTGGCCTAATGTGTGTGTGTTATAATAATAATAATAATAATAATAATAATAATAAGCATGATGATGATGATTATTATTATACCGGTAATAATTACAGGACCGCAGGGGTCTTTATACAGCCACATGGCAAGTGACACACAGGGTGCACGCACGTGAGCGGTAACACTGCACACAACACACTCACACACACGTCACTTTAGGGGTCGCCGGTGGAAATTGTCCAGTGCATTTGTCCCATCCAAGCCGTCCTCCTCCAGGGGCAGCCAGGAGCAGTGGGCAGCCATCGTCCATGGCACCTGGGGACCAAGCCCAAGAGTTCAGTCCAAGTCCTGGTCAGGGACCGAACTGAAGAGCATTGTGTGTTTTTCGTATTGGGTTCTTTTGGGGGGAAACCCTTGCAAACACGGGGAGAACATGCAAACTCCGCACAGAAAGGCCTGGGAGATACCCCCCCCCCCCCCCCCCGAGTACCTGACGTGGGTGTATAGGGGGCTATAGTGAGTTGTGCTGGCTATCCAGGCTAGATACCATTTCAATGCAATTGACCTATTTAACTGAGCCTGTTAAACAAATTCCATGAAGTGGATTCACTAGTTGTTCTTGTTTCCAGAAATATTAAAGCTGTCATTCGCCACTATTTTGTAAAGTAGGACAACTGAAATTGATATAGCTTTCTTTGAGAGAAAAAATAATAATGTCCTTGATAATCCACCATGTCTGGTACCCTCTGCCTCACAAGTGTTCTCGCCCTCCTCCTCCTCTTCTTCATCCTCTACCTCCTCTTCCTCCCTCCTTGTGAGTGGTGAGGTGGTGAAGGAAGAAAGGATTTCCCATCTCTCTCCCCCCTCCCTCGCTCTCTCATCCCCCTCTCTCTCTCTCCCCCCCTTTATCTCCACCTACCCTCTCTCTCCTTCCCCTCTCTCACCATCCAAACCGTCTCTCTCTCTCTCCCATCTCCCCCCCCCCCCCGTCTCTGTCGTGTGGAGAGGAAGGGTACGTGTTCGTGAGCAGAGAGACCCCTGGCCCCCACTCTCAATGTTCATCATATCAGCCTGGTGCCCTTGATTATCATCCCATCCTGGCTCCACAGAGAGAGGAGAGGAGAGGAGAGGAGAGGAGAGGAGAGGAGAGGAGAGGAAAGGAAAGGAAAGGAAAGGAAAGGAAAGGAAAGGAAAGGAAAGGAAAGGAAAGGAAAGGAAAGGAAAGGAAAGGAAAGGATATGAGAGGATGAGACAAGAGGAGAAGATGAGAGGAGAGGAGAGGATTGGAGAGGGTAACCCCCACGTTCACCATATCTTTACTTACAAATACAATACTGTTATTTTGCGCATTTGACCTAACAGCCACCACGTCTTGACCCGACGTCAGTTACCGAGATGGATAGGCTACTGTAGGCCTAGATATAGGTGTTCGTAATAATTAAATTACATCCAGATGGAGAAAACATGTGTTTGAGAACAAGGTAATAATAACAATTAAACGTTATTTGTATAGCACCTTTCATACAGATAAATTCAGCTCAAAGTGCTTTACAACAGAGCATTTAAATTAAAGAATGTGAAACTTAATGATGCTTCATTCGTAGACTATAGGAGAAAAGCAGAGCCCAGCCTGCTAAATCTACTCAAAGACGCCACCTGGCGGTGGTGCATCACTAAAACGAAATAACACCCGTCTGAAATCCCACGAGATTTCCAACGGGATTTCCCTGCCAAATACCGCGACGTGAAATGCTGCAGCATGTGACATTTCTAACTTCCCACATCTGTACATACCCCTTATGTTTTTTTCTGGGTGGAAATAACTAAATTGTTCACTGCTCAGCCTACTAATGGACTAGACACCCCTGAGTGGCAGATCTCTGATAAGAATTGCTTGTACTACATACGTGTGAATGTTCATGAAGATTGTAGATAAAAATAAATTTGGTCTGAAAAAAAAACACCATACATACCCCTTATGTTTTTTTTAAGGTGGAAATAATTAAATTGTTCACTGCTCGGCCTAGTAATGGACTAGACACCCCTGAGTGGCAGATCTCTGATCAGAATTGCATCTACTACATGCCTGTGAATGTTCATGAAGATTGTAGATACAAATAAATTTGGTCTGAAAAAAAAACGCCATACATACCCCTTATGTTTTTTTCTGGGTGGAAATAATTAAATTGTTCACTGCTCGGCCTAGTAATGGACTAGACACCCCTGAGTGGCAGATCTCTGATCAGAATTGCTTCTACTACATGCCTGTGAATGTTCATGAAGATTGTAGATAAATATAAATTTGGTCTGAGTGGCAGATCTCTGATCAGAATTGCTTCTACTACATGCCTGTGAATGTTCATGAAGATTGTAGATACAAATAAATTTGGTCTGAAAAAAAAACGCCATACATACCCCTTATGTTTTTTTCTGTGTGGAAATAATTAAATTGTTCACTGCTCAGCCTACTAATGGACTAGACACCCCTGAGTGGCAGATCTCTGATCAGAATTGCTTGTACTACATACGTGTGAATGTTCATGAAGATTGTAGATAAAAATAAATTTGGTCTGAAAAAAAACCGGCATACATACATACCCCTTATGTTTTCTTTCAGGTGGAAATAATTAAATTGTTCACTGCTCGGCCTAGTAATGGACTAGACACCCCTGAGTGGCAGATCTCTGATCAGAATTGCTTCTACTACATGCCTGTGAATGTTCATGAAGATTGTAGATAAATATAAATTTGGTCTGAGTGGCAGATCTCTGATCAGAATTGCTTGTACTACATACCTGTGATTGTTCATGAAGATTGTAGATAAAAATAAATTTGGTCTGAAAAAAAAACGGCATACATACCCCTTATGTTTTTTTCTGGGTGGAAATAATTAAATTGTTCACTGCTCAGCCTACTAATGGACTAGACACCCCTGAGTGGCAGATCTCTGATCAGAATTGCTTGTACTGCATACGTGTGAATATTCATGAAGATTGTAGATAAATATAAATTTGGTCTGAAAAAAAAAGCCATACATACTCCTTATGTTTTTTTTAAGGTGGAAATAATTAAATTGTTCACTGCTCGGCCTAGTAATGGACCAGACACCCCTGAGTGGCAGATCTCTGATCAGAATTGCTTCTACTACATGCCTGTGAATGTTCATGAAGATTGTAGATACAAATAAATTTGGTCTGAAAAAAAAACGCCATACATACATACCCCTTATGTTTTCTTTCAGGTGGAAATAATTAAATTGTTCACTGCTCGGCCTAGTAATGGACTAGACACCCCTGAGATTTTAGATAAATATAAATTTGGTCTGAGTGGCAGATCTCTGATCAGAATTGCTTCTACTACATGCCTGTGAATGTTCATGAAGATTGTAGATACAAATAAATTTGGTCTGAAAAAAAAACGCCATACATACCCCTTATGTTTTTTTCTGTGTGGAAATAATTAAATTGTTCACTGCTCAGCCTACTAATGGACTAGACACCCCTGAGTGGCAGATCTCTGATCAGAATTGCTTGTACTACATACGTGTGAATGTTCATGAAGATTGTAGATAAAAATAAAATTGGTCTGAAAAAAAAACGCCATACATACCCCTTATGTTTTTTTCTGGGTGGAAATAATTAAATTGTTCACTGCTCAGCCTACTAATGGACTAGACACCCCTGAGTGGCAGATCTCTGAACAGAATTGCTTGTACTACATACCTGTGAATGTTCATGAAGATTGTAGATAAAAATAAATTTGGTCTGAAAAAAAAACGGCATACATACCCCTTATGTTTTTTTTAAGGTGGAAATTATTAAATTGTTCACTGCTCGGCCTAGTAATGGACTAGACACCCCTGAGTGGCAGATCTCTGATCAGAATTGCTTCTACTACATGCCTGTGAATGTTCATGAAGATTGTAGATAAATATACATTTGGTCTGAGTGGCAGATCTCTGATCAGAATTGCTTCTACTCCATGCCTGTGAATGTTCATGAAGATTGTAGATAAAAATAAATTTGGTCTGAAAAAAAAAAGAGCCATCCCACTGAGCAAAGACACGTCTAAAATACATCTTTTAGACGTCTTTTTTGTCTTTTTTGGACGCCAAAAGACATCCAATTAGGAGCCAGAATGAATGTTTTTTTTTAACGTTCAGATTTTGGACCCGTTTTGCACGTCCACAGACGTCTTAGAGGGGTCCAAGCCAGATGTTTGAATATTGAGGGGTCCAGCAGACGTACAAATGGGGTTCTGGACCGACGGACGTTATTAAGACATGATCTGAACGTGTCCTTGACGTTGCGTGTTTGCTGGGATACCTTATGTTTTTTTTCAGGTGGAAATAATTAAATTGTTCACTGCTTGGCCTAGGAATGGACTAGAGACCCCTGGGTGGCAGATCTATGATCAGAATTGCTTGGCCTATATACCTGTGAATGTTCATGAAGATTGTAGATAAAATTAAATTTGGTCTGAAAAAAAAAAGAGCCATACATACCCCTTATGTTTTTTTTCAGGTGGAAATAATTAAATTGTTCACTGCTTGGCCTAGGAATGGACTAGAGACCCCTGGGTGGCAGATCTATGATCAGAATTGCTTGGCCTATATACCTGTGAATGTTCATGAAGATTGTAGATAAAAATAAATTTGGTCTGAAAAAAAAAAGAGCCATACATACCCCTTATGTTTTTTTTCAGGTGGAAATAATTAAATTGTTCACTGCTTGGCCTAGGAATGGACTAGAGACCCCTGGGTGGCAGATCTATGATCAGAATTACTTGGCCTATATACCTGTGAATGTTCATGAAGATTGTAGATAAAAATACATTTGGTCTGAAAAAAAAAAGCCATACATACCCCTTATGTTTTTTTTCAGGTGGACATAATTAAATTGTTCACTGCTCGGCCTAGTAATGGACTAGACACACCTGGGTGGCAGATCTGTGATCAGAATTGCTTGGCCTATTGTGAATGTTCATGAAGATTGTAGATACAAATAAATTTGGTCTGAAAAAAAAATCCATACATACCCCTTATGTTTTTTTTCAGGTGGACATAATTAAATTGTTCACTGCTCGGCCTAGTAATGGACTAGACACACCTGGGTGGCAGATCTATGATCAGAATTGCTTGGCGTACTGTGAATGTTCATGAAGATTGTAGATAAAAATAAATTTGGTCTGAAAAAAAAAAACCCATACATACCCCTTATGTTTTTTTTCAGGTGGAAATAATTAAATTGTTCACTGCTTGTCCTAGGAATGGACTAGAGACCCTTGGGTGGCAGATCTATGACCAGAATTGCTTGGCCTCTATACCTGTGAATGTTCATGAAGATTGTAGATAAAAATACATTTGGTCTGAAAAAAAAAAGCCATACATACCCCTTATGTTTTTTTTCAGGTGGACATAATTAAATTGTTCACTGCTCGGCCTAGTAATGGACTAGACACACCTGGGTGGCAGATCTATGATCAGAATTGCTTGGCCTATTGTGAATGTTCATGAAGATTGTAGATAAAAATACATTTGGTCTGAAAAAAAAAAGCCATACATACTCCTTATGTTTTTTTTCAGGTGGACATAATTAAATTGTTCACTGCTCAGCCTAGGAATGGACTAGACACACCTGGGTAAAAGATCTATGATCAGAATTGCTTGTACTACATACCTGTGAATGTTCATGAAGATTGTAGATAAAAATAAATTTGGTCTGAAAAAAAAGCCATACATACCCCCCTTATGTTTTTTTTCAGGTGGACATAATTAAATTGTTCACTTCTCGGCCTAGTAATGGACTAATTAATGCTGGCCCGACGCTGGCGCAATGTTGGCACAATGCTGGCACGACGCTGGCACAATGCTAGCACGACACTGGCACAATCCTTTTCAAGAGCCCCTTGTCACCCAAGGATGTGAAAAGTGCCTTCCTGCTGAGTCCTACCCCTCAACCTCAGTGCTCAATAATCCCCTTAGAATCCAATCTCATCCTGCCTCTGATTTCATCTCGTAGTCTCCGCCTTTCTCCCTCAAACTGTGTAACAGAAAGTGTTCAACGTTTTCTTCCACACCACAGTCCACACATCTATTATTATTCCTCTTTCGCTGTTCCTCGTTATGAATGATTACTTTTTTAAGCTGTGCAGCTGCTTCTAAGTATGCGACACATGTCCATAGCATATCTATGGTAGATTTTGTCGACTAAAATCGTAATGATATTTAGTCAACTAAAACTAGACTAAAACTAAAACAAGTCAGATGACTAAAATATGACTAAAACTAAATGGCATTTTAGTCAAAAGACTGACTAAAACAAAATCATAATTTGCTGTCAAAATTAACACTGTCTCTCTCTCTCTGTCTATCTCTCCCAGTCCTCTCATTCTCTCTCTTTCTTTTCCTACAATACTCCTTCCTAAATTAGCTGTATCTCACCACATGCAAACTCATAGATTTTGACCCAGCCTGTTGAGACTGGTAGTCATAAGCACAACTTATAAAATTCAACATCCATATGCAATGATGTCAGATTCTAGGCATGTTATCAGTGGAGTAGCAGCTTGTGATTATTGGTCAGGGGAAAATACTTGGTGAATGTGACAAACTGTAGGGTTGTGCTGGGATGTGCGGAACATGCTTAATATGGTTTATTTAATATGGTTATTTCTGTTTGCATGTAATTTTGGTACAAACATGTGACTTAAATTTTCCCCACCAAGTAAGAATACTGTAGCTCTATTCAGAAACTATTTCAAAGCTTCATTTAGACTCTCCTGCTATGTCAACTTTCCATATCTTGAGATCGTTATTCTTAACTAAGTGTAAGCCAAATTCAGGTCAATTGGGTCAATACGTTGCTCCTCCCATGTTAATAGGAACTGATGATATTTAGCTAGGAACTCACCTGTTGTTGGCTAGGTGTTGCTGCACAGAGGGCAAACAGTTTTTGACCACACACACTCACACACACACACACACACACACACACACACACACACACACACTCACAAACATGCGTACCGGGTTGTTTGCTGGATTATTGGATTATTGATTATGGAAGGACAATAAATGGACCAAGTGTTCGCACAGCAGTTTATTGTCAGACTACTTTATCAACAAACATGGTAACGTCAAATGTGCGTCAATCAGGTCAACCCAGAGCAGCAGCGCCTCAGGGTCTTAAAGCACTAGGCTTCGCCTCTACACTAAGCATGTATGCAAAAACATCTGGAAATGGTGCTCAGAGAGCACAGACCTCCGCTCCTGAATGCATTTCGTGGCTCTGTGACAAAATGAATGGAGGTGAATGGGTGGCTGTATTTGGCCGGCTCTGTGGTGCCCCCCTCAGGTCACAGCCAGCGGGGGGCAGTGTGGTGCACTTCGGGCTCTCCCCCCGCACAACCCAGTCCAAACCTAGCGCCCCCACACATGGAGCTGGCTCGTTCTAAGTTTTGTTTTCATTCATGGATCCGGATCTGTTCCAAAATGTAATTGATTCTAATGTGGCCTATGATACACCCCTCCACCAAGTTTAATAAAAATCGGTTTTGTAGTTTTTGCGTAAACATAGTCCAAATAATGAATAGAAGTGAATGGGCAGTCCGGCTGTGTTTGGGCACCCGTGGACCTGACCCGTGATTCAGATCCGTAATCCTGCTAGATTCATTCAATTCAAGATTCAAACAACTTTATTGATCCCAGAGGGCAATTCATTTGTAGCTTGTACCATCCACAGATAAATCACAGCAAGAAACAAAATATCATTCATATCAAAAACATAAGAGGAAATAAGATGTATGTTAAAGACATCAGATCAGCATCATACGTGTGGGGGGGGGGGGGGGGCATGGGGGGGCGCAGCAGCAAGACATATTGTCCAAACAACATAAGTAGCAGTAGCCTACATCACAGTTCCAACACCACTAGCGGCTGCTCTAACCCAGATAGCAAGCGGATCTGGGCCATATACAGGCCAGATCTGGCCTTTGTGGCTTAGTTCTGGCCCATATATGGCCCAGAATTATTACACATCCGCTTGCTATCTGGGAAGTGTTTAGCAGGCTGATGGCCGAGGGAGTGAAGGACTTGGCATAGCGGTTTGTTCTCCTGGGAGGCGCCACATACCTCTGCCCTGAGGGCATTAAAGCTAAAGCATTAGCCAGCACATGATCAGGTTGGCCAATTATTCTTTTAGCCTTCTGGGCCACCTGATTCTCCCAGAAAGAGCCCAAGAGAGCCCAGTCCCTCTGCCTCACTCCCATGATCTTGGAGCAGAACTTCACTATCCCATTCAAACTGTTTTTATCTTTCACGGACAGACCATTGTACCAGCAAACAAAGGAGTATGTTAAGAGGCTTTCAATAAAGGATTGGTAGAACCTACATAGATAATAAAGGATTGGTAGAACCTACATAGATAATAAAGGATTGGTAGAACCTACATAGATAATAAAGGATTGATAGAACGTACATAGATAATAAAGGATTGGTAGAACCTACATAGATAATAAAGGATTGGTAGAACCTACATAGATAATAAAGGATTGGTAGAACCTACATAGATAATAAAGGATTGATAGAACCTACATAGAATGGTTCCACAGACATGGAAGGAGTTGAGTTTTCTCAGCAAGTGAACTCTTTGTTGTCCTCGTTTAAAAGCTGAGTCTGTGTTGGCGTCAAACTTGAGTTTCGAGGGGCGCCCCGCTAGCTCACCGGGTAAGGCGCACCCCATATGAAGGCTAGTCCTTTGCGCGGTGGACCCGGGTTCGATTCCTGGCTCAGGTCCTGTGCCGCATGTCCTCCCCTCTCTCTCTCCCACGTTTCCTGTCTCTCTCTCAACTGTCCTATCCCATTAAAGCTGAAAAGCCCTAAAAAATATCTTTAAAAAAAAACAAACTTGAGTTTCGAGTCGAACAATGTACCCAGGTATTTCTATGTGTCGACTATTTGTACATCCTCACTATGAATTATGCTGCCTTTGGTTTGCTACAGTTGGTTCTACAGTCAACAACCATCTCCTTGTTTTTGATACGTTTAGGTCAAGGTAGTTGTCGTCACACCATTTAACAAAGAATGGTAGTGCATAGCCATGATCGTACTCCTCGCCCTGGAGAAGACACAGTAGGACGGTGTCATCAGAAAACTTGACAAACAAGCTACCCTCCTGGGGGCTCCTGCAGCTATCTGTATACAGCAGGGGGGACAGGACACAACCCTGCAGAGAGCCGGTACTTGAGACCACGCTGGTGGACATGTGTCCATTTACTGACACCTGCTGGATCCTATCAGTCAGGAAGTCTAAAAACAACCTTAAAAGCTGATCAGGTAACTTAAAATAAGAAGCAAGTCGGCCAATCAAAATGTGAGGCTGCATTTTGTTGAATACTGAGGAGAAATCAGCGAATAGAAGTCTAGCATGGGATTTGGGTTTCTCAAGGTGTTTATAGATGCAGTCTAAGATGAAGAGTTTTGCATCCTCTACTCCTTTGCCAGCTTGTTAAGCAAACTGCAGGGGGTCTAGCTTGCCATCAATCAAGCACAGGGTCATGTCTTTAAGAATCCTTTCAAAGATTTTCATAACCAAGGATGTGAGCGCTACAGGTCTAAATTCCTTAAGTTCCCTAGAGCTTTTCAGTTTGGGGATAGGAATTAACAGACAAACTAACAGACAAACACACGCATGTTGCCGATAACATTACCTCTCTCCCTGCGCTGTCGCTGGGGCAGAGGTAAACAGCTGTTGGGCGCATAATGGTGAGAGAGACAGACGCACACATGGGAACAGATAACAGACACATGTCTGATATCCTACTGTCACTCATTTGATTATATCTACTGTCTATTAATTTTGCGTTCATAAGGAGGAGAAATTGTATTACTGGTTGCCCGGTCACTCCAAGACCCCTGCGGTCGGTCGACACGGTCACGGCTCTTCTCTGTCCTGGCCCCGCAGTGGTGGAACGAACTGCCCACTGACGTCAGGACAGCAGAGTCACTGTCCATCTTTAGCTGCAGGCCCAAAACTCACCTCTTCAAGAAGTACTACCCGGATCCTCCCTCTTAAGCACCTATTGTATTTTAGATTTCTATACTTGCACTTTGCCTTCAGCACTAGATTATGCTCTTAGTCACTAGTCAGTTTTAGAAAGAAGATGCTCTTGTGAGTTCTGGCAAGTAGTAGTACATTGGCTTTTCCTACATTAAATATGTAACCCAGTCACACAATACAATTACTGTTAGTCTCTTTGGATCAAAGTGTCAGATAAACGACCTCTAAATTGAGAGTAAATAAGAACATGTGTTTGAGTTGTAACTAGGCAGGTTGTCTTGTTGTTGTTGTTTTTTTCAATATGACAACTTTTCCTGGCACACACCTACAGTAGGATACACCTTTTCCTGGCACACACCTACAGTAGGATACACCTTTTCCTGGCACACACCTACAGTAGGATACACCTTTTCCTGGCACACACCTACAGTAGGATACACCTTTTCATTTTTATCTGCCACACCAGATAATCTACTGACAACACACTAATTCTGAAGAGCCAGAATGGCAACCCAAGCCTCCTGATCCACAGTTGTTCTGTTCATTTATTCTGGCCAACACGTTCCTCTGACAACCCCCAGACAGCCTCTCGAGGCCCTAGAGAGACAGTAGATATCGTCCACCTTGGAGGGAGCCACTCAAAAGCTCCTCTGTTCTTCCCAGCCTGTGTGTGCTCACGCCCTTCCACAAAAGCATGCAACAAGTTAAAAGACAGAGAGATCTGACCTGAAAATACAATGGTGGAGTCTGCCCTGGTCAATGGGATTGTGTGCCGTGCGCCACGTACTTCTGCACTGAGGCTCCTTTGAAACTGTCTCTGTTTCGGATGACTTGGTAGCGGATGAGACTGGTTTGAGAGCCACGGAGATGTGGATTTTGTGGAGACAGAGCCCGCAGATGGGGCTGTTTAGGGACAGCTGTCTATGCATCTCAAATCATTTTATTTGGCAAAGCTTCTCTTTGTTATTGGAATTGATTGGTCTTGTGCGATGCTTCCAATTGATTTGTCTCCCTTTAGTGAGTTAATTAACATGCAGCAGACTTCTTGGTGGTATAGACAGACAGACTCCCTGGTGGTATAGATAGACAGACTTCTTGGTGGTATAGACAGACAGACTCCCTGGTGGTATAGACAGACAGACTTCCTGGTGGTATAGACAGACAGACTTCCTGGTGGTATAGACAGACAGACTTCCTGGTGGTATAGACAGACAGACTTCCTGGTGGTATAGACAGACAGACTTCCTGGTGGTATAGACAGACAGACTCCCTGGTGGTATAGACAGACAGACTTCCTGGTGGTATAGACAGACAGACTTCCTGGTGGTATAGACACTCACTCGACAGCTTGCTGCAACTTTGTTACAGATTAAACTTCATGAATGAGATGTGACTGTAGCTTTGAAAATCAGGGGTCTTTCTACAGCGCTCCACAAACAGAATGCTTGTCTTTCTGTCTCTCTCTGAGTGCTTGTGGGAAATTTATGTAAATAAAGAAGATTGTGTTGATATGAAACTGCATACAGTAGCATCCCATCTGAACCTTAGATTAAATGAGCAAAATGTAATTTCAGCTGCAGCAATGCAGGGCAAATAAAATAGTTGCTCGTGATGTAATCATGAATACTACAAGCATGTGATCATTAATTGATCAATATCTGTATGGTTGTACTGACATGCTGATGTTTGACAGAAAAAATAATACTATTGGATACTATTATATACTTACTTTACCCCAATAGGATAGGAGGAAATAAGAGCTGTGCTCAACACTGTTGGGTAAATATTATCAACACAAGAGGGCAGCACTGTCATTACGTTTTTGAGTCTGACAAAAGGATTTATAAATTGTTATGATTCACTTTACTATTCCATTATTTTCTCTGCCTTGTAGGTGCACATTTATGATTGGTTGAAGTGACTTTACCCAATGAGCAGTCACATCAAATGCTATCTGATGTTAAGTTCTCTGGACATAGACGGATTATGAAATGATGGGCCCCTGGGCCCAGACACGTAAAGGGCCCCCACACCAGTTTCATTTATCGAATTTTTGAATTTGCCCAATGAGACGGCATCCAATTTGCAGATGATTTGAGAAAACTCACAATAAAAGCAGCTTTATTCAGCTCAGTTTTGACTCGAGGGACCTCACCTCTGTGGGGAGGACTTGCTTTTTGGATTTCTCCCCAAAAGAGTTGAAGGGCCCATATTGCATGGAGTACTCAGCCCCTCTAAAGTACTATAAACACTCACTTAAAAACTACAGGTATCATGATGGTTTCTTTCTTGTGACGTCTTCAAAGTGAATGTTTAGGCTATTGCTTCAGTTTTCCAGCAGAATGTTTGAGGCTCTGTTATTGAATGAATGACTAAGCTTTTTTACTAAGCGACAAGAAATGCAAAGGGCCCCCTGAGCTCTTGGGCCCCTGGGCCTGGGCCCGGTAGGCCCCTTCAGTAATGTGTCTTTGTCTCTGGAATATTGTCAAATTCAGATAGTTCACAAAAATGAACCTGAATCAATCACATTCAATTTGAGTCACAGCATGGTTGTTCATATTGAGTCACAGCATGGTTGTTCATATTGAGTCACAGCAGTGTTGTTCATATTGAGTCACAGCATGGTTGTTCATATTGAGTCACAGCAGTGTTGTTCATATTGAGTCACAGCATGGTTGTTCATATTGAGTCACAGCAGTGTTGTTCATATTGAGTCACAGCAGGGTTGTTCATATTGAGTCACAGCATGGTTGTTCATATTGAGTCACAGCAGGGTTGTTCATATTGAGTCACAGCAGGGTTGTTCATATTGAGTCACAGCAGGGTTGTTCATATTGAGTCACAGCATGGTTGTTCATATTGCCTCTTTCAGACTCAAAAACTTCTTTCACTTTCTAGAAATAGATGATTTATTGGGCAGCGACACATACCCACCTGAGAACTTCAAACACAAGCTTGCCTGTCTGCCAGCACTGGAGGGCTAACACTAGGGCAGGCCAGGGGCATCACACACACACACACGCACATAAGCACGCACACACATACACACACACATACACACACCCACGCACACACACACGCAGGCATGCACACACACACACACACGCACACATACACACGCACACACACACACACGCGCACACACACGCGCGCACACACAGACACACACACACACACCACAAACCACAATCCCAATACCCCCTGCCAATATGTACTCTGTAGGCAACTCACTCTAGTATTGAATAATACACTTTCTTCTGAATGTCACTTAAACCTTCAACTCAACTGTTTGCAGAAATCTGATGCTCAAATGTGTTTATCTATGATTCAGACAGAGTGAAAGTTCATATTAGTACCACCACTGAGGGTGTCTCTGTCTTCCTTTATGGCCTCCATATTTCAAGGTGAGCACCAGAGAATTAAAGCTATTGTCACCATGCACCAGAGGCCACCAGATCAGCAGCTGGGGACATATTTCTAACAGAATTACCCATAAGCAACAACTAAGACCTGCCTTTTACGCCTGAATAGTTTAGTCTATGAACAATGTCACCAGAGATTCATAGTCCTCACAGCTCTACTTGCTGATGATGAATGCTCATATCAGACCTGCAAACTCTGGAGTAGTGAAAAAGGTGACGACATACAAAACTAAAACTCTCTAGATTCACTGAAACTACCATGGTTAACATAAAAAGGTGACTGTAGCCAAAAGGTGACAAGTTTGCAGGTCTGTTATATACTGGCTGTGTGTCCACCAAATATGGTCTCAGAATTCCATCACTGTGCTGCTGTCGAATCCTGGTTTCAGTGCTGTGAGATACCAGTCACCTATGTGGAAACACTGGTATTATTGCCTTTTTAAATTTGTGTTATGTGTATTGTAATGGACCATGAGTCTGCATAATAAAGTTGATTGATTGCATCACTATGTGCTGGTGGAGTGAATCTGTGCAGACACATCAATAGAAAATCGTTAAGGTGCGTTTCATTATCCAATTATTTTAAGTTCAGGTGTGTGATCTTTTTGAATAATGTATTGTCATCCTGCCTGAACCCCATGGCCCCGTGGTATCCTCTAACATCCTACCCTAGTCTCTTCCTATCCTAGTCTCCTACCCTGGTCTCTTCCTATCCTAGTCTCCTACCCTAGTCTCCTACCCTAGTTTCCTACCCTGGTCTCCTACCCTAGTCTCCTACCCTGGTCTCCTACCCTGGTCTCTTACTCTAGTCTCCTACCCTGGTCTCCTACCCTAGTCTCCTATCCTCGTCTCCTACCCTGGTCTCCTACCCTAGTCTCCTACCCCAGTCTCCTACCCTGGTCTCTTACCCTAGTCTCCTACCCTGGTCTCCTACCCTAGTCTCCTACCCTGGTCTCCTACCCTGGTCTCTTACCCTGGTCTCCTACCCTGGTCTCCCACCCTAGTCTCCTACCCTGGTCTCCTATCCTGGTCTCCTACCCTGGTCTCTTACCCTAGTGTCCTACCCTGGTCTCCTACCCTAGTCTCCTATCCTCGTCTCCTACCCTGGTCTCCTACCCTAGTCTCCTACCCCAGTTTCCTACCCTGGTCTCCTACCCTGGTCTCCTACCCTCCTACTCCGAGAGAGAGAGAGAGAGAGAGAGAGAGAGAGAGAGAGAGAGAGAGAGAGAGAGAGAGAGAGAGAGAGAAATATAATGAAGTTAAATTCTGGGGGGTATTCCAGAGAGCAGGTTAAGTGAAAACTCTATATTTGCTAACCCTTAGATTGGGGTTAATTGAACTGAATCTCAGGGTCACTAACCCACTTTCTGGACCACCCGCCTGTACAGACAACTTGTTGACTTGACTTGATTGGGCAAATACGCACTTTAGGAGATGGACTATCGGAATGATTGCATTTCCACAGATGAATTGCAATTACACTCCTATGTATTCCTCTCTGCAGTATCAGCACCTTTGACTCACAACCATTATTTACTACTGTCCACTGACTTCCAGCACCATTGCTGTGTTCAAGAGCCATGGGGGTGGTAAATGCACAGAAAGTGTATTGAGTGAATCCCATCTCTCTCTCTCTCTCTCTCTCTCTCTCTCTCTCTCTCTCTCTCTCTCTCTTTCTCTCTCTCTCTCTCTCTCTCTCTCTCTCTCTCTCACACACACACACACACACACACACACACACACACACACACGTATCAGTGGGCTTTGGTAGGTAGGTGCCTTAAATATTGACATGTTCTGTCTGGTGTTTATAATGCAGCAAAAGTGAGGGCAGTCAGAGATGCCAGTGCGCATAACCATAGACACAAACCAGGCAGAAGCCTAGAGCGCATTGACTCCCGTTCGGATCGAGCCGGCTGGGGAAGCGTGGGCAACTACTGATCCCCCCCCCCCCCCCGCCCCCAGTCCTCTGATGTGCGCCCGCTCCGGGAAGCCTGGGAACGAGGTTACCGTGCCTCTGCGCTCCGCGGTTCTGCTGTACTGAGATGGGACTTGCCATTGGTTAGGCTACTGTACTTGCATAATAGCGGAGGACTTTGACGGCGTGAGGGATTCCAAGGAGGGCATAAGTAGGAGGGTTCACACTTCCCAACTTTTTTTACGCAATGACATTACAGTCGGTCAGTCAGTGAATTGTGCTTGAACAGTTGGCTTGGAGAAGACGATGGACACATGACAGGATTTCTAATAAGAGTTGGATCTAGGATTGACTTCATGCTCGTGACGTTCACGCGACTTACAGTACATGAATAACAATATTTTGGAATAATTGCTGCGGATATTTTAAAGTTGATGCTGTTGGACAGATTTCGACCACCAAAATGAATTTATTTTTTATTTTAATTCTTACAACTTTAGAACTGTGTCAGTCTTTGCCCGCGAGGAATGTTTACACAAATCAGTGGGCTGTTCGTATTGCAGGGGGGCACGAGGAGGCAGACAAGCTTGCCGCCAAATATGGATATAATAACTTGGGCCAGGTAAGGGTCAAGTGGTCTATTGATTGTGTTTTCTAAATAAATGTAGGTCGTAATCTTACCTAAAAGTGTTGCCTATGTAGCTTATCCTATTCTCACTACCTATTGAACTGTCACGCACCGTGGAATTATCATTCATCAGAGTAAAAAGTGTTAAAAGATTCCTGACCAGCAAGATATTGAAACACTTCATCGAAGTTTTGATGGTGCTCAATGTACCCGAGATTGACGGTTGGCAACACAACCCACCGTGTCTCTCAGAATCACTAGGCTATGACAAGTAGCCTGGTGATATAAGGACAGTAGCTGCACTGATGATAAAACACAAACGGAAAGGATCACCATTGTTTTTCTTTGCACATTTTCAGCTCCAGACAAAGATGTCCCCATAATACCCTCTGCATTTAATGCAACTGTGGCCATTACATCCATGTATTTGTTTTATGTTTTCCTTTATATTTATAATTCTACCTTGTTCAGTTCTCAATGATTGGCAGATGATATAACATTTAACTGTATTTTTCTGTTCAGACTGTATTGAAACCTAGAACATTTGGATAAAGGCGTGTGCTAAATGACTGTAATAGCCTGATTATCACCACAGGTGTTTATTAGAAGCATTGAGCTCGAGCTCGTTCCGTTCCTGGAGAGAAAGAAAGGGAGAGGGGGATGAGGAAGGAACCAGGGAGGAAGGAGACTAGAGTCAGCTGGTTCAAGATGCCAGAGGCCAAGGGCTCTGAGCCAGACAAGCACATGTGCTGTATAGGAGGGAAAGTGAAAACATGCGCCCCTAGCGAATTTGTTCCTATCGGAGAGGAGTTTCAATGTAAACTTCCATAGACCGGATTTTCTAATAATTACTACGAAGCCATTTCGGCAAAGTTATCAAAACAAAAATGTGTGAGTATCTTTACAGTAACAATCTACTAACTGTGGTTATTATAGGCTACTGTGAGAAACAGTATTTCGCCTTCTTTCAGATTGCTCCCATCGGCTATGAGACGAATGGTTGCAAATTCTAGGCATAATTCCAAGAGATCCCAAAGAGCTGGAAAGATAAATAGTATAATAATAAATAGTTGTAAACTCTGTGATAGTTTATCTTTAGGCACCCTGCTGAAAAAAAACAGCTTAGGCTGGTCAAGCTGGTCAACCTCAGGCTGGTAGCTGGTCGATCAGCATGGTCAGATCAAGTTGGTCTTAGCTGGTCAGAATGGTCTTAGCTGGTCAGCATGGTCAGATCAAGTTGGTCTTAGCTGGTCAGCATGGTCTTAGCTGGTCAGATCAAGTTGGTCTTAGCTGGTCAGCATGGTCTTAGCTGGTCAGCATGGTCAGATCAAGTTGGTCTTAGCTGGTCAGCATGGTCTTAGCTGGTCAGCATGGTCAGATCAAGTTGGTCTTAGCTGGTCAGCATGGTCTTAGCTGGTCAGCATGGTCAGATCAAGTTGGTCTTAGCTGGTCAGTATGGTCTGATCAAGTCTTAGCTGGTTAAGATGGTATTAGCTGGTCTGATCAGCAGGTGCGCCTGGCTATTCTTACTGGTCCGTAACCCTAACCTTAACCCCTAACCGTAATAGGCTCACTTATGATGCTAACTCACCGTAACATGATATGACCGGTCCTTGATGCTAGCCCTGACGACACCTACAGTAACAGCTCCCCCTGCAAATAGCAGCATTTTTCTACATGGCCAGATCTAAAATGATTGTCAGTACGTGGGATGCACTTCTTGTTATTGCTGAAGTATTCTGCCAGCCATGCAATGCATATCGGCATTTTCGTAGGTGTACTGATTTGTAATTTGGTTGTATTGTGTTAGATGTTAGCTGGTAGAGTCAGCAAACTCACAGAGGCGCACAAAATGACATCATGTATGTAGTTCTGTACCACCTTGTTACAAAAAATATAATTCAGATTGTGATTGAAAATTAACTATGATCACCAGAATCAATGATTGTCTCCAAATATATCATATTTAATGCATTCTACTAACTTTTCAATGTAGACCGAGATATCATTTTTCAGAAAATGTGCTATGAGAAATCCCATTCATTCTCTCGGCATTAGGAACACTACCACTAGGGGGCGATGAGATTACTTTCCCTCCCTATTCCTGCCTGTATTTTTGGTGCAAAGTCATGAGAGAAGAATGCATAATAAAAGCTCACATGCTTTGCTTTTCGAAACACTTTGTCTGAGGAACACACAGCCCTGTCCTGGTCGCTATGCCACTCAGGGCTTTAGGCTACCGACCCTGCCAGGGACCATTCATTGCGCCATATACTGTACAGTAGGCCTACTTTTTTCACTCTGTCTACATTATCACATCTACAGACAATATTATTTCGAAGTGAAGACATTTTTTGAAAGATCAAAGCCTTTTCTCCGAGGTGGCTACAGTTGTAGCCCCCCAACTTTTATATAAAAAGCAACATTTGGCACCTAAATAGCACATATCCACAAACTATTATGGTATCCACTAGCCTGGCTTCGTGACCCTAATCACGTGATCTCACATGCTGTTTCTCTATCACATCAGGGTTGTGAAGCCAGGCTAGTGTACATTGGTGGATATGTGCAATTTAAGTGCAAAAAATGCTTTTTATATAAAAGGTGGGGGGCTACAACTGTAGCCACCGCGGAGAATAGGCCTTTCGAAAAATGTCTTCACTTCGTTGAGTAACGAAATTATATTGTCTAGATGCGGTAGTGTAGAAAAAGCCTATAGCGCAATGAATGGAATTGATTGTGATCTCATCTCACAGTATGAAAAGCCCACATGAATCTACCTGAGAGCATTCCCTGACTGCCGAAATTAAAATCTCATTCCTGTTACTGTAGTTTCTCACAGAGTATGGATTGTTTGTTTGCATGTTGTTGTTCAGATAGGAAGCCTGGAGGATCACTACCACTTCCAGCACAGCAGGGTGGTGCGCAGAGCCGCCTTCTCCACTCGGGGCGCCCACAGCTTCATCCACATGGACCCTAAGGTGAGACACTGGCCCAGCTAGAGAATGAACCATTGAATTGCTTAAAGTCGCACAGAAACGGACGTTTGAGATCATCTAACTTCCGGAGTTTGACGTATTTCCGACACAAACAACCTATGAGGGTGGGACATAATGTTTAGAGGAATTTGATTGGAGCATTGACAAGTGGACGTGTTTTGAGAACTTTAGACAGATTCGATAGAAGGATAGCGTTGATTGACGGGTGGATGTAGTGAGATTATTGGCCTAAAATCTAAGGTACCTGTTGTCGTCATTGCACGTGACCTACCGTTTTCCAGGAAGTAAGAAATTATATACTTTGATATAAGATTTCAACAAAAGTAGAATTTTTTAATTTTTTTGGCATACATCGTTGAACACTATGACCAACTTTTTTTCATTTCCGTGCAACTTTAATGACTTAGCTATTTGAGCTATTTACAGTATCATCTCCCCTCCAGCGATGGTGTGCATGTGTGCGTTTGTCTGTTAGCAGGATAACACAAAATCTACTAGACCGATTTTCATGAAACTCGGTGGAAGGGTGTAGCATGGTCCATCTTAGAACCCATTAAATTTCTGAGACGATCTGAACACGGCCAGCTATTCACCTCCATTATTTTTTGTTGAACCAGCATTACGTAAAAAAATCCTCACCAATTTTCCTGAAACACGGTGGAGGAGTGTAGCATGGGCCACCTTAGAATCCGTTAGCAGATCCGAATCACGGGCCGGATCCACGAATGAAAACAAGACTTAGAACGAAGCCAACTCCCTGTGTGGGGGTGCTAGAGACACAGGGTTTGGACTGGGGTGCGTGGGGGGAAAGCCCTGAGTTCACCGCATTGTCCCTCACCGGCTGTGACCCGATGGGGGCGCCACAGAGCCAGTTAAATACAGCCACCCATAGACCTCTAGTCATTTTTTTGGGACTAGGATTACACAAAATGAAAACAAAATTTAGAACGAAGCTGTGTGGGGGTGCTAGATTGGATTGGATTGGATTGGATAGACACGGGGTTTGGACTGGGGGGTGCGGGGCAAGCCTGGAGTGCACCACATTTCCCCTCGCCGGCTGTGACCCATTCTATTTTGGAGCGGATCCAAACACAGCCAACCATTCACCTCCATTCATTGTTTGGACTAGGATTAACCAAAAACTACCAGACCGCTTTTCATGAAACTCGGTGGAGGGGTGTAGCATGAGCCAATTTAGAACATATTCAATTTTGGCGTGCACAGAGCCACGAAATGCATTCAGGGGCAGAGGTCTGTTCTCTCTGAGCACCATTTCTAGTCGATTATGTAATTGATTATTCTCAGAATGCAACACTCCTCCATCCTATCCAGAATGACCACAAAGTGATGAGACAAGACATGTAGCCAGCACACAGTCACCCCTTAATAAATCTGACATCGCTTCCACTCACCGGTCTGGCAGCAATTCTATCTTTTGACTCTCTTTCAAACACTGACAGGAAAACCAATACAAGCAGAATGCCATAGGACAGACTATTCTGTTGTCCACTCAATCAGGACCTGGGGTATTGACGCCCCCCTC
The DNA here is from genome assembly GCF_949987555.1 of Borostomias antarcticus. Taxonomy (NCBI): domain Eukaryota; kingdom Metazoa; phylum Chordata; class Actinopteri; order Stomiiformes; family Stomiidae; genus Borostomias; species Borostomias antarcticus. Next base: position 31,170,496 of record NC_140237.1, read on the forward strand.
TAGGCAGGTTTAAGAAAAACGTCAGGCTGTTTCCAGGGCTTGTCCTCTGGACGTCCGGCTGAGATTATCTCCCACAGACAGCCTGAATCTCAAGAGTAATAAAAGCCAAATGCAGGAGCAGAGCCATCGTGATCATATCACGTCCGCCTTGTGTTTAATTGAAGGGTTCCGGGGGAAAAGACATTCAGGAAACCAATTTTAGCCGTGTCAGTCTGGGGCAGATTACCTGTTCCTGTGCCCCTCCTGTGTGACACACTTTACACACCATGACATCACTTATGAGGACGAACGCAGGATTGCTGCACCTCCCCTCTGGTCACACCTGTCCTGTTGATTTTGTATGGTCCACTCCACAGTCCACTCCAGATGGTCCACACTCCACAGTCCAATGGTGTCAGACTGCTGTGAATGCATTCAGTAAACCAGAGCACGGAGCTGTTAGTAAAATGGTGATTGATCGCTATTTGCACTTATTAATCACACACTGGTTTGAAGGCAACCGTTCTGTTGCATTCTGTTGACTATTGAATAAAGCAGCCTCTTTGTTATGGATGCCATGCAAATGTGCTAAGTGAGTGGATTTTGAGATTAGTTGTGTGACTCTCAGGGGATTTCTACGCTCAAGGCGGCACATTTAGAACGATTTTGTTTTGTTGATGTTCTTGATATGAAGCAGTGATTTTAAATGCAGTTGTGATGCTATGGAATAATCAGCAAGGATACTCTGCAGTAAGACAGACAGACAGGCAGACAGACAGACAGACTGACAGGCTGACAGACAGACAGACCTACTTTGATCCCCAAGGTGAAATTGTTGATTTTTTCATTTTTGTTGAAGTGGACTCTCCCCTGGGAAGACTTGAATGTGATGCAATCATAAATTATGTGAGAGGACTGAGTTCTAATGTTTTCTTTTAAGAGCGGCGGTAGAGACGTTACCATCAAGACGACAATAAAATACAATTAATTGTTATTTTGATTGTACAGTCTGCGTCTCGTGTTGTTCCTTGTCGAGCTACAAACGACGGGGCCGTGTTGAAGCTCCTTTGCACGGAGGAGGGGGGAGGATGTTGTGAGTACGATGGGTCCAGCTATTAGCTACCGCCCCATCTGAAAACCTTGATGTCTCTGGTTGGAGCTAAGCGCTGACTTTTAATCGTTCTTCTTTGGCTCCAAAGACAATTACTTCAGTTTTATTTTTGTTTAGTTGAAGAATGTTCTGGCACATCCAATTGTTGATTTGTTCAATGCACTTACTCAGCACTTGTATGGGATTATAGTCCCCTGATGATATGGTGATATAAATTTGTGTGTCGTCTGCGATGGAAACATATATTGTTGTTTTCCATAATTTGAGCTATATTATAGGCCTATATATAGGCCCCAGAATGGAACCTTGGGGAATTCCAAAGTTCATTTTTGTCCGCTCGGATTTGTAAATGCCTATAGACACACAGTAGTGCCTGTCCTTCAAGTAGGATTCAAACCAGTCTAGCACTGTGCCAGAAATTCCCCGCCAGTTTTCCAGTCGGCCTAGTAATACTGTATGTTGTGGTGAACTCTGTCGAATGCAGCGCTGAGATTCAGTAATACTAAGACTGAAATTCTGCCATTGTCTGTTTAAATGGATGTCATTGAAGACCTTAATGAGAGCAGTCTCGGTGCTGTGGTCGAAATCCTGACTGGAAGACATCAAAACTATTATTTAGTACCAGGAAGTTGTTCAGCTGTTGAAAAATTGCTTTTTCAATGATTTTACTTGAAAACGTGAGGTTTCATATGGGCCTATAATTGTTCATTTGTGAGGTGTCAAGATTATTCTTTTTTAAGAGTGGCTTGACGACTGCAGTTTTCAGGGTGTGTGGGAACACACCTGAAAGAAGAGATGTGTTAACAATTTGATTGATTTGTAGTAAATCAGAGGCCATGCAGTTAGATACATTTTTGAAAAAGCCTGTAGGCAGAATATCAAGGCAACAGGAGGAGGATTTCAGATATTGTATAATGTCCTCCAGGGTTTTATGGTTGATCGGATAAAATTGTGTTATGGTATTGATTTTAAGTGGACACTGGGACAACACATGTCCTGTACCTGATATGGAGGCACTGACTGCTTGTCTAATTTTCTGAATTTTGTCAGTGAAGAATGAAGCAAATCCATTGCAGTCCCTGGTGGATAGAAGTTCAGAAGCTACATGAGGGTTTGTTAGCCTATCGACAGTGGCAAACAAGGCACGTGCATTATTATTGTTTTTGGTGATGATGTCAGAAAACAATGACCACCGTGCATTTCTCAGCCCCAAATTATAAATGTAAAGTCTCTCTTTATAGATGTCATAATGAACATGGAGATACTGTATGTTTTTTGCCATCTGTGTTCAGCTTTTTGACACTTTTTTTATACTGACCAGTGTGGTGCTTCTCCATGGAGATCGTTTCTTACCAGAGTTAACCTTCACCTTAGTGGGTGCTATGGCATCAATAATATTTGTACTTTTAGAATTGAAATTATCTACAAGCTCATTGACTGAGACCCAAGAGAGGGCAGGTGTGGACGAGAAAGCCTGAGTAAATATCTCACTGGTGTTTTCAGTGATGTACCGTTTTGTGATGACCTCTGTTTGAACACGTGCATGGAGATAGTACTCTCAACGAAAACACAGGAATGATCAGAGAGTGCAACATCAGACACCTCAACCTTAGAAATATTCAGACCTTTGGTAATGTGAAGTCCAGAGTGTGCCCCTTGTTGTGCGTTGGATCCGTCACATGCTGAGTCAGTCCATACAGTAGTTATCAAGGACTCAACACAGGACTGAGTTTCCCAGAGGCATCGTAGCGCTACAGGTACGTTCATCGTAAGCTACGGGGTTCATAGTAGCGCTGCCTTCATCGTAGCGCTATGTTCATTGTAAGCTACGGCGTTCATCGTAGCGCTACGATGCCTCTGGGAAACTCAGCCCAATTCTTTAGCCACTCTGTCCTGAGGGTTGTCAACATGTATAATGAATGGATTCATTTTTCTCTTCCTAAGGGGGCACAGTCATGCTTGTTTCGGTAGATATTATTTGGCTTAAATGCTTTCTTTCTGTGTGTAGGCCTTTTGACTTTGCAGGACAAGTTTGCCTTTTGTAATTTTGCCAGAGAATGGGAGACTGCAGAAGTGCCTGTTGACTCCACTGTTAACTTCAAGAGCTGAAATAGTCAAAGTAACAAGCAGAATAGAACTCTCGGAACTACAAACACATCATTTCCAGATTTTAACACTACAGCGGTGAAAAACAGTCTGAGCCTGTTAATGGTGTTTGTAATTCTGAAGGTGTAGGATAGTCCTATTCTGGCCTGTTATTTTGACTATTTGCGGTTCTTGAAGGAAAATGGCTAAAATGACAGTGATTTCATCACTCACAGAATTTAAGCATGAATTATGTGCCAATATTGAATTGATTTGATGCTCTGAAGACACAAAAATGGCTTTGAATTGATGGAAGGCAGGAATACACGTTACTGTAAATATTGATATAGGCTGGGGCACCAGTTAGGTTCAACCATGGATTGCTTGAATTCAGTTTATCTGTAGTTTTTTTTAAGTGTAAAAGATTGATGCAAGCTGATGTAGGCCTACTGTAGTTCGCAAAATATTGGTTTGCTGTATTATATACTTTGATTTTCATTCTCACATATGTCCAATATAATATCCTTCTATTAATATTAATGTCATAGAAAATTATTGGCAACTGATTTTGTGTCTTGTCATGTCATTATACGTTACATTAGAAGGCTCTAGGTCTTGTGTTGTACACTCTTCCAGTTTATAATGCCTATGGTTGTACTTCTGCGGTTATTTTGGAAGTAACTCAAATAAGTAACAAGTAACAAGTTACTCTACACAGACCGTAATATTGTAATAGTAATGTGTTACACTCAAATGAACCTAACTAGTAATGTGTAACAAGTTACGTTTTGAAAGTAACCTACCCAACACCGTAGTAGATACATTTAAAAATGCATTGGAGCCAGTGACAATGTCTTCGGGCATTGAGGGGTAGCCAGTTCCTACATGGAGCAGTAATGAGTTCGAAGGGGGAAACTATAAAATAAAATAAATCTCCTGGATTGATTCCCTCCTGACACTGGAGGTTTCTGATGCTATTAAACATATGCAATCTGGCAAATCTCCTGGACGAGAGGAGTTCCCAGTGGAGATCTTTAAGAAATTTGCAGAAGATTAATCTCCACTATTACTATCTGTTAAAGGAATCATTCTCAACAGGCCGTCTCCCTGAAACCTTGAACCAGGCGTCTATCTGTCTCCTACCTAAAAAGGGCAAAGACCCTTCGTTGTGTGAGTCTCACAGACCAATTTCACTTCTAAATATGGACTGTAAAAGTCCCTTGCTATGTGGCTTGAGAATATTCTTCCCAGGCTGGTGCTGCCTGACCAGACCGGATTATCCGAGGCAGACATTCCTATTTTAATATCCATAGGCATTTTCATATTATTTATACTCCCATCCGGTCAGACAATCCTGAGCTTGTGATAGCCATAGATGCAGAGAAGGTGTTGGACTGGGTGGAATAGGAGTATTTATTTATGACCATGAGGAAATTTGGCTTTGGTGATGATTTTATCTTCTGGGTTAAATTGTTGTACGCTTCTTAGCCTGTCCATACTAATTACTCTCATACAAAATACAAGACAGGGCTGTCCGATGAGTCCCCTGCTTTTCGCTCTGAAGATTGAACCCCTTGCGGCTTCTCTACATCAGTGCTAGGCAATTGAAGGGATAACCCAAGGGGATACAACACATAATCTCTCACTCTATGCTGATGATCTTCTTTTGTATATTGTACAGTAGAAGGCCTACCACATACCATCACTCTCCATAATTTCCTGATGTCCTCACTAGTAGAATCTTGGCCTTGACAAAAACATACAGGTTTGCTTCCGATGGGTTTCAAACTCGTGCTTCTTCCGGTTGCAAACAAACACAAGCTTTGTTGGGTGTAGTATTTCACTCCCACCACCCGAAGCTGTTTCTTGACTGGGAGGAAGGCTGCTCTTCTGCATAGTAGATCCATGCTTCTTCTTCTTTGTGTTGGTTTCGATGTTGTGTCCTCTCCCCCCCAGGCTCGGGGCCGAGGGGCTATCCTTTTACCACCCCGAGCCTGGGTGAGGGGTCACCCGGGCTATACTGTATATCTGGGCACACCTGCAGGAGCCATGTCACTGTTTCGTCATCCACAACCGTCGAGGCCAGATCCGCGTTGATATCGGGGTAAAAGCTGATCTTTGCCCCTCAGTAGCTCAGCTGTCCTCTCTCCCACACCATCTGCAGAATCTGCTCCTTTGTATTATAGTATTTCAAACGTAGGACCATAGCCCGTGGGGGCCCTGACGTCCACCATAGGTCCACCATAGGCGGGCGGGTAAAACTGTCCTCCCCTAAAACCTCAGTCAGAAACTTTTCCATTAAGGCAGATGAGTGGTTTCCATCAATTTTCTCCTCCAGACCAGTCACCCTTCCATTTTCTGTCTGGTTTAGCATGCAGCTTGGAGTTCTCAGCTTGCAGAGTGACATGGGATGTTTCAAGCTCAGTAACTCTCTGTCCACTCGGTGTGAGTTGGGACACATACATTTTCACAGTGGCTGACGAATGACGTCACAGTGTCTGTGTAGTCATCCAAGCTGTTACCAGCCGCTGCACCCACCCAGTCAACATAGCCTGCATCACAGCCAGCCTGTTCTAGCATTGTGTGTGATTCCTCCTTAGCTTCACTCGTCCATTTCTTGAATGTCTTAATGACAGGCTTAGAGAGTTTTAGTTTCTGCTTGTATTTAGGGATCAGGTGGACGGTTTCATGGTCCGGTTGTCCCAGTGGGAGATGATACGTAATACGCGTTGTTTATTGTGGTAACAGTATGTTGTCCTCTCTGGTCGAGCATTTCATCTGCTGACGGTATTAGATGAGTTCATGAGATTAGTTTTGTTGACGTACCCGACCACCACGACAAACACATCGGGATGGTTTCATTCAACACTTATAATCTGTTCCGCAAGCCGGCTTTGTCCTTCATGAACCGGTGCACTAGGATTGATGTATCTTACACACAGAAGGAATGAGCTGCATTCGTGGGGGGAATAAAATGGTCTGCAGTTCATGAATAGGGATTCCAGCTCTGGAGAGCAGTGCTGCTGGATCACAGTAAGGACCTGCACCATGAGTCATTCACAAAGAAACAAATATCCCACCATGGCTTTTACCAAAGAGAACAGGGTCACACTCTAAAGAGCTGGAAGCCTTCCAGTTGTACAGCAGAGTCTAGGATAGGGTCACCTAGCCATATCTCCATAAATGCCAGGATTTAGGATTATGAGAGGTCTTTGTTTTCTCTAATAGTAGCTGGAGTTCATCCATTTTATTGCATAGTGAGCGCACGTTGGATAATATGATACCGGGTAGAGGGGTGCGTGAACCGTGTCTCTGAAGACGTACAAGCGCTCCAGATCGCTTCCCACGCTTCATCCTCCTCTGCTTGATAGCCTGGACTAAGGTGAGCATACCTTTGACCAGAATGTCCAAAGTTTCCATGGTTGGGATGAGAAAATTCTGAATTAAATCAGCAGGGGATTTTCATGAAACTCGGTGGAGGGGTGTAGCATGGGCCAATTTAGAACCCATTCAATTTTGACGCGCACAGAGACACAGAATGCATTTGTGGGTGTGTTCTCTGAGCACCATTTCTAGTTGGTAATGAAACTGACGTGATATGGGTTAGGGTCAATTCATATTCATGCAGAAAACATCACATTTCCACTCCATTACCACAAAGGAACATTTGGCTTGTTTTCTCCTGTTTCCTTGTTCTGACTGCTAACGCTACTGCTCCTTCACAATGCCCTTCCCTAGGTTTCCTGGGCCCAGCAGCAGCTAGTGAAGCAACGAGTAAAGAGATACATCAGGAGTGACCCCAACTTCATCCACTTCAATGACCCAAAATGGTCAAACATGTGGTATATCGTAAGTAACACGTACTGTACCCTTTCTGTGAGCACCAGTAATGGAGAGTTTGCCTGACACTGAGTTGGTGGAAGTTCTACTTCGATCTTTACCCAGTAAGGCTGAGGTTTGCAGAAACCCCTCTCCTACATTGTCTTATTCAGTGATTCCAAGATGCTGAGTGCTACTTGCTCCTGACATTATTGATTTGTCATTTAAAGTACACCCATGGACACGGTTGCCTCTGAAGTACAAGTCTAATATAAGGGGTCCATGCTAGGGCATCTCAGAGGGCCAGCAGGCTCCAGCCGTTAATACAGTTTGATAGGGGTTTTGAATGAACTCAGGTGTGAAATTGTCCTGACTCCAGCGGAGGTGTTGGTCAGGGATTCTGTGGGCAGGATGGATTAGGCCGGCAATCTGATGGGAGAGGTGATGGGCTTAATAGAAAATTATTCACTCTCTAAATGTGCACTACATGGCAGAAATGGAACCAGAGCCAGGGCCTGCTCTGGCATTCTGCAGAAGAGCAGTTTTAAACAGACAGATAGCCTATAACTGTCTCTTTCATTGCTTATGGTGTATATTTCTTATTAGAGACTGTAAACTTTGAGCGTTAACCTGCATCTAAAAGGGGAATCCTAATGTGCTTCCAGCAGCCCCCCCCCAAAAAAGTCTAGACTGGGCCTACTCTGCTCTGTCACACACAGCAGTTTCAAAAGGCACGGTCGTGATCCTCAGTGTCCTCACATTCAAATCAGGAGACTCAAGGACAGGCAAACCATTTCTGTTGAATAAAAATGACTTCTCTGTCAGCCTATGTGGTTGGCAGTGGCACATTTGACACATGACAGATCTGTCCTCTGGTTGATTAATGATGGGAAGTGCACCGGCACGCTGAGGAGCGGATTGTCTCCGCGCTCCTGTCTGTCTATTGACTTTGTGTTTGTCCTCTGCTCTTCCCAGCAGCATTGCACTGATAAGAACAGCCGCTGTCGCTCGGAGATGAACATCCTGGCGGCCTGGCAGAGGGGCTACACAGGCAAGAACGTGGTCGTCACCATCTTGGACGACGGCATTGAGAGGAGCCATCCGGACCTGGCTCAGAACTATGTGAGTCCTCTGTCCTTAAAGGACCATACCGGTCTAAATAGGATTTGATCTCCTAAGATAGCCACCCAATGTATATCACATTACCGCAATCCATTTTCCGAAGTAACGCTCACTTTAAAAGATATTTGCATTTTCACGTTCAGCTTACATTTCAAAAGTTGAATGTGATGGCTTCAAAACCTCTTTGTTGATAGAAGTGAACATTCTTCCGTGTTGGATGATGGGAGCATTAAAGGACCATACCGGTCTAAATATATACTAGTCACCCAACGTATATTACCGCCATCAATTTTCCGAAGCAAAGCTCACGTTAAAAGATATTAGCATTTTCGCGTTTTACTTACATTTCAAAAGTTGAACGTGATGGCTTTAAAACATATTTTTAAATTGTTCCCTCGTTGCGCTGACAAACTCGCCCAGGTTAGTTAAACATAATTTTCAGTAATTATTATTTTAGTTTTAACCCCCTTTTCACAGCCTATGCCAAAGGTCTGTCTTCTTCCTGTTTATATGGCAGCCGTTGCTAGGAACGCTGGGTAGAGAATCTAGCGTAGGTGGATTAGAGAATATAGCGCAGGAGTTCAACGGATTCAAACGAAAATAATATAAAATAAAAACTAGTGAAAATTATTTGAAACTAGGGCGAGTTTGTCAGCGCAATGAGGGAACAATTTAAAAATATGTTTTAAAGCCATCACGTTCAACTTTTGAAATGTAAGTAAAACGCGAAAATGCTAATATCTTTTAACGTGAGCTTTGCTTCGGAAAATTGATTGCGGTAATATACGTTGGGTGACTAGTATATATTTAGACCGGTATGGTCCTTTAATGCTCCCATCATCCAACATGGACGAATGTTCACTTCTATCAACTAGGAAGGACATTATTATACAGTAGCCCTGTAATAACATCAGGTTATATCTGTGCTACTATTACAATTCATACATTTAATGTAATAGATTTAATGTAATAGATTTCTTTTGATTTTGTCTGCTGTTCTTGTGCTCGGATATTACATGCGAGGGACGCATATGGAATATTCCTTTATTAACTCTAAATGAGGGGCTTGTTAGGTCCAGTTATTGAACCGAACAGTGCCTCCGTTACCATGGATGTAACCCATTCAGAAGGCCCATATACCATGGACAGCTTGCCCTGCTCGTGTTTGTGGGGCCCATAACACCACCGATGGAAGACGCAACCTTGCCGTAAATAAATGTAATTTCTGTGCCTGACGCTGTGGATTACAGGCCCAAGTTACGGCCGGTGCCGGGTCAGATTTATCTCTTGTCCTCTAATAGCACACCAGATGAGATATGACTGAAATGCACAAAAACCAGGGCAATATATTTTCTTTCCCTTTTATGCACTGCGCAAGCTATGATTTGTTTTCATGTTCAATTTCTCTCTCTTGCCCCTCTCTCTCTCTTGCCCTCTCTCTCTCTCTCTCTTGCCCTCTCTCTCTCTTGTCCTTTCTCCTTCCCTCCTTTCCTCATCCCCTCTTTCTCTCTGCCTTGTCATCCAGGATCAGCTGGCAAGCTATGATGTCAACGGGAACGACCACGACCCAACCCCACGCTACGATTCCAGCAATGAGAACAAGTGAGAATCTCTCCATCCATCCCTCTCTCTGTTCCCTCACTCCTCCATCCCATCCCTCTACCGTATCTCCCCATCCCTCCATCCCTCTCTCCCTCTGTTCCCTCACCCCTCCATCCCTCTACCGTATCTCCCCATCCCTCCATCCCTCTCTCCCTCTGTTCTCCCTCACCCCTCCATCCCTCTACCGTATCTCCCCATCCCTCCATCCCTCTCTCCCTCTGTTCTCCCTCACCCCTCCATCCCTCTACCGTATCTCCCCATCCCTCTCTCCCTCTGTTCCCTCATCCCTCCATCCCATCCCTCTACCGTATCTCCTCACCCCTCCATCCCTCTACCGTATCTCCCCATCCCTCCATCCCTCTCTCCCTCTGTTCCCTCACCCCTCCATCCCTCTACCGTATCTCCCCATCCCTCCATCCCTCTGTTCCCTCACCCCTCCATCCCTCTACCGTATCTCCCCATCCCTCCATCCATCTATCCCTCTGTTCCCTCATCCCTCCATCCCTCTACCGTATCTCCCCATCCCTCCATCCATCTATCCCTCTGTTCCCTCATCCCTCCATCCCTCTACCGTATCTTCTCATCCATCTCTGCGCACCTTATGGCATCTGAAGGACTAACCTTCTGGTTGAACATGCACCATTAATTTGGCTGCTACTAAATGACTCGGGTTTTATGTCAGACGTAGGTGGGGGTCTTTGATGTCAGATGTGGGTGGGTGTCTTTTATGTCAGACGTGGGTGGGTGTCTTTGTACTCTCTGTACCGGAGGGTGTCTGGGATCCCTGCCTAATGAACACGGTCACACAGACGACTTTGAAACATGCTAATATCCTCACCCTGGCCTCAAACTGTACGCACAAGCCACTACTGAGCGTTTCAAATCTTGAGTCCGATACCCTAATAGCCCCTTGGTGTTGTATATGTATGAAACTCTAACATCAGTTGACTAGAGCAGTTATTCCACTGATGAACAGCCCAGCTGCACTCTACTCTTGTCCCATTGTGAATTCACTCATTATCATGCCGTTATTGCCTCACTGAGTTCCCTTCAAATGCTGAACGGTTCTATTCCCCATCTGGATTACTGGCAGCGAACAACGGCCAGAGCCGAAGGTCTGAATCAATTTTCAGCCGCCTGCTCTGTGGAAGCCTGAATGAGTGCATGTAGGGTGAATCTCCCCTCAGTGCAGCAGTGGAGGCCCTAATTTAGAGCAGGAAGAAAATAAATCAATTAAAGAGAATGTGTGCATGTGGCTTTGTCGCCCGGCCCCGGAGAGAGGAGTAAATTCGATGCACCTGGCCTCGGGTGGGATTAGACCGCGTTAGTATTCAAGGACCGGCTCCTCTCACACTGTTCATTAACGCTGTGTTAATAGCAGGCGACGCCATGGCGCGTTGGGTATGCCGCCGCGCCCGGTCCGTGTGTGACCATTCATTTTAAATTGATCTGTTCTCCACCTGCTATAGGCTGCGATAGGCTCCGGCTCCTGTCCCCCACGGCGACGGAGACAGAAACAAGAGCTTCACTCTCTCCCCCACCTCGCCCTGATTCCACCTCTCCCACGCGGGGCCACAGCTCTAGAAGCATCGTCCTCTCTCTTCTCCCCACCTAGATGCCTGTGGCACTTCCTTTAAAGCCCCATTATGTAGCGGTCCAGTTTTGTGCACTTTAGCGGCCCCTAAAGGCCACTAGAGCCATTACAACCACAGTACCGTTGTCGTAAAACGCTGAGAGACGCCTGTTACGCCTCTCACATGCATTTGTTCACAACTGACAAGCTGAGGAAAACGGAGTCTGCCGGCAAATTCGAAGAGGAGAGATAAAGGTAAAGCAGAACGTTCATGCGAGAGAAAACCGCGGCTTGCGGTCAAAAGTTACATAGTGCAAATACATGCCGCCGGACCCCTCTGTGGGAATGGAAGAGGTGCTGTTCTCGCTATAATAATCCAGCACACCAATAGATCGACTTTGAAACTGATATTTTAAGATGAAATCAACAACATAGTGGGGCTTTAAAGGGTTGTTTGGAGATTCATAACACTCATAATTTCTTGCGTCTCACCACGGTGAGGAGATTTCCGGGGGAAGTTTCTTTTTATGTCTTACGTATGACACTTTCTCTTCAATTAGTCATGATCTCAGACCACAGGTTTAATTATTTGTTGTTTAGTTATTTGGATCCCCATTGGCTACTGTACAGTGTGTTAACAGTAACTAGCCTAGTCTTCCTGGGGTCCCCATCAATCTGAACAATACTTCATATACAGTATCTATCTATCTATCTATCTACAGTATCTATCTATCTATCTATCTACAGTATCTATCTATCTATCTATCTATCTATCTATCTACAGTACCTATCTATCTATCTATCTATCTATCTATCTACAGTATCTATCTATCTATCTATCTACTGTATCTATCTATCTGTCTATCTATCTATCTATCTATCTATCTATCACAGTAAGACACATAATGAAACAATATCATAACAATATCATACAGTACATAACAATACATCCATATACACTAAAACACACACCAACAACTCAAAACCTGTTTAATACATGTGATACCTCTATTATAATTGAATCTCTTAAATTAATAAAATAACACATTTAGCAACTCATCCACTAAATCATTAATACAAGTGGGATGGATAGCTTCTACACACAGTAATCCAGTTACATATTGAAAATCAAAGAAAACAAAACTTCATTTTGAGAACAAATACATTCTTAACCTTCCTGTTGCATAACTTTCTGAAATCAAAAAACATTGTGAATGAATGAATTCCATGTCACCATTGCTCTGTAATGATCTGTTCTTTGTATTAAACTAGAGGCAACAGAAAGCCACCTTCAGATGACTATCGAGTAGAATAATAATGTCCGTCGGGAAAGAATGATAGGTTTCTATAAAGTACTTCTGGGGTTTTAGTTATGAGGACATTTCTAATAAAACACACTAGAGTGCAACCTGCATTTTACACTCACTCAACCAGCCAAACGACTATTCACTATTCATTGTACAGTAGTTACTCTTGTACGATACGGGCAGTGCTTTTCTAACTGTGAAAGGCTTGCGCTAATTGCTTGGTTAAGTAACTACTGTAGGCATGGATCTTCTACAGTGTTGTATAGCAGCCATGCCTCTGCCTTTTCTATATACCATTTGATCAATTTGGCTGTTCCTGTCATGCCCCACCCTGCCCCCTAGGTCATGTGCTCGTGTCATGCGTGGTTCTCGCCTTCCCCCTCATTTCAGACTCCGCCCCCTGCCCTAGTGTGTTCCCCTGCCTGAGTGATTGTCTGCCCCGCCCTGATCCCTATTCTGTTGGTGTCTATGTGGGATGTGTGTTCCCTGTCTTCTGTGCCAGAATGTCTTCATGTGTTTGTGAGCCTCTTGTACGTTGGCATTTTTGTATTCAGTTTCTGTTTGGAAGTTTCTTGCCATGTTTGGATATTTTTATATCTTCTGTGCGTTTGCCTTTTCCTGGATTATTGTTTGCTTTTTGCGCAGTAAAGACTTTTGAACACCGTTTTTGAGTCTACTTTCTCTGCATCTGAGTCCCTGTTCAGCCGGGCTACAGTTCCAGGTCATCAACAGTAATCCCTAACAACCGTCAAACTGACAATTGCCTCTGTTACTTCTTCAATATCTTGTTCAATTCAATAATCTTGGGTCTGAATCTGCTCTCGAGAGTATGTCAGCCGTCAGAGAAAAAGCAGGATGTGAAGGAGTGAGAAGATGTGAAGGAGGGAGAGGATGTGAAGGAGTGAGAGGATGTGAAGGAGTGAGAGAGAGTGAGAGGATGTGAAGGAGTGAGAGGATGTGAAGGAGTGAGAGAGAGTGAGAGGATGTGAAGGAGTGAGAGAGAGTGAGAGGATGTGAAGGAGTGAGAGGATGTGAAGGAGTGAGAGGATGTGAAGGAGTGAGAGTGAGAGGATGTGAAGGAGTGAGAGGATGTGAAGGAGTGAGAGAGAGTGAGAGGATGTGAAGGAGTGAGAGGATGTGAAGGAGTGATAGGATGTGAAGGAGTGAGAGGATGTGAAGGAGTGAGAGGATGTGAAGGAGTGATAGGATGTGAAGGAGTGAGAGGATGTGAAGGAGTGAGAGGATTTGAAGGAGTGAGAGAGAGTGAGAGGATGTGAAGGAGTGAGAGGATGTGAAGGAGTGAGAGAGAGTGAGAGGATGTGAAGGAGTGAGAGGATGTGAAGGAGTGACAGGATGTGAAGGAGTGAGAGGATGTGAAGAGTGAGAGAGAGTGATAGGATGTGAAGGAGTGAGAGGATGTGAAGGAGTGAGAGGATGTGAAGGAGTGATAGGATGTGAAGGAGTGAGAGAGAGTGAGAGGATGTGAAGGAGTGACAGGATGTGAAGGAGTGAGAGGATGTGAAGGAGTGAGAGAGAGTGAGAGGATGTGAAGGAGTGACAGGATGTGAAGGAGTGAGAGGATGTGAAGGAGTGAGAGGATGTGAAGGAGTGAGAGAGAGTGAGAGGATGTGAAGGAGTGAGATGATGTGAATGAGTGAGAGGATGTGAAGAGTGAGAGAGAGTGAGAGGATGTGAAGGAGTGAGAGGATGTGAAGGAGTGAGAGGATGTGAAGGAGTGATAGGATGTGAAGGAGTGAGAGAGAGTGAGAGGATGTGAAGGAGTGACAGGATGTGAAGGAGTGAGAGGATGTGAAGGAGTGAGAGGGAGTGAGAGGATGTGAAGGAGTGATAGGATGTGAAGGAGTGAGAGAGAGTGAGAGGACGTGAAGGAGTGACAGGATGTGAAGGAGTGAGAGGATGTGAAGGAGTGAGAGAGAGTGAGAGGATGTGAAGGAGTGACAGGATGTGAAGGAGTGACGGGATGTGAAGGAGTGAGAGGAGGTGAAGGAGTGAGAGTGTAATTATCCCTCAGCATGTGAAGAGAGGATAACCTTTAGATCTCTCCAAAGGTGGAGTGATTCCTTAATGTCACCCCATATGTGATATGCAAATAGATTGGAGTGGGTGATGAAATCCGCACAGGCTTTTTAACCTTCCCCCAGCTTGTGCTTAGCAAACATTTCAACATGTCTGTTGTGTGCCAGCAATAGAAAAACACAAGAGTTTACCCTTGCAGCTGACATGTTGACTGGTGATAGTTGACCAGACAGAACATGGAGAGGGTTGATGTGTGATTCTTGTCTCTCTCTCTCTCTCTCTCTCTCTCTCCCTCTCTCCCTCTCTCCCTCCCCTCAGGCACGGGACTCGATGTGCTGGAGAAGTTGCAGCTGTGGCCAATAACTCCCATTGTATGGTGGGAATTGCTTACAATGCACGCATTGGAGGTAAAGTCTCCTCCTTCTCTCTCTCTCTCTCTCTCCTTAGACAGAATTATTCTGCATGTGTGCTCAGGATTAACCTTGAGTTGTGTGGAAAGAGTTTTCTCTGGCGCCGGGCTGTAAGCCGGTAGCTGGTTAGTGTGCGGACATTCGTGTGTTCACAAGACATTAATCCCCACAGCTGCTGTAACGTCGAGGGTTTTTAATCAAAAGAAGGAATCTCAGCTCTCCGCCTCTGCTGGGGTTTCTGTGTTCCACGCCCCTGGAAACAGGCATTTCTCTCTCTCTCTCTCTCTCTCTCTCTCTCTCTCTCTCGCTCCCTCTCTCTCCCTACCTCTCTCTCTCTCTTTACATCTCCCTCCCTCTCTCTCTCCTTCCCTCTCTCTCCCTCCCTCTCTCTCTCCTTCCCTCTCTCTCTCTCCCTCTCCTTCTCTCTCCCTTCCTCTCTCTCTCTCCCTCCCTCCCTCTCTCTCTCTCTGTTCAGCAGATGTCTGGAACATTACCAGTAGCTGTACTGTAGTGTTTGCAATAAGTTGATTCATTCGTTAGATGGCCGGGAGATTAGATAACCACTTATTCATGGGATAATATACCAGTCTGCTCTGGAACCATCGTCTAGGATCCAGTTATGATTTCCGCCAGCCAAGGTTGTACTGTACCATACGCACTGTTGCACACGACGCAGATGGGGGACTGGAAAGTTCTTCAGCTCTTCAATTCAACTTTTTATCAGTTACGGTTTCGCTGAAGGTCGTTCAGGGGTACAGGTAGAACTCAGTAGCAGATGGAGGCATGTGAAGCAGGAACAGGAGGAGCACAGCAGGACTGAACAAGGCTCTCATGACAACCAATGAAACAAGACGGTGTTCAGTCCAGTATTTACATGGGGAGACGTTCAGTACAGGGGGGCGAGGTGCAGATGGGAGAGATCAAGCAGTGTTAACAAGCACAGAGACATGAGAGACTGAGTGACTGACTGACTGATGAAGTTACTGACTGACTGACTGACTGACTGACTGACTGACTGGCTGGCTGGCTGACTGACTGACTGACTGACTGACTGACTGACTGACTGACTGACTGACTGACTGACTGACTGACTGATAAAGATACTGACTGACTGACTGACTGACTGACTGACTGACTGACTGATAAAGATACTGACTGACTGACTGACTGACTGATGAAGATACTGACTGACTGACTGACTGACTGACTGACTGACTGACTGACTGACTGACTGACTGACTGATAAAGATACTGACTGACTGACTGACTGACTGACTGACTGACTGACTGACTGACTGACTGACTGACTGGCTGATAAAGATACTGACTGACTGACTGACTGACTGACTGACTGACTGACTGACTGACTGACTGACTGATAAAGATACTGACTGACTGACTGACTGACTGACTGACTGACTGACTGACTGACTGACTGACTGACTGACTGACTGACTGGCTGATAAAGATACTGACTGACTGACTGAATGACTGACTGACTGACTGACTGACTGACTGACTGACTGACTGACTGACTGGCTGATAAAGATACTGACTGACTGACTGACTGACTGACTGACTGACTGACTGACTGACTGACTGACTGGCTGATAAAGATACTGACTGACTGACTGACTGACTGACTGATAAAGTTACACCATTGTGTAATGTGTAACCAATGTAACCAAACAAACTGTATGTTGTAACCCTTATACAACACCCACTGTGTTATTTAATTAGTGAAAAACTTTCTTTGGCAACTTTCTTTGGCAATGTCTACATATACCTTGTGGAGAATCCATCCCCTAACACTGCTGCAATGATGAAAGCTTACAAAGGTTCAGACAGTTGTACTTTCCATCAGGGTGGTTGAATAATGCTATTGTTTGGGAGGTGAAAGACAACAAAGTATTTTGTTGTCAAACAAAGGTGAGTGCTAATTCACTTTACCTAAGTTACCAAGTATGGCAAATGTTTTCTTTTAATTCGTGTATCCGCCTAAGTTGCCCCATGCTCAACCCCTCCACCGAATTTCATGAAAATTGCTCTGGTAGTTTTTGTATAATCCTCAGATAGATTTGTTTTACATGCACACTGTAGAAAGATAAGATAATATTGGTTGCTTGAATAGCAAATAAATAAAGATGATATCTAAAGCTGACTTGACTCCTCATTGTAATGAAGAGCCAACTCTAAAGAAAAACAACATCTTCAGACGAAAGTTCAATTGGGTGCCCATAGAACCCTGAGGTGTGGTCACTGCCAGTGGTCACATGGAGAGCTGTGATGATGTCTGCAGCCTCTCTGGCGCGGCAGTTGATTAATGGACGCTTGCATTGTTGCGAGAAATAAGCCACTTGGACAAACACGTCCGTGTCCTTGCCGTCCAGTTCCTGGTCCTCAGTTTAGCAGGCAGAGAGCAGCGTTGCATCTGCCTCTGGACGCTTGAAGTCCCCGCTGGCGACGCCAGTGCTCAGGTTGGTTGACCTTTCTCCCTCACAGTATAAGACGTCTCGCCGCACTCGACCAACTTCTATTTTCAAACGTTCCTTCTTTTGCGATGTCTACATATACCTTGTCTTTTCAGCCTTGTTTCCTGAATTGACCATTTGTCAAACTCAGCAGCTCCTGGGAACGTGTCTTCAGACTCGGGGAAAACCGTTGGGATGTGTTGATGTTTTGTCTTCCTTGGCGTGGCAAGAGAAGATGATAGTGCAGATGATGAAGATGATAGTGCAGATGATGATGATGACAGTGCAGATGATGAAGATGATGATTGTGCGGATGATGAAGATGATGATAGTGCAGATGATGAAGATGATGATAGTGCAGATGATGAAGATGATGATAGTGCAGATGATGAAGATGATGATTGTGCAGATGATGAAGATGATGATAGTGCAGATGATTAAGATGATGATTGTGCAGATGATGAAGATGATGATAGTGCAGATGATGAAGATGATGATAGTGCAGATGATTAAGATGATGATTGTGCAGATGATGAAGATGATGATAGTGCAGATGATGAAGATGATGATAGTGCAGATGATTAAGATGATGATTGTGCAGATGATGAAGATGATGATAGTGCAGATGATGAAGATGATGACAGTGCAGATTTGATCGGGTCACTCCAGGGGTACTCAAAGCTGTCCCACCTCCCAGCCTTCCAGTCCTCCGGTGTGGGGGCAGCGAGCCACCAGATCAGAACAAGGACCACAAGGCTGGTATGGTCTCTTGGGTCTTCAACAACTGAGTCTAGGTTGAGGAGCTCGAACAACTTGCTCTTCACAGTCTTGGACCGGTAATTCCATGACCATGGAGGTTGAAGGTTTGTTTCTCATCAACCACAAATGTTGACCTTTTTGACCTCTGGTATGACATCTGTGTACTTGCAGTTTTACTGTCCATACCTCAACTCAGCATGAGCAGATCTGAAGGCTCTATGACGACCTTGAAAAATTGACCTTCTGAAGCTGAAAATCGGCGGCCATCTTGGATTTTAAGGTTAAAAATAGGTCAAATGATCAAAAGGACATCAATTATGAATTCATCAACCAAAAAAGTCCCAGAAACCATGTACTGTGCAGCATTGTAGGCCAAACCATTGAAAAGAATCCCCAACATGGCGAAGGAAGTTAGCCTGCATTTTTGCGAGGGCTTAATTTGTCCTTTAACCTTCATAGATGACAAATCCACTGAGAAACGAAACCTCTGCTTTCCGCAGTCACGGAAACGCTGGACATGGCCCAGCTAAAGGTCTGGTTTCATTCTGCGAAATCTCTTTGTTAGTATGATGCAATCAGACATAACGGATGGAAAGTGACTTCAAACAGAGTTTTCACCAGAGTGGTGTTGTGAGGCCGTTTCTCCCAACTCTCATCCATCTTACTCAGTAACCGCTTGCTCTCTGCTGACCCGGCATTTCTCATTAAGCCCCCTCGTTGAATTGGCTGATCTGCTCAGGGTTTTGCACATGGCCCGGGTGCGGTGTTGGTTAGTGCCAAAGGGGGAGAGGTGCAAGCGTTCCATCTTCCAGTCAAGGTGTTCTAATGAGAAACGGTGTCTCTTGTGAACGCTCTGCAGGCTCTCGTCAGGGCTGTCACCGTCGCTCCCGGCCCCGTACCTCTCACAGACCCTCCTCCAGGAACCACTTCAATTACGTCCCGTTGTTGTGCAGAAATAAAAAGAGACTTCTACTGGAGGAGTAATTGATTACTAGAGGGGCTCTGAGCTCCAGAGCGGGGCGGTTTTGCTCTTTGTTGTGCAGACGCAGGTACAGGCTGTTTGTGTTGTTTATGCGTTCCCCCTGGCTGTTTATGCGCCCCCCCTGTAAGACTTGTTAGGCTGATGAAGAGGAAGAAAAAGAAGAAGAAGTGGAAGTAGAAGAAGGAGAAGAAGAAGAAGAAGAAGGTATTTATTCGTCACACGACTTGTCACTCCAACACAAGGAGATACTCCCAGAGACATTGTCCCCTAGTGCCAATGGGAATCGAACCCAGGACCTCCTTGCTGTGAGCTGACAGTGCAAAGCACGATGCCACCATGCCGCACCATGATGCATTTGCCCTATTCTGTCAGTCTCCATAAACACAGAAATGTCAGTTTCTATAGAATGCTACTTCAGTAGTGTATTTGAGATGGGTTTGCAAGATAGGTTGAAGAGCTGTTCAAACTGTGTTTGATCTGCAAAATTGTGTTTTCCCAGCAAGCATAATGAAATATGGTCTTGGACTGTCAAACACGTCATTTCCAGCACAGCTGTGCTCTCATGCCAAAAGCTAAGCATAACTCTCGCACAGAAACTGTTGTCCAGGGAATTCTAACTGTCCACAGTTACGGCTGAGTCTAACTCACTACACTGTGAGAGAACGGGTGTTTGAAGCCTCATCCTGTTGTGTCTTGGGTAGAGACGTGCTCTGGATGCTAGAGGGGTAGAGACGGAAGTTTAAATAAGGGCACTCAGGTTGTGCTCCGGGGTTTTAACCATGTGTTCAGAGATCTGGTGCCCTTAGCTGAGTCCTGGGGACTCCTTCTACTGCCTTCTATCAAATTTTTTCTCTTCTTTTGCAGGCATAATACAAATGAATCCTGTTTAATCACTTTGTAATGTTTCACAAATCAGATAACCTTCAGCTTCTATCCCCAGAATGCTAAATTGATTTAGCCTACTACTGTACATTATTCATTAACTGTATAATGCATTATTACTATTGATTGTTTATAAATCTATGGCTGTTGTTCATCATCTTATGCTAACAGCAAGTAAGCATCTCATTGCTCTGTAACGGTATACAGTTCATATAATAAAACTACTACTACTACTACTACAGTACTACTACTACTACTACTACTACACACACACCCTAAATTAAGCCAGCAATTGTATCATCACTGCTTGGTGTCACACACGCACACACACATGTACACACACACATGTACACACACACACACACACACACACACACACACACACACACACATGATAGAAAACTAGCTAATGGTAACAAGCACTTAACTAGGTTGTTAATTTGTGATAACTGTACCTGCTATGCTTTCCTGTCACAGTAGATGATGGGGGGCCTGTAGGTTGTCATGGTGATACTGTGAAGATGCACATTATCCTACAGCAACCCAGTAGAGTGAATGGTTAAATTAAAAGCCTACAGTTAAAATAGCTGTTGTCAGTTCAAATTGTCTGTTACTGTTTAAGTCCATTAGCCTGTATGCCCACTCATTATAGAACATTTGCTGATGGTAACAAGTAGGCCTACTTATATTAGATAGGCTGTTCATTTGTGATGACTGTACCTGCTGTGCTTTCCTGTTGTCACGGTAGAGGGGGGGGGTGTAGGTTTCCACTGTGATGAAGATGCATTACCCTACAGTGAGTCTCAACACCAGACCCATGAGACTTCTTTCACTGATACACTTCGTAAGCTATGCTAACTACGTTACTGCATGCTGCAGATCTCTCTATGTATGGGACACTTACTGCAAAAATCTGCTGCTCAAATTCTGGCAATTCATTGGTTTCGCAGGAATCCCTGCGACACCAATCAGTAACGAGTTTCATGATCAGGCGTTCCCACCCATAGATATGCCCCACCCATCTAACCTGGGATAGCGTCTCTCATTTGCTGCTACGACCTGTCACTCTTTCAATTTTGAACCGTCGATACGCCCTCAGAACACCAGCTTGGGCGGCGAAGTGGCACAGACTCTAAGATGTACTGTAGTATGCGAGCGCAGCGATTCAACGTAACATTTGAGTCTGGAGAGAGACTACACTACAGCAATCCATTTGCATGATGAATGGTTAAGTTAGAAGCCTACTGCCTACTGCTATCTACTGCTGACGTCACCTTGCTAATATTAGGCTACATTAGCTAACTAGCTACCAACACAATAAGACAACATTAAAACTCATGAGGGAGAGAGAAAGAGAGACTGGTTCTCGCGTTAGGGCTAGTACTAGTGTAGCCTGTGAAAATACGCACAGGACAACAAATTAAAGGTGGGGTTTTTTGTATAAAAAATAAAATAAATAGATAAAGAATAAATAATCTGTGCTCTTCCAAGAGTCACTTCCGCTGCCCTCTACAGCTCAAATGAGGTAGTGTCATCAACAACTACTCAAGTGAAAATAAACAAAATAAAGTGGAACCAATACAAAACAAAACGGTAGTGGCAATTCATAGAAAAATACATAAAACATGAACATAGAATCCCACAAACCTCACATTCTTCAATACACATTCTTTAGTATTTTCTTAACATTAGCAACTCACTTTCTCACATGCTCTACAAGCTCCAGGAAGTGTTCAGGCTAGACCTCCTTACTCACAGGCTAACAGGAATTAACATGTATTATTCCCTGCGCATCAGAATCTGGCATCATCTGTTACCATACAAATGACAATATACAACATCTGTCTACACAACAGTCTAAATCATACCCATCTGTAGGTCTAAGAACATATTTTTGAGTTTATAGATGTGATTGAACTATTATATTCACCTATTTCACGGTGAGCACTTCAGCTACTTTGAGGTTTTTGGCGAAAAACTGAACAAGTTTCCTTGCGTTTCTCTACTTCTTTACGCAATGACGTTACTTCACCTTAATGGCATACAAACCCCAAATACATAAGCTGAATCCCAATCTGAGTGCACAAACCACCCTTGCGGCCCCTCACACTTGCGGCCTGAGGCCTGAGCACTTAATTGACGTCAGCTGGAAGGGCCAGAGGGTGCAGGGCCGTGAATTAAATGGGACAGCACTTCCAGTTGCGCGCCAACGATTCCCAAGCCAGTTCAGCTCAATGCCCCTCCCACTTCGTTTTCATTGCTCTGCAAATTGACCGACTCTGACGTCTGTTTTAATTTAATAATAATTAAAAAATTATGTTGGGTGGGATATGTTTGCAGCATGTGGATTTCAAGATCAATGTTGTGTTATCTGTAAATGTCATAATTTATGTGTGATGCACTCGGATCATGACGTGCGCGCTGCGGTAGCTAGGAAAACATAAGAGAGGGTAGGTAGGGCGTCGCCCGGGAGTAACAAATTGTTTTCCAACCTGATATTTTGATTCAATCAAAATCTTTTAGGCATGACAGGCTCTGCACAACAGGAATTAATTTATAAAAAAGGTTTAGCCGGCAGAAAAAAGGCACTTCTCTCTGAGAGGCGAAAAAGGCCCGGTCCCTCGCCCCCCTTGGGCTTTCTGATTGCGCGTGCCTGTCCCTGAGCTCAGGAGGGGCACTTAAAAACATTAGCATGTCTTGCTGCACCATAGAAATGTTATTCCTCCTTTCATTGCTTGGAACAGTTAATCTTACAGAAAAAGTGTATGAAGAGTAATGTAATTAGAGTAATTGTTTATTGAGCCTGTTTGTAGCAGTGTGAAGGGGAGGCGTAGGGCGTCTCGGGCAGAGAGCCAGAGTAAATGTTGTTCTGGCAGACCCCACTGGTGACTTCACAACCTATTGCGGCAATCTGAACAGGCGCCGTTTGAGCTCCTAGACCCCCCCCAACCCTGCATCCCTGTCTGCCATAATTAGTAATGTACACACATGACTTAATTACCGTAGCAGGCACAGCTATGCAAAATCTGTTTGCTTTGCTCTATTTTAAAACCTCAGATATCAATGAAATGGAGCTTGTTGGGTAACTAGGTCTGATAGAGAGCTACATTGATCCAGTGCCTTTCCAGGGAGGGGTTTCAAACTGAGGGAAAAATCAAGCTACAGAACAGAGCTTGAAGTATGGCACTGATTCAGAATTAGAAGTCTACTCGTTGCCATACACCACACACACACACACACACAAACAGTACCATTGATTAAATACTGTCGGATCTAATTTCCTGTTTTCTAAACACATTACATGTCAGAACTGTATACATTTCTGTCAGTCTTTGATAGTCTAATTCCTCATTAGCACATCCACGGCTCCTGCTTCAGGAAATAGAATAATTCGCCACCAGCTGCTACTGGAACAGATGGGAAAGGGTGCGCACCTGCAAACCCCCTCTAATCAACTACATTGGCACAGATTTCCCCGTCTGTAATGATGGAAACTGTTTCACAAAGAACACACAAGCAGCCCTTGTACGCACCGACGGATAATTAGTTTGACACTCAGAACTTCCTCGAAAACCTCCCGTCTCTCTGCTCCTGGAAACACGCTTGTTAAATTTGGAAATGAAGAGAGGGGCGTTAAATGGAGGGGGAAGGTGTTCCTGGTCAGCCCAGTCTGGGCACAGCAGGGAGAGACCAGCCCCGGAGAGGAGTGTGTGTGACTCTGAGGCTCTAAAGAGGACAGACTGTTGCGCCTTTCTTGGTCCTTCTGTGAGTGGTTGGTAGAGGGTGCGGTAGTCCTAATGAAGATCAAAACATTCAAGTAGAGGAGGACTCTCACACCTCAAAAAGTGTCAAGGAAAACTCCTTGGATAGAGACTTAGATTTTTGTTAAATGTTTAATTTTAAATGCTCATGGTGAAAAACAAGTGCTAAAGTGCTCAAAAAGGAAAAGTGCTGACAAACCTTTCGGTCAAGCGACCATCACTCTACTTGAATATTTTGATCTCTAAAGAGGACGAACAAGATTCACATGTACGCTCGTTTACACGCCGCTTTCATTGTGCCCGACGGTAGCCTGGCAACATCAGCCTCCGATTACAATGAAGCCGTGGTTCTAAGTGTGTGAGCGTTCTACGACCTCAGTGTTCTAGAAGCCTCAGAGTTCTAGAATCCTGTCAGAACGCTCCATCCTGTGAGGACTGAACCAGAATCCTTAAGCTAAATCCATAAATCCTTTAGCTATTATGTGTACATGTGTATTTATTTCCTTGATTTGTATTTCTTTATAACTATGTCTTTCATATGCTCTGTATGATGCTGTGTTATTATTTACTTTTATCTTGTGTCATTTTAGGATGCCTATTTATAACATCTTGGCCATGAATGAAATGAAAATTAGCCTCCTGGCTAAATCTATTGTATTTACATGTGTTGTTGATTGATATGCATTGTCCCTTCTCAAATAAACTGAAATGAAATGAAATGAAACCTGTTCTGACGCTGATGGTGTGGTGAGGAGAAACGATTCTCAACATCCGCCGGCGCTCTTGTCTGCTCAGGTATCCGGATGCTGGATGGTGATGTGACAGATATAGTGGAGGCCAAGTCTCTTGGAATCAGGCCTGACTACATTCACATCTACAGCGCCAGCTGGGGCCCGGATGACGATGGGAAGACTGTTGACGGACCAGGGCCCCTGGCCAAACAGGCCTTCGAAATGGGCATCAAAAAGGTTAGATATGTCACATCCCAAATTACATCGTATTCACTATGCACTTCTACATCCTGCGTCTCTCTCTTATTTGACTCCTCCCACAGGGTCGGAAAGGCCTGGGCTCCATCTTTGTCTGGGCGTCGGGTAATGGCGGCCGTCAAGGTGACCACTGCTCCTGTGACGGCTACACCAACAGCATCTACACCATCTCCATCTCCAGCACCACGGAGAACGGCAACAAGCCCTGGTACCTGGAGGTCTGCAGCTCCACACTCGCCACCACCTACAGCAGCGGGGAGTTCTACGACAGGATGATCGTGAGTAGTGTAGAAGATTTTTAACTGATCTAGTCAAAAAGGATTTGCCAAGATTCGCTCAAAGACGTCAAGTCTGGTTTATTGAGAAAACATACGAGCGCAAGGACTTCAGAGGAAACGCACGTGAGTGGTATCCATCAGAAGTACCGCAGTCTGGTCTTGCGCGGCCTTATATTCAAGCAATACACAGGTATGACGCTTCCAGGATGTGATTGGCTAACCCATTGTGCACGTCATAATAAATGGCAGGCATCATCAACAGTGGTCGAGAATACAGACACGTGACATGAGAAAAGGCGGTAATTCTTGCAGGGACAATGGGACAAAGGATGGTTATTCTGGAGCAGACAACGTCTAGGTGTGTTGACCTCCTGGAGGTCATCCTGTCATAAATTAGATTAGCACAGCTATGTGAAAGGTTGAGGGAGGTGGTGAGGTGGTGAAACTACAATTTCTATGACAGTAGTGCCCGTGTTTCCTTCTGCGACAGGATGATCGTGAGCACTGGCCATGTTTCAGTCAAGTCAATGCAAATGTAAAGCATGAACACACTCATGCATAGTGTATAGTGTATGCTCACTTTTAGCCACATGCCATCTTTCATTCTGACGTTTGAAATCACATACATAGACGCACACGCACGGACGCACACACACACACACACACACACACACATGCCACACACACACACGCATGCACACGCGCGCACACACACACACACACACACACACACACACACACAAATTCATATTCAGCCTATCCCCCATATTGCATGTTTGTAATGTTCTCTGGGACTAGCAGAGTACAGACATGTCACATCCATCAGCTCTTGCTCCGGTTTTTTCTTGCAATGGAGGAATTACTCCTGTTTACTGGATTTATGACAACATTGACAGCTGTGGCACAGGCTCTGTTAGTTACTCTCTGTTGGAGGACTATCCATCGGTTTAATAAGGAAAAGTTCCTTACATACAGTAGACGAGTAGTCAATGTAAATATTTAGTCTGGCTTATGCCGGCTCACACTAGAGGATCAGGATAAATTTGGTCTGGAACGTTCACGTTGGTCGGTACTGATGTTCAGCCCTGATTATCTTGTAACGTGAGCGGTTTACAGATCCAATCTCATACCTCCCGATCGGTTCGCAGACTCATTGGGGTGGCCCCGATAATATCAAACATGTTTGATATTTAGATTATTACGCCACTACGTTATTTTCAAATCTTGTTGAGTGTGCATGTTTGAGATTCACGAGAAGAGCATATGTTAAGATTGTCCTTATGTGTGTGATACAACCCGATCTGGAAATCGGTTAGGATTTTAAATATCTCGCAGTGTGCGCCCGGCATCAGGAAGCTGAGACCTGAAGAGAAAGGCATAAAAATAAATGTACAAATACACGAAAGCACACAAATATCAAACATTTAAGAGGCAGTTATGAGATTACAGAATTAGATGCAGAGACAGTTTCCAATACTTTCCATAAATCCTTTCGGATTAAAACAAAGGCATCAAATTAAATCACTTCTGTCAGTTTTGAGCCTTTCTGGAGGGTTTCCCAGCTGTTAAAAGTCGGCACTTTTAACAGCTTTTTCTCCAGCTTAGTGCGAACGGCGTCGTCTGCAGAACATCTTGCGAGCGCAGCCTATAAATGGCCCTGGCTTCTGATAAGATATGTGCACAAGAGCAACACCGTAAGCATAGCTTTGTTTAGGCAGGGAAGCGTAACAGATGAGATGCGCTCCATGTCTGGGGGTTGTAATGATGGATGCTGGTAACGTAGGAGGTGTTGTTCAGGCTATAGAAATTGTTTTGGTACATTTTCGTTTTCGGCAATGATTTATTTTTGTAGCTGTCAGATGGAGGGTAAAAGAGACAGACAAGGTGAGGTGTGTTCCCTCCACCACGACCCAGACATGGCACTCCGCTGGTTGTCTGTTTGTGTGTGTAGTGTTTGTGCGTCTGAGGGAAGAAACGGGCCTAAGATCACGAAGGCCGTGTTTACTCGGCGACTGTGGCGTCTTTCTCACGTAGCGTGGAGAGGAGGTTAGAGAAGCAGAGATGAGAGGACAGGGGGAAAAAAAGATGACAGGATAGTTATCTCACGTTTGAGACAGACAGGCAGGCAGACAGACAGGTAAGGAGGCAGGCAGGCAGACAGGTTAGGAGGCAGGCAGGCAGACAGGTTAAGAGGCAGGCAGACAGGTAGGGAGGCAGGCAGACAGACAGGTAGGGAGGCAGGCAGGCAGGCAGACAGGTTAGGAGGCAGGCAGACAGACAGGTTAAGAGGCAGGCAGACAGGTAGGGAGGCAGGCAGGCAGACAGGTTAAGAGGCAGGCAGACAGGTAGGGAGGCAGGCAGACAGGTAGGGAGGCAGGCAGACAGACAGGTAGGGAGGCAGGCAGACAGACAGGTAGGGAGGCAGGCAGACAGGTTAGGAGGCAGGCAGACAGACAGGTTAGGAGGCAGGCAGGCAGACAGGTTAGGAGGCAGGCAGACAGACAGGTGGGGAGGCAGGCAGGCAGACAGACAGGTGGGGAGGCACGGGCCAACCCTGCCCCATCCCTGTCTTGTCTGAACAGCCTGCAGCTCAGCACTGTGTTCATACGTATCCCTGTGGTCCAGCTCTGTGGGTGTCCTGGTTAGTTTTACATCTGCCAAAGCATAATATTTAGCGAGTGTGGCAGAACCTGCTCCCCAGTGTAGAACACGGTGGCGGTCTGGGTCTGGTTCTGGGAGTGAGGGGGGCGGGTGGAGGGGTTACCACATGGCAAGTTGCCCTCTGCCCCCCTCCTCCCCCATATGTCATGTTCTTCAACAAGCCACGGCTCTATACTCAGCCTGAACAGTTGGTGGCTCTGTACTGGCCATAAAAATAGCCTCTTCTCCTTGTCTTCCAGGTCAGGTCTCCAGGTCATCGGACATCATTTATATGTAGGGAGGTAGTACTGTAGGTACTTTATTGATCCCTGGGGGAAATTACACGATTTCAGCAGCCATATGCAAACAGTATAATCAAGACTAACAAAACATGCATACAAGTCCATTAAAATATACAGGAGTATAGATAGATTCCTTAGAATATCTACAGTAGATTGTGTAAACATGCCTAAGGTGCAAAATCCAACCTTGGTCTCGACCTTTAGGTGTGAAAGCGCCCTAAGTCTCAGTTTTCCCCCTCTTGTCTACCTCTTACACATCCAACAATAGCAGAGTCATCTGAGAACCTCGGCATATAGCATGTCTCCAAGTTGTATCTGATGTCCAATGTGGAGAATGTGAACAGGAAGGGGCCCAGGACAGTCCCTTGGGGGACGCCTATGTTGCTGACCAACCGCTCTGACTCACAGCTCTCACATATTGTGGTCGTCTGCCAGCCAAGCAGTCCATGGTCCAGGTCACCACTTACAGTGTCTGTAGCTTGTCTCCCAGAGGTAAGAGCTGTATGGTGTTGGAGGCACCGAATAAATCAAATAACATGATCCTCACAGTGCTGCCAGCCTTGTCCACTTGACTTGACTTGTCCAGATGGGAGCAAGCCCTGTGTAGCAGGTAGATGATGGCATCGTCCACTCCTATGTGAGCCTGGTGGCCAGGTGTGTCTTCACCAGGGATCTGAGATGAGCCTGAACAAGCGTCTCCAGGGTCTTCATGCCGTGAGAAGTGAGGGTCACTGGTCAGTGACCCTACTGCTCTGTGTGGTTGAAGACACTGGCGTGCCCCTTCCTGGGCACTGGGACCAGGCAGGATGTCTTCCATGACTCTGGAGGCCTTTCCAGGCTCAGGCTCAGGCTGAAGATGTTCAGGATTACTCCACCCAGCTGGTTAACAAAACTTATAGATTTGGATGATGACTCCAATAACAGTACATATATCACACATTTTATCCAACCGTTTAAAAAAAATTTTGATTAACCATTTCTATCATTTTACTGGATAAAATAAATCAAATGAAGTGCTCAGAATGAAATGATTTCTGAATGATGCCCACCTAAGCCCAGTTTTATCTTGCAGGTCACCACTGACCTGAGGCACCGCTGTACTGACGGTCACACAGGAACCTCGGTGTCTGCTCCCATGGTGGCCGGAGTCATCGCCCTCGCCCTGGAGGCCAAGTCAGTAGCCTGTCCCCTGTCTGTTTAACCCTCCCCTACCTGTCATCTGTCTCTCTGTCCGTCTGTTGACTCTAACGTCTGTCTGTTGACCCTAACGTCCGTCTGTTGACTCTAACGTCCGTCTGTTGACCCTAACGTCCGTGTGTTGACCCTAACGTCCGTCTGTTGACCCTATCGTCCGTCTGTTGACCCTAACGTCCGTCTGTTGACCCTAACGTCCGTCTGTTGACTAACGTCCGTCTGTTGACCCTAACGTCCGTCTATTGACTAACGTCTGTCTGTTGACCCTAACGTCTGTCTGTTGACGCTAATGTCTGTCTGTTGACCCTAACGTCTGTCTGTTGACCCTAACCTCTGTCTGTTGACCCTAACGTCCGTCTGTTGACCCTAACGTCCGTGTGTTGACCCTAACGTCTGTCTGTTGACGCTAATGTCTGTCTGTTGACCCTAACCTCTGTCTGTTGACCCTAACGTCTGTCTGTTGACCCTAACGTCTCTCTGTTGACCCTAACGTCCGTGTGTTGACCCTAACATCTGTCTGTTGACCCTAACGTCTGTCTGTTGACCCTAACGTCTGTCTGTTGACCCTAATGTCTGTCTGTTGACCCTAACATCTGTCTGTCATCTGGGTAGTTTGCCGAGAGGCTCACATCTCGATCCCGTGCAGATTATTGAGTCTAAACAGAGTTGGGTTTTACTGTATGTGGTAAATCACCTTTTTGGGAGATCTTTTACGAGGAGAGATTTGTGTTTGAGGTGATGTTTGGATTTTACCCAGTATCTGCCACCCTCTACTGTAGGCCAACTACTGTTTGACTGTGAAAACCTCATTACTGTTTGAGAGCACGATGACGCAGACCCACATGTGAAGCCTCTAGTAGTGAAACATGACTTGCCAGGTAGCTATGTTCAAACTCAATTCTTCACCACTAGCGACTTAGCTGTGCTTCCCAAGATCATCTATTTTAAAAGTGACTGTGACAAGAGAGAGAGAGAGAGAGAGAGAGAGAGAGAGAAACTGTTCTTATTAGTCCCGAGGATAACTGTGTCCCTTTCTATTTTCTGGCTGTAGCCTATTTAATATCCCTCCTAGAGTTTTTGAAACTCAAAGCCCTTCTCAGGGGTAATAAAACGTAACTGTGAGTAATTATATGGATACTGGGCCACTTAGCTCACAGCACTCGCCTGAGACTCCAACAGAGTATTTTGTTTACTTGGCTTTCTTTGTGTAGACTAATTAAGTAAATAAAGTACTACCAAAGAGTGGTACTGTACTGAAAGGTGGAAATGTGATTTACAGCAAATCGATCTGTGTCGTACAGTATATGTGGCACAGTCTGGTGTTTTGTGCTAGTGGTCAATATAACATTTAGAATTGTTAAAAAAAAAATATTAAAAAAATATATTTTTTAACTGTTTTCCTTTTCATTTTACAAAAATTGAAGTATTGAAGAACCCACTCAATATAACAAACAACAGTTTTAGTTAACAAAGTATGCAAGCTATTGTTCCCATCCATTACCTGACTGTCAGAAGTGTGAACAGCTCTGGGCTGAGTTTCCCAGTTACGATGTACCTTAGCGCTCTACGAAGGTTCTTAAAGGACAATGCTCGTTTTTGACAACCTGGACCTTATTTACGACATATTATAAGACGTTTGACTCACCGAGATCACTTTGGTGTAGTTCGGAGGCATGTAGAAGAAATTTAAAATCCAGCGCGAGCCAGTATATACTGGTGGATATACTGGCTCGCGCTGGATTTTAAATTTCTTCTACATGCCTCCGAACTACACCAAAGTGATCTCGGTGAGTCAAACGTCTTATAATATGTCGTAAATAAGGTCCAGGTTGTCAAAAACGAGCATTGTCCTTTAAGGTATACCTTAGCGAAGGAGCTGTTTTCCCTACGAGTGTTCAATTCATTGGGTAGCGCATCCTGTCAGGTAGGAAATAGATTGATAGACATGGAAATGTTGATAGACATTTCAACATTTCCTACCTGACTGCTGACTGAGGAGACCAACCTTTCAGAACTGTATTTGGAGAGGATGGCCCTGTCTGAGAGGACCTCCAGAGGACTGAAGTTGGTCCTTATGAAATGATTAACATGAACCAAATGGCTACGCAGACGTGTCACCGTTGGTTCCTTTGGTTCAATACGAGGATGTGTTGTAAAGCAGCCATGATGAAGGCCTATACACGAAGCACGAGTGGGCTGTGACACGCTCAATAGAAGAGGTCCTTAACTAATTTAATCAATTACACCTGTGTACCTTACTATGGGTCTAGCAGGTCTCATTGGATTCATCAATTTGCCTAATATCTGTCTGTATCCTATAATATATAGTGGTGGGGTACAGACAGCCAGAAAAGCCATGTCATCAAATTGACCCTTTACATAAGAAAATGTTGTTGTTGTTCACAGATTGGATTTATATTATGGATTGTCCCTATATTTTATTTGGCTCAATAGAATTTTAAAACACAACATTCCTGTGTTATGTAGGTTATAAAGTCCCTGAATCTTTGAGGCGCTTTTTCTCTGCCTAGTGATTTCAGGTGTAGCCTACCAACATTCACAGAAGCATATCTCAAATATTTCAAATGAAGCATAAATGGCTACTTGACATTCTGTGAGAAAGTGAGGGATGTGAGCGTGCTTGTATGGGGTTACATTTCATAGTTGAATATGTGGTAGATTGGGGGGATGTGAACTCAAGCCCACCTTTTGATCACCATAAAGAACGGTTAATAGGAGAAGGCTCGGGTGGCGCCCGAGACACCGCCTCAGTAATGTTGTGACGTCCGTAGTGTTTCCTGTGTCCCCCAGTCCTCTGATCACATGGAGGGATGTGCAGCACCTGCTGGTCAGAACCTCCAGACCTGTCCATCTGAAAGCCAACGACTGGAAGAACAACGCAGCCGGACACAGAGGTACCATACGTTCCACTACAGATATGAAATACTCAGTGGTTTGGGATGTTGTGGCTGCACACTGGACATCTGATAAGAATGGACTGGACCTGACATGGGGGCTAACCAAGCGCAGGGGAAATCCATGAATGACATGAATGACATGTTTAGTACATTTCCAGTCAGTTGCGCCTGGAGCACTGAATGAAAGTCCCTATTGTGCTGGATCTTCATGTCTCATGGCTCATATGATACTATTACTCTCTCCAGGGATACTGCGTCAACATTAAAGCTTTTATGGGTTTTGAATTTAAATGAATTGCCAGCGTCTGACTCGCACGGCACCCTGGGGCACAGTGATTGTGTCTCTTAACGAGCTCTGGCTCCTACTCACTTAGCCACAGGCTCAGGCCTTCCCTTCCAGGTAAGGAGAGAGGAGAGGTACGACCATTTCACTACAGTCCCTCAGGGATCTTAACGACATCAAGCCTGAATAAAACCTCAGCCTATTGTGGAGCATCCACAGACCACCGTGGATCATAGTGACTTCAGAGCAGATTTTCCTTTTTAGATGACATGTTTTTGTCATGTTTTTGTCCCTCTCTGTCCCCTCAGTCAGTCATCTGTACGGCTTCGGGCTGGTGGACGCTGAGGCGATGGTGGTGGAGGCTAAGAAGTGGCGGAGCGTTCCTCCCCAGCACACCTGCAGCAGGATATACGACCGGCGACCCAGGTGAGGGGGCGGGGCGTCCTGCAAGCTGAGGTCACATGACCAGGAAGTGATGCGCACGGTCTCATATTGAGAGCGGTCATGTTTAAAGGTGGCCTCTATAATGGTTCCGGAGAGCCACACAGTTTCCCAGCATGCTCCAGTTGAGCTCTACTAGCACCTTTGAGACTTTGTGGAATTCTGCAAGTCTCAATCCCTACGTCTCTGTATAAATCAATCTAATCTCTGACATTTTAGACATCTACGCTTTAGAGCCTTGTTCATTCATCAAGCGCAGTGATTTCTGCATATCATGTCACGATGCAAATGAAACTCGTCCTTAGTATTCACCCTATCATTCATCCTCTTTTGTTGAGGCGGGTGCAGATTGAACCTTGATGAAGTGCACTGTATTATAATCAATCACAGAGTTCATAAACTCCCTCCCTCACATTGAACCCCTCAGGCATTTTATCCTCTCTCTCATAACAGCCAGTTTAGTGATGTATTTGCAAGGAATTCTACTCTAATATTCAAAAACAGAATCTGACGATAATCCCCTGTAATTAGAGTCATTCATTTTCATCAAGAGGCCATTGTAAGTAATTGGAGCATGTCTAAGTATCATAAGCTCGTATCTTTTATAGGACGAGCGGCCCTGGCTTCATAGAGCAGAGGAGCTGTGGCCCTGGGCCTTTCATAAGCATACTGTATACAGCCGCCGGAGATTGCAAAATAAAAACAGAGCCATTAAAGCCTGATGAACTCATCTTTCATCTGTAGCTTTGATCCATTATTCTCCTCAGACGGAGGGAGGTCTGTGTGGTTAGGGGATTCTGGCTAAAGGATTCATGCTTTGAAATCCACTCACATGCAAATGTCTTGACATCAAAATTGTATTTTTGTTACCAACGTTGATATTGATGTCTCAGTCTGCCTATTTATTGTGTTGGCCTACATAGCCATCTTGTACATTCAACTGATTTAATGTGCATTGTTGATTTATTGTTGTATTTTGCATTTTGCCTTGCCTTGTCCTTTTGATCTTCTCCAAATTACGTTGTCGCCCCAGTGTGCCAGTAACCTGTGTATATGGGTTTAGAAGTTGTGTGGTCTCAATTGCTTTCAACTTTCACCTTTGAGTGTGACCCAATTGGTCCACACGGGTCGACCTACCCATATACAGCTGCACCCGCCACCATGTTTGTAAAGTTCCCCTAAAAAAGGTTGTTGGACTGAAACGTTGTGATCAAAGTTGACCTGCATGAGTAGACAAGTGTGCTGGAGCTGGTCTCGTAACCAAGGGTAGAATTATATGGATGGTCCAGAAAGTCTCAATGGGTTGAAGGTTTCACCATGAAAACCACCGCTCGGGTGCCTATCACTACTGCTCTTGTCGAGCGTACGGACTCAGCTGGTTTTTCTTTTTCATTTTCAGCTCCAGTGTTTCAGAGCAGAGATGGTCTCTCTCCAGCTGGGCCGATGATGATCAGCACTTGAGAGAAATAAAATCACAGTTGTTTATTTACGCCACTCCGTGGAAATTCAATTCCAAATCACCCAGATAACTGGAACTGGCAAAGTCTGCCAAAAAGCCAGTCAGACGTCATGGACAGATACAGAGTCATTTTGCAGTTAATGTTTTGGCTTCCTCTCAGACGTTGTTGGCTTTTATGGTGCCATAAGAGAGCGAAATGAAGACTGGGAAATGGAGACGGTGTATTTCCATCTCCGTGTCCTAGAAGTGGACGACCCCTTTGACAGCTCTGCAGATAATGACTTTGTAATGGACTGTGTGGGATTTTCTTATACGGCTTCAAACTGAGGGACGCGTTTTATGGGCGCGAAGAGGAGCCGAGCTGTGTTCTGTTTCTTTATAACCTCAGCTGTGTGGAAACACTGCGGTTCCTTACTAGATATACTGCAAATTAATATACTACAGATGATCTTAAGATTTTTGGAATAGGACTCATGGAATTGTGTGACCCTCTCTGTCACAGAGGAATGTTGAGGAAAAGTTGACTGCAGGTTTTAGAGGGCACTATTGTGACAATTCAGAGAGTGGTGGTGACAGGCGAGGGTGCTCTGTGTTTTAAGAAGGTGACCAGGGATGGTTGGGTGATTTAACGTTGGGAGTGTGGCCAGCCAATCCGCCCACAGCCCGGCAGACCCGCATAGGAATCACATCCGCCCCTGGTCCGCCCCACGCTCTGGCAGACCCGCTTAGCAATCAGCCCCCACCGCCCACTCACATTTTCAAATGTAAAATTTTAACGGTCATGCCAACTTCATTCAGCAGTAAAGAAGACGGTACAGTCTGTGTGGATCTGCGCCAGATTCTGGCCGGATATAAAATCTATATGACAGAGCTGGGCCAGTTATGGGCCAAATCCGATACGGATCTGTCGATCAGATTTGCGCCGGTATTGTTCCGTTATGAAAATCAGCGGAGGCGGATCCGGTTGGCGGATGTGATAAACCTGTCCAGTTTCATTTTGTTGTCTGGGGTGATAGTTCCATCTTCGCTGCGTTGGTCCTCTATAAACTGTGCCGATAGCTTTGTGTATCTCAGACCACTAGGGCTGTCTCTCTTTACAACAGGCCAGGCTGTCTCATCATCCGTCAGCTACAGAAAGACGCTGCTTTGGAGAGGCACCACAGGGCTGTCAGCCTGGACCTTTTTGGTTGGGCTCAAGCTTCCAGACCACTGGACAGTGACTCAGCTCGGTACTCAGCACCCATGTGTTCCCCATGAAAGACAAAACCACACTGGGCTTCCAGGGAAGCACACAGAGTCCAATACAGAGACAAATACTGTTTTTATTTAAATCACATTACATTACAGTCATTTAGCAGACGCTATCCAAAGCGACTAACAATAATGCATTTAACGTAGGAAAAGCCAATGTACTACTTCTTGCCAGAACTCACAAGTGCATCTTCTTTCTAAAACAAGTGAGTAAGAGCATAATCTAGTGCAGAAGGCAAAGTGGAAGAATAGCAATCTAAAGTACATGTAATAAAATGAGTATATTTAGAGCTTACTGCTCCAAAATGCTCATCACACAAAGACTCATTTAAAACTCCTTTATTGTCCTTGTAGAAATATGAAGCTGATGCAGAGAAACATACAGAAATGTTGTTGTTTTGGCGCCAGGGTCTGTGTTGCTCTGCTGGCTTCATGTGACCAGAGGAAACATCCCACTGAGACTGTGTCTCCAGTATGGCACAGCTCCCATTGGGTTAGACTGCATGGTCATGAGATTAAACTCATAAATAGTGCTCCTTTTCTGCATGTTTGCTATCAAAGATGAACTGCAGCAGCTCATATTCCAGTCAATAGCAAAACAAAGATGGATGCTTCTGTGCTGCTGTAGTCATTCAAAAAGGTAAGATTAGATAAAGTAAGATGAGCTTGAATAATCCCCAGGGAGAAGGGATAGATCAGAGTTAAGAATATACATAGAAGAGCAAAAATGTATACAAACAGCATGCATAGAATATAGAATGTATAAATATGTATACCTACAATATACAATCGAGTAAAAAGTAGTAAAGTGATAAAGTGACAGGTTTAACAAATCTCAAGAAAGATGGGGATCGTTACTCAAGACTTGTCACTCTGCGTGTTGTCCCTCATTCTTGAAGGAGCTGATGATCAATTGAATTAGCAACTTATTAATTAGAAGCGATTTATGAACATAAATCGTATAACTGCTATGATTCCTATATTCTCTGTGTGGGCTGCTTTCCCATGTCCACCAGGGAGACGAGTGTCTGACCAGTGTCTCATACTGTATCTGCTTTCCCATGTCCACCAGGGAGGCGAGTGTCTGACCAGTGGCTCATACTGTATCTGCTTTCCCATGTCCACCAGGGAGACGAGTGTCTGACCAGTGTCTCATACTGTATCTGCTTTCCCATGTCCACCAGGGAGGCGAGTGTCTGACCAGTGTGTCTCATACTGTATCTGCTTGTCACAACAAATCATAGTCTTTCTCAGTCTGTTTGTTTGGCAGAGTTACTTCTCTGTGTTCCACGCTGGGTTTTATGTCAAGCTTTGCCTCAGGCGTGAGGATCAGAGGTCAAACTGCCCAGTTCCAAATCGACCCCTACCCTTCTCATCATAACCCCCCCTCTCCAGGCCAGCCTTGTCCATGAGTCCAAAAGGACGTTCTGGTTTCTATTGGGTTCTGAATATGGTATTCTGTGCGTACTCATCGTCACTGAAAATGAGGGCAACCTCAGTGGCCTTCGAGTATAAATAAAGGCCATTGAATTGAGTTTAATTGTATGTGTGACCACACATGATCAGCTTGAATCCACAATTATGCAGTGTTTTTTTTTTGACTGACAGAGGGATTTTGAGTCAAGACCATTTACCTAATGTAATCCGTTTTTGGGACGGGAGGCGCGGCAGCGTTGAGAGAGCCGCTTGGGTTTTAGGTAAATGAGGGCTTATGCAGGATGCCCGTCAGGTAGCTGAACACCCGACTGCCTGTCAGAGACGCCTAACACACACGTTCAGAAACGCCTGACTGCCTGTCAGAGACGCCTAACACACACGCTCACACACACGCTCAGCGAATCACACCGAATCTGTTCCACGTGAGGCTCTGCTCAATGTCATTGATTATTGGGAGGCACACACACACACGCACACACACACACACGCATGCACACGCATGCACACACACACACACACACACGCACACAGCACAGTGTGTGCCTGGCAGGCTTGGGTTATATTTTCGTTAGCCTGGAGGAGTGGGAGTGAATGGATTGGATATGCTGATCACTCCGGCTCTGTGGACCGCTGGAAAATATCCTGCCAGAGTCTGAATGAGATCAATGCAGCTCTCAGATGACCCGCTGCTAATATCACTTTACAGTGTGTGTGTGTGAGTGTGTGTGTTTGTGTGTGTGTGTGTGTGTGTGTGTGTGTGTGTGTGTGTGTTGTGGTGGCGGTGGTGTGTGTGTGAGTGTGTGTGTGTGTGTTGAGGTGGCGGTGGTGTGTGTGTGAGTGTACATGTGTGTGTGTGTTGGGGTGGCGGTGGTGTGTGTGTGTGTGTGTGTGTGATTTGCAGTGGTGTGTGTGTGTTGAGGTGGCGGTGGTGTGTGTGTGTGTATGTGTGTGTGTGAACACATCTACCCCGTGTGTGTGTGTGTGCGTGTGTGTGTGTGCGTGTGTGTGTGTGTGTGTGTGTGAGCCCGGTCATGTAAAGCCGTGCCCAGCGCTAGCCTGTCCCTGGGGGTGCTGTGAGGTCGGAGGGGGCGTGTTTTGGAACGGCCGAGGCTTCTGTGTCTCCAAATCTGAGTCATTCCATCTCACATGAGCAGCGGCTTTACCAGATACTGTAGCAGTTGTTTGTGGTTAAGTGGAAGGGAAGCCTTATATGGCATCTGTTAAAAATTAATATCCTCCTTTTCATTCTCTATCAAACAACTCACGCACACCGTGACCTTTGACCTTCATCAGGCGGAGAACAGCAGGGGGTCACGGCCTCTTGCCTCTGCATTCTGATATCATGCTACATACCAGGGCTGATTTCCTCCACACCCATTTTGTCCCTGTCTCTGTGCTTGTTTCTGTCTGTCTCCGTCTTTGTCCTTATCCTCTGTCTGACCCTGTCCCTGTCTTTCTTTCTGTCCCTGTCTCTGTCCTCTCTGTCCCTGTCTCTGTCTCTCTCTCTGTCCCTGTCTGTTTCTGTCCTCTCTCTGTCTGTCTCTATCCGTGTCCCTGTCTCTCTCTGACCCTGTCTCTGTCTTTCTGTACCTGTTTCTTTCTAACCCTCTCTCTCTCTCTGTCCCTGTCTCTCTGTCCCTGTCTCTGTCCTCTCTCTTTCTGTCTCTGTCCTCTCTCTGTCTGTCTCTGTCTTTCTCTATCCTTGTCCCTGTCTCTGTCTGTCTGTCTGTCTCTATCCTTGTCTCTGTCTTTCTCTGTCCCTGTCTCTGTCCTCTCTCTGTCTATCCCTGTCCCTATCCCTGTCTCTGTCTCTGTGTCCATCCCCGTCTGTGTCTCTGTCCCCGTCTGTGTCTCTGTCTCTGTCCCCGTCTGTGTCTCTGTCTCTGTCCCCGTCTGTCTCTGTGTCCAGGTACATCCGTGCAGACCAGAGCCTGAACAGCACCGTCAGGTCGTCGGGGTGCTCCGAGCAGCGCGAGCAGCATGTGGTCTACCTGGAGCACGTGGTGGTCCGCGTCCTCATCTCCCACCAGCGCCGGGGCGACCTGGAGATCAGCCTGGTCTCCCCCTC
>NC_140237.1:31214655-31269723 GCF_949987555.1 Borostomias antarcticus
CACGTTGAAATCCAGAAACGTTCTCCTCTGCCTCGGGTTTAGTGCTCTGCACGTTGGCCTGCCCAGCCGAGGGCGCCTGCTGTTCTTGGTAGTCTGGTGGTGCCGGTTCTGATCGGTAACATCGGTTTTCGGCGCTTTTCTAGCGACGATTTTCAATGGCAATGTCTCCAGACTTTTCAGAGGTGAAGATCTCGAAGTTCTGGTATCGTGAGACTCCAGTAATAGTGCAGAAATCGACACTTTGCTGGAGGAGCGTTAATAAACGAGCGTTAATAAACAAGCAGAGTTTGCCGTGGTTGTTGTTGTTGTTATTCTATTCACACATACCTATTAGGTTGGAAATGTAATAGCTATGCGTAAATAGGTATATAAGGTATATTAGGTATATGAGGTATATTAGGTATATTAGATTGGAAACGTAATAGGTATGTGTGAATAGGTATATTAGGTATATTAGGTTGTAAATGTAATAGGTATGCGTGAATAGGTATATACAGTAGGTATATTAGGTACATTAGATTGGAAATGTAATAACCCAGCGCAAAGTGGGGCCTTGTCGTCACGTTTCACCAGAACTGCGTATTGTGTTGACTGTCGTGCGAACGGGCCAAAGACTCACCCTGGTGGCCCGGTGTGTGTTCTCCTCCGCAGGACGTGTGTGAGCTACTGTCCCACGGGCTACCACGAGGACCAGGGGGCCCGGCGCTGCCGCCGCTGCCACCAGGGCTGTGAGAGGTGCGTGGGCCGCTCGTCCACCGAGTGTCTCTCCTGCCGACGAGGGCTCTACTTCAACCCCCTCAACTCCACCTGCTCCGACTCGTGCCCCGCCGGGTTCTTCGCTGACGAGAGTAAGTTAACGTGGCGTCTGTTGGCTAAGCCAGCCTGGGCGCACCCTGGACACACCTCCTAGATCTGTAGTCGGGCCAGCACATTCAGTTATCGTTCCGTTATCTTGGCATGGATATTGATTCATAGACTGATAAAATGACAAACACACGCGCGTCGTCTGTTGTGATACCCTCACATCTGGCCCCTCTTGTCTCTCGGCCATGTTGTCTGCGTGTGAGCGGTCGTTTGAGCATGATAGGACTGGGGTCGGGTTACGAAATCACTCACAGAATAGAGGGACTTTCCGTGCAGCTAAACAGATGTTTGGAAATCATTTTAGCTCTTTAAATCTTATACACTCGCCTGGATTGTGTCGTGTCACTTGCTATCTACAGTACTGAGTGTACTGAGATGTACTATGTTTACTGAGATGTCCTGAGATGTCCTGAGATGTACTGAGATGAACTGAGATGTACTGAGATGTACTGAGGTGTACTGAGATGTACTGAGATGTCCTGAGATGTCCTGAGATGTACTGAGATGTACTGAGGTGTACTGAGATGTACTGAGATGTACTCAGATGTCCTGAGATGTCCTGAGATGTACTGAGATGTCCTGAGATGTACTGAGATGAACTGAGATGTACTGAGATGTACTCAGTGTACTCAGATGTCCTGAGATGTCCTGAGATGTACTCAGTGTACTCAGATGTCCTGAGATGTCCTGAGATGTCCTGAGATGTACTGAGATGTACTGAGATGTACTCAGTGTACTCAGATGTTCTGACTGGATGTGAAAGTGAGCAGTTTCATGGTTGTTTGTGTGTTCGGTGCTTTAACATGTACTCGTCTGTGTGCTGGGATATTTGTTCAGACTTGGCGAACCCTCGGCTAACGTGTCTCCCCCCTCACTGCAGTTCAGAGACAGTGTCTGAAGTGTCATGAGAACTGCCTGAAGTGCCTGCGTGACTCAGACCGCTGCATCGCCTGTACTGATGGCTTCAGGTACGGGAGAAGGATGACAGTGTGGATGGGAATAAATGAGGCCATCTGTTGTTAAATGAGCCCATCTGTATCTACAGTAAACAGGAAATGAGTGTGAATTCTGTGCGTAGTCTGGCAGGAATGACGTGCGTTCCGGAATGTGCTAACGGAACCTTCTTCCACCTGGAGGAGATGAAGTGTAGTCCCTGTCACGCGTCCTGCGCCACCTGCACAGGTGAGTGTGTCCCGGGCTCTGTCACCTGTCTCTGTCACCTGTCCTTCATACTTCCTGTCACTCTCTGTCATCGATAGCTGAATCCCAAATCGTGCACTTAGGCGAAAGTGCAGAGCACTCGCGGCCTTGTGGGCTTACATGCGCGTTCCCGCTAAGTCCACAAGGGCTCAGGGTAGTCCCAAAACGGAATTGCTAGGTCCACAAGTGCGCCACTGCCGCCATTTTGCGCACTTTAACCGCACTTACCGAAAGTCCGCAATTTCGCTGACTTAGGAGCAGAAAATACCCACAGCCCACCGCGTCTTATGTGACACAGTGCTTGAGTGCATCCGTGTCATGATCCGAGTGCATCACACATAAATGATGACATTTGCAGATAACACAACATTTATCTTGAAATCCACATGCTGCAAACATATCCCATCCAACATACATTTTAAATTATGATTAAATTAAAACAGACTTCAGTCGGTCAATTTGCAGAGCCGAGTGGAGGAGCGCGTCAGAGCAGCCTCTGCGTCGGAGGGACGCGGCAGCCAATGAAAACGAAGTGGGAGGGGCATTGAGCTAAACTGGCTTGGGAATCGTTGGCACGCTGCTGGAAGTGCTGTCCCATTTAATTCACGGCCCTGCACCCTCTGGCCCTTCCAGCTGACGTCAATTAAGTGCTCAGGCCGCAAGTGCAAGGGGCCGCAAGGGTGGTTTGCGCACTCAGATTGGGATTCAGCTCCTGTCCCAGACACAGGTGTGCGTCTCTGTAATTAGTCCTACCCAGAACAACATGACACGTCCACTGGACCTTTATTTATAACCTTTTTTTTCTCCACGGGGCGCGGTGACTGTGGCGTTGTGACCCGGTATAGTTAGGTCAGCCTGACAAAATGACTGCTGAGCTGTTGACAGTTCTATGGTCCAATCAAATGTCAGAGACTAGGGCTGCGTTCCGAATCGCATACTTCTACTTCTTACTACCAG
The DNA here is from genome assembly GCF_949987555.1 of Borostomias antarcticus. NCBI lineage: Eukaryota > Metazoa > Chordata > Actinopteri > Stomiiformes > Stomiidae > Borostomias > Borostomias antarcticus. The sequence goes on from NC_140237.1 coordinate 31,217,677, forward strand.
TACCTACTACAGCTGCCCTTAGAAAGTACGTACTTTGCAAGCAGTAGGCATCCAATTGGGACATACTACCTTGTCATAACATTGCGCCTTGAAATTTGCCCACATCCGTCGCTGTCCATAACGCGACATTCGTCTACAGCTGTCAACTCGTGCATGTGACGCACATTACCGCTGCGCAAAGGATTGTGGGTCAGAATAGCCAGAAAAGCCTGCTGGCGTGCATACTGCAAAATACGACCGGATGTAGTAGGTCATCCTGGTATTTTTGCCATACTGCATGTGGCATACTATGTATTGGGACATACTACATTCTGTTTTGGCATACTATATAGTAGGGTAGTAGGCGATTCGGAACGCAGCCTAGACTTCATCCTTCAGCACCTGGACTCCCAGCTGCGTGTGCCTGACTCTACCTGCAGGTGGATCACCGACTTCCTGTCTGACAGGAAGCAGCAGGTGAAGCTGGGAAAACACGTCTCTGACTCCAGGACCATCAGCACCGGCTCCCCCCAAGGCTGCGTCCCCCCTCTCCCCTCTACTCCTCTCCCTGAACACGAACAGCTGCACCTCCAGCCACCAGTCAGTCAAGCTCCTGAATTTTGTGAAGGACACCACCCTCATTGGGCTCATCTCTGATGGGGACAATTTAGAAAGAATCCAGCCCCACCCACCCACCCCCCATCACGCTAGGTGACTCCCCGGCTGAAGATCAGCTCCCTCAGAAGAGGGTGTACTTCCTGAGGCATCTGAAGAGGTTCAACCTGCCAAAGCCAATGATGGAACACTTCTACACCGTCATCATCATCATGGGGGCGGCTGTAGCTCAGTTGGTAGAGCGGGTCGTTCTATGATCGAAGGGTCAGTGGTTCGAATCCCAGCTCCGACTGTCCACATGTCGAAGTGTCCTTGAGCAAGACACCTAACCCCAAATTGTTCCCAATGAGCAGGTTAGCACCTTGCATGGCAGCTGCCGCCATTGGTGTGTGAATGTGTGTGTGATTGGGTGAATGAGAGGCCATTGTAAAGCGCTTTGAGTGCCGCTAAGGTGGAAAAGCGCTATATAAGTGCAGTCCATTTACCATTTTACCATCATCGAGTCTATCCTCACTTCTTCCATCACCATCTGGTACGCTGCAGCCGCAGCCAAGGACAAGAGCAGACTGCAGCGTGTCATCCCCTCTGCTGAGAGAGTGATTGGCTGCAACCTGCTATCTCTCCAAGAACTGCACGCCTCCAGGACCCTGGATATTGTGGCTGACCCCTTTGGCAGGAGGTTCCGGTCCATCAGGACCCAAATCTCTAGGCACAAAAACAGCTTCTTTCCGACTGCAATTGGTCTCATCAACAAAGCACAAGACCCCCAAGGACTGTCTAGTTTCTCGCTCTATGTTTATTTTCATTATCGCAGATTGTATTGTATCACTTTATTCTGTGTTGCAATGTTTATTATCATGCACCAACAGACCTAGTCAAATTCCTCGGAGGTGCAAACCTACTTGGCTAAATAGAAATGTGAATCTGATAGAGACTGGAATGGATCGCTTGACAAACATGTGACATGTTAATTTAGGAGTTAAAGGTCATGATTGTGTTCTAATTATCTGCCTTAATGAACAAGATAATGTTGTTGGCACGGCAGGGATATTTGTCATCAGTGATTTATAGTAGTGTCAGACTGAATTAGATTAGGACATTTATTGATATTGAGAAACCTAATTACAGGATGACCAGTGGGGCCAGGTTTGCAATGTCATCTAAAGCTGGCATCTAGCTGGTGAGGTGTTGGCTTTGGAGTGACTGAGCCGATATTATTGACAGAAACTAATCCCTTTCTGGGAGAGCAGTCAGAGGGATTGGATCAACAAAACGTCAAGTAGCTTTTAGAAGGATTGTTATTACTGCTGAGGAGCTGTGTTAGTTCACCACTGGCCAGGGGAGGGAGGGAGGGAGGGAGGGAGGGAGAGAGAGAGAGATAGAGAGAGAGAGAGAGAGAGAGAGAGAGAGAGAAAACTCCAACCATCGTCCAAAGGAACAACTGAAAATGTACCCATGCTCTTATCTCCACCAGGGGCAGCTGTGGCTCAGGAGGTAGAGCAGGTCGTCCAGTGATCGTAGGGTCAGCGGTTCGAATCCCGGCTTCTCCTGTCCACACGATCAGATCAGAGAAAAGCTACAGATTTTGAAAAAATCTGAAAACAAACAAAACCCACTTGACAGTTCAATATCAAGTGAAGATTTGGAACAGAAGCTAAAATACCTCAAATCAAAAAAATCTTGTGGTCCTGACCGTATCAAAAATAAAATGCTTAAAAATGTTACTCCTGAACTGTAGAAAGCTATGTTCAAGTTATTCAGTCTGGTCGTGAGCTCTGGCTGTTCAGGCTAAGTGACCACAGCTTGGCTATTGATGAAGACAGATTCTTTAGACCTACCCCAATATCTGAAAAGTCAGAATATGGGAATGGTGACAAAAAAAGTCCATAACTTGAGAATGCTCACTCCTATCTTAATCACATTTGCTGAGGTATGTACCAGGGTCTGCCCTACATCACCAAATAATCAGAATGTAATTGCCAAATACTGCAATATAGTACTGTAAACATAGCTTTAGTTTAGGCGGAAATGGTACTTTTGAGGTGACGGGCACCCAGCACCCTGTGCCTTAGCTGTGACCCAGCGTCATCAACCGCTCCCAGACTCCTCACTGGTTCCTCAGTGATAGACCTGGGGGCTGTCAGGCCCAAAGCAGAACTTTGGGATCTGCACCAGGGATCTGGACTTCACCGGCTTAAAGCTCATACAAGCCCAGCTCCTCTGGGCAGTTCAGGATCCACCCGCTACCTGGGACAGATGTTGTCACAGACAGGTCATCCATAAGGGGCTTAATAGGCGGCTATCGGACACCGAAATTAGTGAGATGCCCTCTGCACTGAACAGACTTTACCAGCATGTTCATGGCAAGTGCAGAAAGCATCACTGAAGTGGTTCATCCAGTAATGATTCCCTTCTCCAGCTTCTGCCACTCTGAGGTTGTCGACCCAGCAGAGACTCTCAGAGTGAAGCTGTTGTAGTAGTCAAGAATGAGTTCCCTGAACTGGCCTGGGATATGCTGCCGTTTCAGTACCTCTTTGACCAGCTTGAGGAATACGGACCCCGGACCCATGGGCATTAGCCAGGTCCAGTAGCAAGAGAATACGCACCTCTGCTTTACAGAAAACAGGAAAAAGGAAAAGAATGTGCTTGGATGGGTCCCACCCCTACATATTCCAGAGGGAAGCCAATGTCAATGTCAATGTCATTTTATTCATATAGCACCATTCATACAAATCAATGTAGCACATAGTGCTTTACATAAAAGAACAATGAAAGACTGTACACATAAAAGAACAATGAAAGACTGTACAAAGTCCTTTAATGTCCATCATGAGACAGCAGTATGGGGGCAGTCACATCCCTAAACTCCTGTTATGGAGTCAAGGGGTGGATTGTGAGAGATGGAGCCATTGAACCAGTCCTGTTTAAGAACCCCCAGCACCTACAGAGGTGACATTACTCATTTGTATTGCAGAGAGGCAAACTGTGGAGAGAGAGTAGAAAGTGCCAGTGTCTCTCTGATGGCCCTCCTGAATGCTGAGCAGAATCTCTAATTATGTCCCCAAACGTGTCTGAAGAACCTGATACTGGACATGACTTCATCCACTCATTACTCATTACTACATCCACTCATCGCTGACAGACGCACATTGGTACATGCATACACTCACACACACACACACACACACGCACACGCACACACACAGCACACACACACACACAAACACACACACACGAGCACACACACACGAGCACACACACACACACACACACTTTATTTCTCTGTCCTGTGTTTGTATGCTCTTGATTCTTTACTGTAGTTTGTTTTCTAGTTTTTGTTGTTTATGAAATGACGTTTATCACTTTGAGATTTGACGCTATAGAAAATACATGTATAATAATAATTATTATTATTAGTAGTAGTAGTAGTAGTAGTAGTATTATTAGTATTATTATTGTATTATTTTGTCACGACTAGACAAGCTCAATGGCATCTCCTACCTGGATTTATGTAGGAGATACTGTTTTAAATGGTTTGTTTTAATATACATGTTTCAATAAAACTTTTTACTTCTGACTATTTACTTATCTCCATGTTGTAGAGGAATGTGATTTTATTTAAACTGTACTTTATTGGGTCACTCACATTCTGACTGCTTGGTGATGTAATACAGCCAGCTGGTCTTTTCCTCCTGAAATACAGTATGATGACGATCAGCGAGAGCATTCTCAACATATAGGCTCTTATGCCACCAATCCCCCATTCGGAAGGACCTAATCTGTCTGTTTCAGAGAAGGGGCATGTCTAAAGAAATCTCATTTGCAATAAATCGGTACTAGATATCTCCATACTGGCTATTGGCTATTGTTCAATAGCACCCCAGGCAATTCAGTAACCATATATTGGACAGTAACCTATGTTTTTTGATAAATGAGAGAAAAGTAAACGAGTCCTCTTTTCCTATCACCACAAAAGTAAATGTAACCCATATGGGGCCCACATATATGTGCGTGCGTGTGTGTGTGTGTGCGTGTGTGTGTGTGTGTGAGCATGTGTGTGTGTGTGTGTGTGTGTGCTTGTGTGTGTGTGTGTGTAGTTACACTGGTGAGTCCTGCTTCCTCAGCTGGTTGAACTCAGCTGCCTTCTTCCCCAGAGGCAGCGCCTCGGAGCTGTCTGACTGTCTGGACTCTGTTGTTGGCTGGGAAGTGAGAGAGCGACGGTGTTCTGTTGTGTTAAATGTGTGTGTGTTTTTCAGGCCCGGGGAAGGAGGAGTGTATTCAGTGTGCCGTGGACCACCTCCTGCAGGAGTGGCGGTGTGTGCAGATGTGTTCCGCGGGGTTCTACCCAGGAGACATAGCGGAGTACCCCCAGAGGATGTGCCACAAGTACGTTCCTCCAAATGAACCGCTACCTCTTTCACTAACACTTTATATTAAGGTCCTCGTATTAAAGGAGAATGTTCTTTTTCGACAACCTGGACCTTATTGACAGCATATTATAAGACGTTTGACTCACCGAGATAACTTTGGTGTAATTCGGAGGCCTGTAGAAGAAATTTAAAATCCAGCGCAAGCCAAGTATATCCATGTAATGGTGGCGGACGGGGCACTGAGAATGCAGCTTCTAAAAAACTATTTTTTGCCGCGAAACGGTTGTTTTCATCAATCTGTTTTTATGAATCGATAGTTGTGCTTCCCTAAACCGAGGGCTTGTTGTGGTTTTCAAATATGTGGTCTTGTAATATGATCTTTAGAAACTTCTTTAGAAACAAATAAAGCTTCCCCACTTGCTCCAGCACGCATGCCCACAGCGCGCAGACTGGCTATTCTCTGGCTACACTCACGGCTCACAAGCCCTCTCTTTAGAGAAGCACAACTAGCGATTCATAAAAACAGATTTTTTAGAAGCTGCATTCTCAGTGCCCCGTCCGCCGCCATTACATGGATATACTTGGCTCGCGCTGGATTTTAAATTTCTTCTACAGGCCTCCGAATTACACCAAAGTTATCTCTGTGAGTCAAACGTCTTATATTATGCCGTAAATAAGGTCCAGGTTGTGGAAAAAGAACATTCTCCTTTAAGCATTAATTAATAGGTATTACAGTCCTTATAAGATGCTTATTAACATTAATATGTGTTAATAATCATTTATAAATGTTAATAATAGTATTATAAACACATTTGTCGTTAAATATAAGACATTTATAAGAAACGTTAATTAAGAACGTTCATAAAAGTCTTCGTCTCGTTTCTTATACATACTTATTAGCCATTAATTGTGCACTTTTTATGTACGTTACTATGCATTTTGCAATATCGCTAGCGGATCTAAAGAGATGAGAGCCATGCGTCAGACACATGGTGACACAGTGGGGCAGAAGTTCTAAGGTTTGTGAGCGCAGTGTAAACAGTGCTTAGTCTGCAGAAAGCGCGCTGTGCTGCTTCAGTTAGCGCTGGAGGTTCAAAGCCTGCGCCTCAGTGCGCAATCAGCAGCGCACGTCACCACCCTCAAACCAGAATGTGCACAGGGAGAATATAGAGACTTGCAGAACACAGACTTGCTTTGTCCATAATGAGGTTACCTCTGTGTGACTGACTGCTTTAAACTATGAGGACTGATGTGGTACAGTAGGTTATCTTTAGTCTGGTCATATTTGCTGTTGATGGTTTAACGAGACATCGGCCATGTATCATATTTGCAGGTGTAGCATACTGGGCTGAGTTTCCCAGAGGCATCGTAGCACTACGTTCATCGTAAGCTACGGCGTTCATCGTAGCGCTACGATGCCTCTGGGAAACTCAGCCCAGATCATTGTAGGCTATCCCTGGCATCTATTAATTTGCAATCTGCCAATTGTAATCAGTGAATATCTGAGTGCTCCAGTTTTAATCCACGTTACAGTCGTAATTTAATTTTTATAATTTCCTTAATTCATCGGGACATAATAACTCTATCTGAGATCATTTGGTTAGTATGTTACCTGGTAAATATCAGTGTTGCACAAATATCGGATTATCAAAAATATTGAATAATAATTGTGCTCCCCCATGCATGCAGTTCATACAACTGTGTGTTCATAATTAACAGGGGTTATGGTTGTGGGCTGGGGGGTTATGGTTGTGTGGGCTGGGGGGTTATGGTTGTGTGGGCTGGGGGGTTATAGTTGTGTGGGCTGGGGGGTTATATTTGTGTAGACTGGGGGGTTATGGTTGTGTGGGCTGGGGGGTTATGGTTGTGTCTATGCTGGGGGGTTATGGTTGTGTAGACTGGGGGGTTATGGTTGTGTGGGCTGGGGGGTTATGGTTGTGTGGGCTGGGGGGTTATAGTTGTGTGGGCTGGGGGGTTATGGTTGTGTCTATGCTGGGGGGTTATAGTTGTGTGGGCTGGGGGGTTATGGTTGTGTCTATGCTGGGGGGTTATGGTTGTGTAGACTGGGGGGTTATGGTTGTGTGGGCTGGGGGGTTATGGTTGTGTCTATGCTGGGGGGTTATGGTTGTGTCTATGCTGGGGGATTATGCACAACTGGATCACACCTGCTTTTCAAAGGCGGAGAAATTTCACCTCAAAACAGACGTGTGCTTTACCCCGCAGTTTGAATACATACGGAATATTACTGAGTCTCTCTCTGCGCCCAGTCAGTCTCAATGTCCACCCTTACGGACTCACAGACTTTGAGGCGCGGTCCTGCTAAGTGCCTGAGGGCTTAGGGCCGTCCCATTGTCAAATGCTCAAGCACATGAGGGCTCTCTGGCAGACATTTTGAGCCCTTAATACCCCCTCCCATAAGTCTGCACGTCTGCAGACTTCGCCTGAGGGAACTCCCCACAATTCATATCGCTGTGACGTGAAACACGAGGTTACCTGAAGAACGGCCAATAAACAAGCAACCCTAACATTCATGTTACAAAACAAAATATGCTTTCGTGTTTTCAGGGGACTTTCTTATCTGCACTGGGGTTTGTATAATTGGATTTGTTTGAAAATATGCAGGCTATGGTTATAAATTACATCAATTTCTGTTGCCATACATCATATGATTCCCCAGTTAAAAGCTGCATGACATTAATTGATTGTTCTGTGCAGGGGGGCGCAGATATGGAATGATCTAGAGGGATTTATAAAACCATCACAGTCATTTTTTCATTCAAGAAAAATCGATGATAAAAAATGACTCACTTGCATTCCACTTGAACATAACCACCACAGAGACCTGCATGACTGAGTCTCAATTAGTCAGAACACTGTACTACTCTTCAATAATGTTTTGAATCTGCTTGTGTATGTCCACTGTGTGTATTTGTGTGTGTGTGTGTGTGTGTGTGTGCGTGTGTGTGCGTGTGTGTGTGTGTGTGTGTGTGTGTGTGTGTGTGTGTGCATGATTAGTGAATGGTGAGAGTTGAGAGCGTGCTTCGTGTGCACCTGAATATATCTATGTATGTCTGTGACAAATTAAATTATCGTACTTAATTGGGTCCCGTCCTTAAAGGACAATGCTCGTTTTTGACAACCTGGACCTTATTTACGACATATTATAAGACGTTTGACTCACCGAGATCACTTTGGTGTAGTTCAGAGGCCTGTAGAAGAAATTTAAAATCCAGCGCGAGCCAGTATATCCATGTAATGGCGGTGGTCGGGGCACTTAGAATGCAGTTTCTAAAAATCTATTTTCTGCTGTTGTGGTTTTCACATGCCATGATCTTTAGAAACTTCTTTCGAAACGAAATAGCTTCCTCACTTGCTCCAGCACTAATGCGCACAGCGCGCAATCGTTGCTCCAGCACGCTGTGCGCATGTGTGCTGGAGCAAGTGAGGAAGCTATTTCGTGTCTAAAGACGTTTCTAAAGATCATATTACAGAGGCATGTGAAATACCACAACAGGCCTATGCTCTCTATGTAAGCGCAACTAGCGATTCATCAAGACAGATTGAAGAAAACAACCGTTTCGCGGCAGAAAATAGATTTTTAGAAACTGCATTCGAGCGACATTTGTTGAGCGACACTTTTCAAGAAGCATAAATTAGGCTCCAGCTGGCCGGCTCTTGAACTAGGTGAGCTCATTCTGATGGGACAGGGGAACCACAGGGTCCTCAGGTGGGACCAGATCTATTGAGGGGCCAGTCACGTTGTGCCTTTAGGCCCCGTACCTCCTCCATCACCTCCACAATGAGTTTAACTACATCCTCCAACGATGGGCCCCAAAGACGTCATGGACGATCTAAAATAATAGAATAGAATAGAATAAAATAGATAGGAATAGAATACAATAGAATAGAATAGAATAGAATGTTTAAAGAAAGCAAAAAGAAGTCTTCAGTCTTGATTTAAAAGAACTGAGAGTTGCAGCAGACCTGCAGTTTTCTGGAAGTTTGTTCCAGATATGTGGAGCATAAAAAACTGAATGCTGCTTCTCCATGTTTTGTTTTAACTCTGGGGACAGAAAGCAGGCCTGTGCCAGACGACCTGAGAGGTCTGGATGGTTCATAACATAGCAGCAGATCAGAAATATATTTTGGCCCTAAACCATTCACTGCTTTATAAACCAACAGCAGTATTTTAAAGCAAATTCTTTGACATAGAGGAAGCCAGTGTAAAGACCTCAGAACTGGAGTGATGTGATCCACTTTCTTGGTCTTAGTGAGGACTCGAGCAGTGGCGTTCTGAATCAGCTGCAGCTGTCTGATAGATTTTTTAGAGAGACCTGTAAACACATCGTTACAATAGTCAAGTCTACTGAAGATAAATGCATGGACAAGTTTTTCCAGATGATTTTCCAACATCAGTTGATTGACAGCTCTTATGACTACGCCAATACATCCTCTGCACCAAACTTGTGGGAAATGTAGACTTACAAAAATATGTTTTAAAAATACTTTTAAATGACTGAATAATACAAAAGGTATGCACATTTATTTTGTTGTGTCCTAGACAACTGGCAAGTGTCACATTCAATCATGATGTTACTCCGTTAACAAGTTTCTTATAAATATCAATTTATAAAAAATAAATAAATAAATGGGCATAATTAAAGGCTAATAAGTATGTATAAGAAACAAATAAGGCTTTTATTAACATTCATAAGCAGTTTATAAACTGTTACCAAGTTGCTTATACATGGCTTGTAATCTAACTATAAACATATTTACAATGCTATTAACACTTATAAATGTTTTATTGAGACATATTAATTTTAATAAGCATCTTATCAGGATCTTTTTACCTATTAGCTCATGCTTAAGAGGATCTTAATATAAAGTGTTACCGAGCAGATCTGAATTCTTCAATCACAAATGAATTAGCACCTTTTAATTAGATGACGACAATCTTCCCTGTTCTTGTGGGATCGGGATGTGCAAAACTTTATGAACTCACGATTGGAGGTGAACTTTTGACTGGAGGTGAACTATCCTGCAGCCAGATGTGATGTTGTTCTGTTGTGTAAGTGTTTACAGTATGTTCTTGGCCTGTGTGTGTATCTCCGTAGTTTTGTGGGAAGCCAGTGTTTGTGTCTCTGTGGGCGGGGCTTCCAGTCTCCGAGGGCGGGGCTTCCAATCTCCGAGGGTAGTTCTGAGGTCAGCAGCTATGCTGATGCCAGTAATGATGTCACATGAACCCTTTCTGGTACTCTCCTTGGCATCGCTACCTCTCTCTCCTGCCCAGAAACCCTCTCCCACTCTGGCCCTCTTCTCACTGTGTACAGTCATCTCTCCTTCTCTCTCTCTCTCTCTCTCTCTCTCTCTCTTTCTCTCGCTGTCTCTGCTCGGTGCTCGCTCGCTCTCTCCACCTCTTTCACAATCACTCTCCCTCCGATGCCTGGAACACTGTCATTACCGTCTGCCATCTGGGTCTCGTTAGTCACTGTGTGTGTGCGTGTGTGTGTGTGTGTGTGTGTGTGTGTGTGTGTGTGTGTGTGTGTGAATGTGTACATACATGTGTGTGTGTGTGTGTGTGTGTGAATGTGTACATACATGTGTGTGTGTGTGTGTGTTTGTCTGTGTGTGTGTGTGTGTGTGTGTGTGTGTGTGTGTGTCTGTCTGTGTGTGTGTGTGTGTGTGTGTGTGTGTGTGTGTGTGTGAGTGTGTGTGTGTGTGCGTGCGTGCGTGTGTGTGTGTGTGTGTTGCTGTATAAAGTCACTTGTTCCAAGCCCCTGATCAGACTCCCCAGAGCCCTCAAGACCACCCTGTCACTAGGACCACCACCCTGTCACCACCAACACCACCCTGTCACCACCAACACCACCCTGTCACCACCAACACCACCCTGTCACCACCACCTCCACCAACACCACCCTGTCACCACCAACACCACCCTGTCACCACCACCTCCACCAACACCACCCTGTCACCACCACCACAACCCTGCCCTGCCAGGATACCTCACTCTCAGTCTTCTCAAATCAAATCAAATCAAACTTTATTTGTATAGCGCATTTCATACACAGAGGCAACACAATGCACTTTACAGAGAGCAATGGGGGGTGGGCATAAGTCCCACCCCTACATATTCCAGAGGGAAGCAAAAAAAGTTTCACCCAGGGGCCAGAAAAGTGAGCTGTAAAAATTCTTCCCTGATCCCTCTCAACGAGACAATCGAGCAAGTTCCTGGAAAATGTTTGTCTATTGGCTAAGAACATATACAGAGCAGTAAACATGGGCTGAATGCTTCATAAGAGAGACAAGATTAACAGTAGAGTAGATAAATAGTTAGAGAGATGTTGCCTACATGGTCGGCCATTATGTGTTATCGATCTATATAGTGTATAATATAATATTTAAGTGATTCATATAACAAAGCACAATAAGCTCTTAGCAGAACAGGCTCATAGAGAATGTAGAGTAAACTAGGTGTAGTCGCCAAGCAGAGGTGGGGAGACAGAAAGCAGAGAGACAAGAGTAGAAAAGGGGAGGGGTTGGCTGGATAGGGACAGCTGACGACAGAGACTGGGAAGGAGCTGGACACGAGGAAGGCAGGGGGCCTCTCCAGGAGGCATGGGGAGTCATTAGGAGGACCTTGGCCGAGGACGGGGGAAGCTCTCCAGGACCTGATACTGGGTGGCCTGCAGGAGACAGGGGGGTGTCCACAGGGCCTGTTTATGCTGGCCTCACACTACAGGATTTTGGGGCCAATTTATCCCCGATTCACCCCTCCTGACAATCGGAGGAGAAATCTGGTCTGGCACGTTGGTCGGTACCGATGTTGGGCCCAGATGATCTTGTGATGTGACAGGTTTACAGATCCAATCTTAAACCTCCTGATCGACTCGCAGACCCATCGGGGTCACGCCGATAGTACCAAACATGTTTGATATTTACGATTATTGCGCCACTACTTTTCAAGCGAGACGGCGAGACCAGTGGTTCGTTGCTCCCTCGGGCACGATAAGATCCTGTAGTGTGTGATGAGCCGTTATTTTCAAATCTTATCATGTGTGCATGTTTGAGATTCACGAGAAGAACATCTGTTAAGATTCTCCTTATGTGCGTGATACAACCTGATTTCAAAAAAGGATTTTAGATATCCTTTAGTGTGAGCCCGGCATTAGAGTATAAGAGGGAGAGACACTAGGGAGGAGTCCAGGGTTAGTGGCTGTACTGGACATCCACAGCAGACACGGGGGTATCTATCGGACTCAGGGTGGTCTGCAGGTGACAGTGGGGCCACTGGACCTGGTTAGAAGGTAGGAGGGAGAGAGAGAGGCACTAGGGAGAGGGGAGGTAGAAAAGGGTTAGAAGCACGCAGAGCCATAAAAGCAACACAGATATTAAAACAGAACGTGCCAGTCGCTGGGCAACCAGCATTTATATATACATCTATATATACACACAGTGCATAACAGGATATACACCAATGTATACGAAGGATTCACAAGCAGGCTGGAGGCTGGTACCCCGCCCCCCCCCCCATCCCCATCTCTCTCTCTGTGTTTGGGACATTCCACCCCCCCCCCCATCCCCATCTCTCTCTCTGTGTTTGGGACATTCCACCGGAGTGACTTATGGCGCCGGTCCAGCAAGCAGCCCGGTGTGTCTGCCGGCGCCTCCCCCTCCCCACGCCTCTCCCTCTCCCTCCCCACGCCTCCCCCTCCCTGCGCCTCTCCCTCCCCACACCTCCCCCTCTCCCTCCCCACACCTCCCCCTCTCCCTCCCCACGCCTCCCCCTCCCCTCCCCACGCCCCCCCCCCCCCCCTCCCTGCCCCGCCCCCAGCTCCCCACGCCGCGCCTCACCTCCGTGTCCGCCTGCCGCTCGCTTTTTTCATTTCCATAATTGCCTATAAATCAGTGGCATGGCGCAATCTAAGAGCAACAACAGCGGCGACTGGGTCCGTAAATCTCTCACCTGCGGCCCCGCGGGGGATTGATGGCGGCATCAGCCTCCCTTTAGCTCCCGGTAATGGCGGCGCGGCGAGGGAGAAAGCTGTTTTTGACGCTGCGCTTTTTATAAATCAGCTAGGTGGTTTATGGAGGCCGCCGCCGGCAAATAGAAGCTCTTAAAGAAGGTCATGGTTGGTGATTGTGGAGGGAACGGCGGGGGTCCCCGCTGTGTGGGGAGGATCTGGAGGGGGGGCGGCCGGGGGGGGCTTGGGGCAACAGCAGCAGAGGGCAATAAAATACCTGCAAAGGTCATGACCCAGGAGTGTGGCGGAATGAGCAGGGTATCAATAATTCCAGACCAGGAAGACAATCTGCACATGTCACACCAGGGCAAACAGGACTTCAGTTGGAATCTTATAGATGAGATTCGGTTAGCTTTCATGTCAAGGTCAAGGTCAACTTTATTTATATAGAACGTTTAACAAACAAAGTTGCACCAAAGTGCTTTACAATATAAAAACAATACAAATACAAAATACAATATAAAGTGAAAGTTAACATTCAATACAATAAACGAACACAACACGCTTAGGGATGTATAGCCTAACAAGCCTCAAAAGCTAATGAAAACAAGTGAGTCTTCAACTGTGACTCGAAAACCTCTGAGGTCTGGGCAGACCTAATTTGCAGTGGCAGACTGTTCCACAGCTTGGGGGCCGCCATCGCAAAAGCTTGGTCGCCTTTTATCTTTGGCCTAGACCTTGGGACATCTAACGGTAGTTCAAGCCACACAGTGTTGAAATGGATCAATACTGTAGATTCTGAAATGGCTTAGAATTGTTGATAGCATAGTGCTTTGTTGATAGTCTGGGATAGTTGTTGACAGTCCTCCATCTTTGTTTCTGCCTTTCCATTGTGTTCATGTTCAGAAGGTCTCTGTTCTCTCTCAGGCCTGTCAGGCAGTGCGAGGACGTACTGTGTGTGTCTTTATTGTCTTGTCCTTACTGTCCGCTCTCTCAGAACAGCCTTGGGCAGAAAACCATCACTGCATGATAACAATTGCATTTTTCACTGGTCATTATTCTCGACAATATTTGTACACATTGTTCTGTTTATTTGGTCTCTCACCGGCAGGAGAAGAATAAAACTGAATTTTGGATCTGGGAATTGAACGTTCTTTTCTCTCCTGTTTTTATTCCCCCTCCACTGTGTGTGTGTGTGTGTGTGTGTGTGTGTGTGTGTGTGTGTTTGTTGTCCAGGTGCGAGGAGAACTGTCTGATTTGCGACGGTCCAGGAACGACGTGCACCAAATGCAAAGAGGGATACAATCTGGCAAGCAGGACCTGCATTGTAAACGCCACCTGTAACAATGGTGAGTTCCCTCATTGAATGTCACACAAAGGACAGAAATAGCCGGCCGCCTTTTCCGCTACCAGGGGAATGACAATAACACAGTTGAATGCTGAACAGATTGCTGCAGCCTAACAATGTCATAGCTGGGATTCATGTCACACTTCATCTTTCTCATCCTGAGAGAAGCAAGTACGCCGGCAGAAAGGCTCTAATTGGCATTAACAAGCACTTTTCTCTGCCTCCGCTGCATAGCTGCCGGGCCCGGTTCTGACGCCACACGCTTGCGCCATTAAAACCCGTTTTGTAATTTAGCGCTTGTGAAAATGGACCAGAACTAACTGCGGGAATTACATGGGCTCATATCCCTCTCAAGCTCCACTAATGCATGTGATTTGGAGCAGGAAAATGTGAAAGATTGTTCATCCTCTCAGAAAATTGAATTTCAGACGACAAGGGAGACATCTTTTAAAGAGTGGCATAATGAAAAGTGAAGTTTATATACATGACCTAACTTTGAAATGATTGATTGTAAATATGTGCATGAAACATTTAGCTGAGTGATGATTGAATAGTATTTGATGACCTGAAGCCAGTGCTATAACCCAGCATCCAGACGCTGGTTTCCTGACACACTATTGATGCCATTTGGGCCTCAGGGGGGAGTCAGGGAAGAACTACAGTTTCAGCTGTGTGGCTGCCATGTTGGACAGCTTTATGTCTAGCCTGACTCCTCATATAACAACACTACATCATCACCTTGGCAGGAAAAGAACAGGTTAACTACTAAAACAGTGCCGGTAGGCTGGCGTCTGTCTGTCTGTCTGCTGACTGAGGCCGGGGTGACAGAGGAAGAGTCTGTGATAGCGTCTAGCTCTAACCACCCTGCTAAGCCTCTATGGGGGGTTTAAAGCTGCAATGTTGAATATCTCACATAGGTGACTATGGAGATGCCATATTCAATTCAAAAACAACCATGTTTTGTGCTGGAGCTGTGTGTTGTCCGGTCGGGAGTGCTCTGCAAGGTGGAAAACATATTTGCCAAGTATCACTCAGACTACGACTTCATGTGACCTTTTATTTATTTATTTATTTTTCTGTACTTTCTCCACTAGAGTCGCTTTCAATTCAGATTTTTGTTTTTAGTTTCACAGTTTTCAGCCTGGGGCCCTAGGGTGTGCTGACTTGGCTCTAGTGTGTTCTGCAGGGGCAGGATGTGATGTGGGTTTGAAAGAGCCGGGGCCTCGGACTGCATTAGCAGAAAGCAGCAGGAGAGCGCGGGGGTGGGGGGAGGGGGGTGAAGGATTGGCAGGACAACAACAATGTTGCTATGAGTAAACAGTGCCTGTATGGACTGACCGCGCTCCCAGGGTGTTATGTAAGAGAACCAGGGGTCTCTGGCCTGGTTAACTGGAACCGGTCCCCAGCTGGGTGTCAGACCCGCCTATTCCCACCAGACACGCGATCCAAGGTGGCGCTCAGGTCAGGGAGAGAGTTGGGGGTGGACAGGTAGTCCGGGAGTAGACTACTTCTTGCTTCTTAAAAGTGATTTATTTCCCCTTTTTTTTTAGAAGAAGAATTCTTTATTCATCACGCACCATGTGATGCTGGCTTCAGGCTACACAAATTCAGACCGATTTTGGACCGAATTTTTTCAAAGATTTAATATTTTCACCCCTCTCTCTGGCTGGAGACAGGAGGGGCATTCAGCCAGGCAGCAGACTAGTTGTTATTCTGTGTATTCGCCAGTAATTGTGTCATTTTAAGCTACTGGCCTGATAGACGTGAACAGCCTGGTGAGGTACTGGGTGGACCAGGGGGAGGCATGGGAGGGAGGCCAAGGCAGCAGATTGACTTCCGCCCTCTGCGCTCTCCGCACTGTCCTGTCTTGACACTGTCCTGTCTCGTCCCTGAACCCTGTCCAATGTTGTCTCCATCTTATGCACCATGCTAGAAACAAATTCCTAGTATGTTGAAAACCCACAATGGCAATGAAACAAATTCAGATTCTGTTTAGGAGGCAGCAGCATCCCAGCAGTCGGCCTGATAGCTGCCTTCCGTCCACATTCAGCTGGCCTGGCATGCCTTAGCCGTAGTTGGGCCGGTCACCTGTAGGCAGCCAGCAGTCTCTCTCTCTCTCTCTCTCTCACACTCTCTCACTCTCTCTCTCTCTCTCTCTCTCTCTACCATAGTGGGGTGTAAATTGTACACAGGAGCCTGCCTGTGTAATTGTGTGAAGAACGTTCTTTAAAGCTAGTGTACCCAGCTAAAGAAGTGATTTATTGTGGAGTGCATAGTTAAGTGACTGAGTGTATTTAGTGCATAGTTAAGTGACTGGGTGTATTTAGTGCATAGTTAAGTGACTGGGTGTATTTAGTGCATAGTTAAAGGACAATGTTCGTTTTTGACAACCTGGACCTTATTTACGATTTATTATAAGACGTTTGACTCACCGAGATCACTTTGGTGTAGTTCGGAGGCATGTAGAAGAAATGTAAAATCCAGCGCGAGCCAGTATATCCATGTAATGTCGGTGGTCGGGGCACTTATAATGCAGTTTCTAAAAATCTATTTTCTGCCGCGAAACGGTTGTTTTCATCAATCTGTCTTCATGAATTGCTAGTTGTGCTTACATAGAGCATAGGCCTGTGGTGGTTTTTCACATGCCTCTGTAATATGATCTTTAGAAACGTCTTACAACGTAAACGAAATAGCTTCCTCGCACAGCGCACAATCGTTGCTCCAGCACGCTGTGCGCATGCGTGCTGGAGCAAGTGAGGAAGCTATTTCGTTTCGAAAGACGTTTCTTGATATTTTTCAATTATTTTTTATAATGAAGGTTGAAATACAGACATATCTAGTGCTACTAATGTCACATCATGTGTATCAATGATTCACCAAATCAAGCTCTCTACAAACCCTGGTAGAGTGAATAAGATACAATAACGTCTCCATCTAGTGGGCAAACAAGTCCATGCATCTGTATGGTCTAAAGTCCTATAATGAATGTTGAAATACAGACATATCTAGCTCTACTAAACACATCAAGCTCTACTCTCTGCGGATGTAGAAAGTACATGGTTTCCCGAGTAAACTTGTCTGAGACTATACTGAGACACCAAGCAGAGTTTTTGATTTAAAAATCTAAATGTACTTGTCAATGGAAAAATGCATTGGAAAGGCGCCCTTTTTGTGGTGGATTCTGGTACTACGGGGGGACTGACACAATCACTCACTCACTCACTCACTCACTCACTCACTCACTCATTCACTCACTCACTCACTCACTCACTGACTCACTCACTCACTCACTCACTCACTCACTCACTGACTCACTCACTCACTCACTCACTCACTCACTCACTCACTCACTCACTCACTCACAATGCAACACGACCAACCTAAAGTCCCCCCCCCCTCGGCTGTGGCCGGGTGGGGGGTAGTAACAGCCTGTGACCCCCGGAGGAAGGGCAGGATGGGGCTGAGAGATGGGGTCTGGATGGACAGAAGGATGGTGATGGATGGTAGAGGGAGTTATTATTGAACTAAACTACACATGTAGTGGGTGACCCAGGAAACACACACATGCATTAAGGTCGTGGATGAAGTGCGTCTCCTGCTCCTCACCCATCCCGTCATCCGTCCCTCAAGGGCAGCTGGGAGCAGACAGCAGCAGCATGAATTTCTCCTCTCATCTTCTCTCCCACAGCGGATGAGGTGTTCTGCGAGATGGTGAAGTTGAACCAGCTATGTGAGAAGAAGCTGTTCCGTGAGTTCTGCTGCAGAACGTGTCTGATGAATGGCAAGAACAAGGAGGGGACCTGCAAGGGAACCTGAAGAACCCTCCACCTACCCTCTCATCCACCACAGGCTTCAACATGTCTTTGTCCATTGTACCCGTATCTTGTACATATGACAAAGATCCTTGAACCCTTGAGGGGTTAGGGTCAACGCTAGGGTCAACACTAATCTATGACTCTGATCCGCTGTACATTTTTTAACTTGCTAATGTCTGTGTTTGAATGACTATGTCAATTTACTCTGTAAAGGGTAGATTTTCATAAGATATATTTTTTAAAGTTGTCTGTTTTCTAAACTACATACAGTATGTAGAACATGTACAAAAAAGTTTATTTTGTATTTAAAGGCTGCATCATGTAACCGTAGGGTGCTTTTTACAATAAGGAAGTCGCTACAATATCTGAACCACTGCTTTCATCAGAACTGGTCACTCAGCTAGTATTGATTTAGTACCCAACTGGATTAAGAGCCCAAAACTCACTGAAAATGGGATCAGCTTTTTTCAAAATTAACGTAACTTCCATAAGACAACTTTCTATGCTGCTTTTAGTTGTTGTAGATAAATGTGTAAAACATTAATTGTACTGTACCCATTTCAAATGCTGTACATTTCAGAATGTGTATTTGATGTTTTAAAGATTGTTTCGTGTAAGTTCAAAGGACTGAAATAAATCGGTACATTGTGTATGATATTGTGTTTGTGCTTTGTGTCTGACTATAGTGAGAGTCTGTCTCGTTGGCACATACAGTAGGTATGATGTAGGCCTACAGTATATGTTCTTAGAATCACATCATTCTAGTCAGTCCCAGGACAACACTCCCTAGATCTCTGGAATTACTGTCCCTTGAGCTTTGTAAGTGACGCTAAACAATAGGTGTGTTTTCTCATTCAAATGAATGCTTTTTCAGTGTCCTTTAGAAGACAAAGTCCTTCTTGTCTCTCTGTGTGATGTAGAGTAGTCTATTGTTTAGTTCAGTCTGTGACTGAGAAAGGGAGGCAAAGATTTATTTCCAAAAAGATCCCAAAGGAAGTTCAACCTACATGAAGGGATTTCTGTCATGTGGATCTTGCAACTTGATTTATTAATAATTCACCATCTCCATACAGAGTATTATTGACCTGTGTGCTGAAAGTAAGGCCCTATGTTCCCCTATGGTTCATCACTCTCCATGACCCTTTACCGTCCTATCACTGAGAGACTGGCTTTATTTATGACTGAATTATGGTCACTCAGTTCACTGGCCCGGAGCTGACGTGTTAGAAAGACCGTTGTCATGGTGAGTGATCTGAGGTCTCGACCAGTCGACCTATGCTGTGGCCATGTAATGGGTTTAACTAATACTCCTCATTTGAAACTTTCCAGAAGCTCTTGTTTGGAGCCATTTCAAGTTGTTTCGGTAACTGAGCTTGGTGTGTTGATGCTACAGTTTCAAGTATTTTTTTCTGATTACATTATGGGTCTCTTAGGTCTCATTTGGAATTCCATTTCCCCGTTACTCAGCTTAAGGGTTGATAATGAGCGCCCCCTGCTGGTTAAGAGTGTGCTCACTATGCCCAAGGGTTTGCCACTGATTCCAGAGATTTTCCAATTTCCACGCTACGTTCAATTTTTAATCAGAACATGCAATTTCACATACTACTAGGTTAAAACGTCCACATATAATATCTAATGTAATAACTAATCAAATGGTGTTTATAGGGACGGTCGTTGAAAACTCCAAAGTACACTCCAAGTCTGCAGTGAAACGCCAGGGGTTATACTGCGCTACAAAGTAGAAAAGGCAGTACTGTAACTTCCCCAAGTGCAGAACTGAGAAAAATGACTTTAAAGTTGTTTGCCTATAGGGTTTTTTGCAGTAACTGTAAATTCGACCCCATATTTTCTCCAAAATACAACACATTCGAGATAAGATATTTGTCCATGGTCAAACCCTACACCCCCTCCCGACCGCTAGGCTCTGCTACCCCGGGCGCCTGGTTGCCCCGTCACTTCGAGGCCCCTGCGGTCGATCGACACGGTCACGGCTCTTCTCTGTCCTGACCCCACAGTGGTGGAATGAACTGCCCACTGATGTCAGGACAGCAGAGTCGCTGCCCATCTTTCGCCGCAGGCTCAAAACTAATCTCTTCAAGAAGTACTACAACAATCCTCCCTCCTAAGCACTTACTGTATTTTATTGTATTGTATTGTATTGTACTGTATTTTAGATTGCTATTCTTGCACTTTGCCTCCAGCACTAGATTATGCTCTTAGTCACTTGTTTTAGAGAGAAGGTGCACTTGTGAGTACTGGCAAGTAGTAGTACATTGGCTTTTCCTACGTTAAATGCAATTATTGTTAGTCGCTTTGGATAAAAGCGTCTGCTAAATGACTAATGTTATGTAATGTCCACATGACAAAATGTCTTTAATGTGACATAAATTATTATAAATCATTTTCAACCAAACATTAAGTTACTGTTTTTTTTCCTTTGTAGGGCAGTACAGCCCTCTAACCCCATAGCCCTCTGGAGCCATATGTGAAAGCCTCATTTCATCTCTCATATGAGTTCTGCCCCATCTGGATTCTCTGGGTCTATCCTTTGTCATTCATACTAGCCTACAGTACGTAGAAAGATGACTCGATTCATGCAGTTTGCCCACAGTGACTTCCTTGAGCAGTTGTGTGGTGATGATTACTGTACTGTGGAGGTGGCTAGTGTGTATAGCTCCAGCATGCCCCATCTCTCAGTCTCATATAAGTACATTAGGACTGTTTCAGAGATATAGAATTGGCCTTGGAGAGTCAATCCTCTCTATCTTTCCATAGGGATAGTTTAGGTCCTGTGACAGAGCTCCCTGTGTGGTTCCCCAGACTAACTGAGCTAACAAGCATCCGGGTGTCAGGATAGATGGGTTGTTGTAGTGAATTGCCCTGACTAGCTGCAAGCGGACCATCCCTGTCTTACAGCTGTTGTACGTAAACCACTTATCCGACTCTCTGTGTGATAGTGCTTCCCAGTATGAACACATGACTATCTGTGTGATAGTGTTTCCCAGTATGAACACATGAGTCATGACTATCTGTGTGATAGTGCTTCCCAGTATGAACACATGACTATTGAACACATGACTATCTGTGTGATAGTGCTTCCCAGTATGAACACATGACTATTGAACACATGACTATCTGTGTGATAGTGCTTCCCAGTATGAACACATGACTATTGAACACATGACTATCTGTTTGATAGTGCTTCCCAGTATGAACACATGACTATCTGTGTGATAGTGCTTCCCAGTATGAACACATGACTGAAACATTCAACTCCACTATTGAGACATACTGTAATGTTGCAGCACACATTCAATATCCATCATTCATGTCACTCAGTCTGAACCAAGTGACGGGCATACTAAGTCATGACGGCGCCTTATTCCTCTTGTTCAATCTGACTTTCCCCATTTCTGCTTCTCTGAGCGCTATGAAAGAGACGCCGGCTCCCAAATCCCCAGTGGCCCTGCTATCAGTCCCATGCATCCTCTCTTTTTCAATCGGCCTTTTCCCTTCTCTGCCTCTCTTGAATGAGGTGCAGGTTCCAAATCCCCGGTCGAGGCAGATAAGCATGGGAAGGGTTAGAGACCACGGATATGGAGAGACCTGAGCTGAATGCTGAGGAGCCTGCTGTCTGGAGAGACAGAGAGCAGGTATCAAATCAGCCCGTGCTGAGTGGGATTTTTTTTGGTTTTTTATTTTATTTTATTTTATTTAACCTTTATTTAACCAGGCAAGCATTTAATAACAAGTTCTTATTTACAAAGGCGGCCTGGCAAAAAGCAAAAAGCCTCTTGAGGGAAGGGGGTTAGGG
The DNA here is from genome assembly GCF_949987555.1 of Borostomias antarcticus. Classification (NCBI taxonomy): domain Eukaryota; kingdom Metazoa; phylum Chordata; class Actinopteri; order Stomiiformes; family Stomiidae; genus Borostomias; species Borostomias antarcticus. Next base: position 31,239,585 of record NC_140237.1, read on the forward strand.
GGCTGAAAATAAAACAAGGTTAGATATAAGCCAGTTAAAAACAGCACACATTGACACATCACAACACATATATAAAACAACATGCAACACTACATGGAGCAGTGAGTATCACCAGCACAGACATACAGCAGCAGCAAATCATCAGCAAACATGCAAGACAGTTAAAAATACATTTAAAGACTGCATACATGGAAGCATCACAATACCCATGGAACATAGTGCAGCAAACTAAGCAAGGTTGTGGAAGGTTATCACGCCATGTAGCTATCTCCCAACAGCAGCAGCTGAGTTTGGCTGATCACTCACTGAATAGCTCAAGACCAGCTGCCCAAGAATGCAATAACAGGATTTTTCCTGCATAGAGGAATTTTCAGCGCCCCTCGAAGAGATATTAGCCAGAGCCAAAGGAAAATCACCAGAGCCAAAATGCAAAAAACTTGAGAATAAAAATATAAATTCAAATACTCTCCAAATGTGTTTGATAGCTTGTTTCAAGTGCAGCCCATCCCTCTTTCTTGCATTGTCCATGGTTTGGACCACTAGTAATCAAGATCATTAATAGACAGGTTATAAGTATCTTAAAATGGATTGTGGACAATGAAGGATTCAAGCAAAACTTGCTCCAACTTACTTGGCTGCCTGAAGAATGAGATTATTAATTGACAACCGACATATTTTTATAGCAGTGAGAGAGATAGGAATGATTGGATTTGAAAGCCCTATTCCCATATGATATCATACCACTGAGCTGCTGGTACAATCTCAGACTATTTTGTTCTGTCCAGCCTCACCGGCCCAATGGAGCGGCAGAGATACCATGAGATACCTAGCTACAGAGATACCATGAGATACCTAGCTACAGAGATACCATGAGATACCTAGCTACAGAGATACCATGAGATACCTAGCTACAGAGATACCATGAGATACCTAGCTACAGAGATACCATGCCTGTTGAGGTGATTCACAGAACAACTGCAGAGTTGAAAACCTATTACTTCTGTGAAACAAGAACAGACACTTTGGAAGAGCAAAAATTGCATGACAACCCCCCCTGACTACCAACAGGAAGGAGCAAAATGAGATTTTGAAAGTCAAGACAAGAGCCATGATGAGGAGATGAGACTGCACCCTCAGTGGCCACGCCGGAGTGGCTTTACAGACCCCAACATCCTGTCTACGAGTGCGATCAGAATCAGAATCAGCATGTGTCTAATGGTATGACGTTACTGCGCATGCTCACTGGCCTGAGAAAGGAGATGGGCCATTATAGTCAAAGAATTTGATGAGGTCTTAAATATTTCAACTGGGTAATATGTTAAAGGTCCACCTTGGTCTTTACTAGCCCATAATGACAGAGGAGAACATCTCTAGACAGTCTTTCAACTTCAGAGAATCATCCTCACATTTATTTTACAATTAACATTAAATACATTAAAATGTGCTGTTTCTTCCTTAAATGGACATTACATGTTTAGTGTGAAATTCAGAGGTCGCCGGTGGTTTTGACCCATCCAAGCTGTCTTCCAGGTGCAGTGGGCAGACTAATCAGTGGTGCCCGGAGCCAAGTCCAAGTGTTCAGTCCAGGTCTTATTCAGGGAGAGGACTGAAGAACATCTGATCTTCTACATGTTTTTATATTGGGGTTCTTGGGAGGAAACCCTTGTGAGCATGGGGAGAACATGCAAACTCCACACAGAAAGGCCCAGGAGATAAACAACCTGAGTACGTCACCAGTGCAGGCAGCGTCCCAAGCGGGATTGAACCCAGTACCTTCTTGCTGTGAGGCAACAGTGCAAAGCACAATGCCTCTGTGTAAAGCTCACTGGGGGTAGTTAGAGAAAGAGAATATAGTGGAGAAGAGTTGTTCTGAACTGATATGGTCTAATAAAAGCTGATGATTCCATCTCCATCCTTTGGTTTTGATGTAGGCTAGAGGGAGCTAAACCCAACCTAAATAGCGCTCAACTTACACAGGGATAGCACACTGAATATTGATGATTACCAATAAACACATGAATCACAATGTTAGGCATGGTACTGTACAAGTGACCTTTTCGCAGAGTCTACAATATGCCATTCAGCAAATTATCTCCCACCGCACCTCTAGTACCATAATGAAACAGTCAGGTGGATCTAATATAAAAAACCTGATATCAGTTCCAGTGAATATACCATCCAGGCCTACTAGTCAGGCGAGCCAGCCATTTTTTCCGGAAGCTATTTCAATGGCGATTCTAAATGTCAGGTCCCTACCAAGCAAAACTTTTCTCATTAATGATCTTATATGTGAACGCAAACTAGACTGTATGTTCCTAACTGAAACCTGGCTAAATATAAATGGATCAGCAGCCCTCATTGAAGCCTCTCCCCCTAACTACAGCTTTTTTCAATCTATCAGAAGTGGGAAAAAAGGTGGAGGAACAGCCACCATAGCTAAAGATGCCCTCAGCTGCAGGACCATCTCCTTTGATGATTTTGCCTCTTTTGAATACCACGCTATTGTCCTAAAATGCCAGCCCCCAGTTCTGGCAGTAACCGTGTATAGGCCTCCCAAACAATGCCTTGCCTTCTCTACAGAATTTTCAGAACTCCTGTCCATCATCCATACAAATTATGATAAGATTATCATCATTGGAGATTTCAACATACACGTAGACACTGAGGCGGACTCGAAAGCTAGGGACTTTATCAACCTCCTAAACTCCATGGATTTTACCCAACATATCTCTGAGCCAACTCACAACCGTGGCCACACCCTTGATCTAGTGATTACTAAGGGCCTGACTATCACTGTTTCCTCTATTAGCGACCTCGCCCTGTCCGACCATTTCTGTATCTTCTTCACTGCATTAGTTCCTAAAGTCAAAAATAATACTGAGCGCTTTATAAAGAAACGTTATCTTACCTCCGCAATAGCCGATAGTTTTAGAGAAATAATGACCACAAACTATTTATCAACTCCAGAAGTGGGGCCATTAGGAACTATTGAAGACCTGGCAACCACCTTTAACACCAGAGTAAGGGCAGCCTTGGATTCTGTAGCACCTATTAAACTGAAAAGGATCACAACCAATAATAAAGCCCCATGGCGAAATGAGGAAACATATCAACTAAAGAGAACCTGCAGAAGTTCTGAGCGTATATGGCGAAAAACCAAGTTACAGGTCCACCATGATATTCTCAAAGATCATCTCTCTGCTTTTAATAAAGCAATAAGAAATGCAAGGAAAGACCACTTCTCAAAATTGATATCTATCAACCGAAATAATTCAAGAGTGCTCTTCTCAACAATCGATAGCCTAATAAACCCTGCCGTAAAAACACCTGATAACCTGCTCTCTACCTCCAAATGTGAGGAATTTGCAGCTTACTTCAGAGATAAGATTATGAATATTAGAAGGAATATCACTCAGGAAAGGCCATGCATCCCGTTCACAGATCCTCTCCCTCCATGTAATGGACATATGAGCCTGTTTACACTGATGGACACAGAAACGTTGAGAAAAGTAGTATCCAAACTCAAAACCTCCACATGCCTGCTGGATCCCATCCCCACCGATTTTTTCAAAACTATTTTTGACTCTGTATCCTATGACATTTTATCCATTGTTAATGACTCCCTATCTACAGGTGTCTTCCCACCAATACTTAAAACTGCTCTGGTGAGACCCGTACTAAAGAAAAACAACTTAGACACTTCAGTTTTTAGCAATTTTAGACCAATCTCCAACCTTCCATTTTTGAGTAAAATTCTGGAAAAAATTGTTTTCGCACAGATTAATGATTTCCTAGCTACAAGTTGTATCCTTGACCTTTTCCAGTCCGGCTTCCGTGCCCACCATAGCACAGAGACGGCATTAGTCAAAGTTGTAAATGACCTCAGAATTAATGCTGACTCCAAAGAGCTTTCTGTTCTTGTCCTCCTGGACCTGAGTGCAGCCTTTGATACTATAGATCATGCAATCCTCATCGAAAGACTGGAAAAGTGGGTTGGCCTCTCTGGTCCAGTCCTAAATTGGCTTAAGACCTATCTAACCGGTCGTGATTTCTTCGTTGCCCTCGGTGAATATAGCTCAAGAAAGATCCCTATGACCTGTGGGGTGCCCCAAGGATCGATCCTAGGACCTCTACTCTTCAGCCTGTACATGCTGCCCCTTGGCAGTGTCATCAGGAGGCACAATATTAGCTACCATAGCTACGCAGATGATACTCAACTTTATATTTCCGTAACACCCAGTAACTACAGTTTGGTTGACTGCCTTGTCAAGTGTATTATAGATATAAATGTATGGATGTCACATAATTTCCTCCAACTAAACCAGGACAAAACAGAAGTACTGATCATTGGAGAAAAAGCTGAAAGAGAGAAACTAGCTGCACACCTAAAAACTCTGGAAATTGACACCAATTGCCAGGCTAAAAACTTAGGTGTCATACTTGACTCAGATCTTAACTTCGAAAACCACATCAAGAATATTACAAAGACATCCTTTTACCACCTAAGGAACATTGCCAAGGTGCAACCCTTTCTCTCTCAGGCTGACACCGAAAGATTAATGCATGCTTTCATCACAAGCAGGCTGGACTACTGCAATGCTCTACTATCAGGCCTACCAAAGAAAGCAATCTCTAAGCTACAAATAATACAGAATGCTGCAGCAAGAGTCCTCACTAAGACTAGACGAAGGGCACACATCACACCAGCGCTAAAATCACTACACTGGTTACCAGTCAACTCTAGAATAGACTTTAAAATACTATTACTAGTCTATAAATCTCTCCACAGTCACTCACCAGAATATATTTCAGACATGCTTGTTAAGTACATGCCAAACAGACCACTTAGATCCTCAGGCACTGAACTTTTAACAGTTCCAAAAGCCAGGACCAAGAAACATGGAGAGGCAGCTTTTAGTTTCTATGCCCCCAACCTCTGGAACACCCTACCGGAGTGCCTAAGAAGGGCTGAAACAACGGAGGTCTTCAAGCGAGACCTCAAGACGTACCTTTTCGACCTAGCCTACAATCACTAGCTAAGACCCTGAGATTCAGAAAGGCAGCCTCAAACCTACCTGTGAACCCTCTGTATACATTGATACTTGTCCTGCTATGCAATGTATGTATATCATGTAGCGTACAGAAGCTGGTTATCCTGAAACAGGCTTGTTCTGACTGTTGTGTTGCTGCAATGGCTCAGTGTGCTACTAACCGTTTTTCTGTCTCCCCTAGTGTCTCTCTCTCTCCCTCCTATCCTCTAACCAGGTCCAGTGTCAGCTGCGGAGCTGTGGATATCGTAGTATTTAGTACACACACACACATGTACACACAAGACACACATCAGTCCACATCCGGCTTTGGCCTGGACCTGATGCTCTTAGCCTTTCTTGCTCTTAGCCTTTCTTGCTCCGAAAACTTAATTTAAACTTAATTTACTATTATTTATTGTTCTTTAAATGTTCTTAGCCATTAGACAAATATATTCCAGGAGCCTGCCCCAGGTCGCCTGTTTCAATATCTGTGTGGTCTGAATGACTCTATGTGCTACTAACCCTGCTCTGCCTTCCCTCTCCCTGGTGCCTCTCTCTCTCCCTCCTATCTTCTAACCAGGTTCAGTGGATGCCCCACTGTCACCAGCAGACCTCACGAAGTCCGATAGATACCCTCTGTGTCTATTGTGGATGATGTAGCATGTCCGTAGAATGTTCTCTCCCCTATGATGTTTTTAGCCTCTCTCACTCTGAAATGTAATTCAATGCAATGTATTGCTTCATAAATGTTCTTAGCCGGTAGACAAACATACTCCTGGAGCTTGCTCGATCGCCTTGTTGAGAGGGGTCAGGGAAGAATTTTTACAGCTCACTTATCTGGCCCCCGGGTGATTACTGTTTTTTTGCTTCCCTCTGGAATATGTAGAGAGTGGGTCGTATGCCCACCTCCCTTGTTCTCTGTAAAGCGCATTGTGTTGCCTCTGGGTATGAAATGCGCTATATAAATAAAGCTTTGATTGATTGATACAATCATGTCCTCAGGGAAGGGAGTCGTGCACTCATCAGCGTAAGATAAACCAGAGTGTGCTATCGCATAGTATCACAATATCCAGTCTCTATTCACATCCATTGACACATTACAGTAGACTATTAGTCCGGGGTTGAATGACTGAAGGAGTGTGACAAGTCAGACCTATCTAGAGCTATAAAGACGCAGCGCCGCTAGAGGGCGCCCGCTGAAAAGTGACTGAGGTATTCTCGCATTGCATTGTGGAAGCTTCTTGTCCCCCACAGAAGAAAAAGAAGAAGAAGAAGAAGCTTCTTGTCTCTTCCGCCCGGCAGCGTCAACGTGTTGAGAAGCTTTGTGAGACCTCTGGGTTTTCATCAAGAACCCCGCTACTCTCTCTCTCTGATCATCACACTTCACCGTCGAGATGGTGAAACTATCCGCGGAGCTGATCGAGCAGGCCGCTCAATATACCAACCCTGTACGTGACCGGGAACTGGACCTGCGAGGTACGGCTCTACCCGCGCGTTTCATGCTAGCTAGCTAGCTGGCTAACAGGGCTAACACATTGTTGTAGTCTGGCATGTAGCTAATGCTAGTTAGCAGTTAGCTAGATGGCCAACGTTTACTTGCCTAGCTGCTAGGCATAGATGGATACTAATTCAATTAAGTAACTTTAGCTCGCTATTGTTGGTGATTAGTAGTCATTGCGAAGGTAGCCGCCACGCTAGCTAGTAATCACGCTAGGCCATGTTCTGAGCCCATTCATAATAACTTTGAACCTGCAAGACGTGGCTGGTCAGATCGTCACCTGTCACACGGATTTGTAATGTAAGCATTAACATGCAGTGCTATCTAATGGACTTGGAGTAAACATATTTGTGTTAACGTCACGGAGCCCTTAAACAGGTCTAATTATAATTACTCGCTTTGGATAAAAGCGTCAGCTAAATGATTGTTATGTAATTAGCTAATGAAATGCTGATGTCTTGTCATTATCTCATCCTAGGTTACAAAATACCTGTACTTGAGAATCTCGGAGCAACACTTGACCAGTTCGACACCATTGATTTCTCTGATAATGAGGTCAGAAAACTGGATGGCTTCCCTCTGCTCAAGAGGCTCAAAACGTTACTTATGAACAACAACAGAATCTGGTGAGTCAGCATCTGCCTGACGTCTGTCTTGTGTTTGCTAACTATTATGTTGACCTAGTCACTCACTAATCAATGCTTTCCTGCACAGCCGGATAGGTGAAAATCTGGAGCAGGCTCTACCAAGCCTGAAGGAGCTAATCCTCACAAGCAACAACATCCAGGAACTGGTAAACTACACCATCACGTACATTCAGGAACTGGTAAACAACACCATCACATACATCCAGGAACTGGTAAACAACACCATCACATACATCCAGGAACTGGTAAACTTGTCTTGCACAACTGTAATCAAAATGTTTTTTCACATCAGGGTGACTTGGATCCGCTGGCCACAGTGAAGACATTGACCTTACTCAGGTATTGATCAATGCCGATGACATAGTCTATCACACACTAGCTAGTAATGATTATACAGTTTGTCATACAAAACATATGACTGTTTTTGCATAATACTTTTAATGTATTCCAGCCTGCTGAGGAATCCTGTGACCAACAAGAGGCACTACAGGCTCTATGTCATCAATAAAATTCCTCAGATTAGAGTTCTGGACTTCCAGAAAGTGAAGCTGAAGGTCAGTGGAAGAAACAAGCTCTTAAGATGGATCTTGGCCTTTAGCGCGCACAGAAATCTCTTTGTTTGGGCAGAAGACTTATTGAATATTTTTTGGAGAGTGCAGATGCAGCTGGCTATACCTCTTGAAACCACATGGACATAGACATGAGTCAGAATAAAAATGAATAGACATAGTCAGAATAAAATAAAAATGAACGGGACAATGCAATCAATGTCAGTTGAGTGGGAATGCTCTTACGTGGAAGCAGACCTGGGATGATCTTCCCTGTCTGATCAATGAAAGCTTTCACTTTAACTGTGTGATGTATCGCCATAGGAACGCCAGGAGGCAGAGAAAATGTTCAAGGGGAAAAAAGGTGCTCTGCTTGCAATGGATATTGCCAAGCGAACAAAAACGTAAGATGACCGTCCCTGATGGACAGCAACTCCTTAGAATCACTGGACACTGGCTGGTGGGGATGCTGGATTCACTGGAGCAGAATCAGAACACTAATCACTGTGGTTGTAATGTGGTGGCAGTCTTGAAGATCCCAAAAGTAGTCGGGTCTACTGCTGTAAACAAAACAAAAAAAGTCGACCAACAGCAACAGTGTTTCTTACGAGTGCTGTCACGGGGCATTTCCTGTTGTATCAGTTTATTTGACTCAAGAAAAGATACTACACCTGAGATACTACACTGGTTGAGAGGCTTGAGAGGCACTAGTTTCCCCGGGTTGTCTCTAACTTTGCGTCTCTCTCAGGTTCACCCCCGGGGCCGCCATGCAGGCTGAGAAGAAGAGGGTGGGACCGACTCCTGCGGACGTGGAAGCTATCAAGGCACTCCATGGTTTTTCTGTAGTAGTGTACCTCACACATTAGCTGTTTGATTGAGTACGAGGCCTAAAACATTTTTTGTCATGTTTATCCGCAGAACGCCATAGCCAACGCTTCTTCGCTGGCTGAGGTGGAACGGTTGAAGGGTCTCCTCCAGGCCGGTCAGATCCCTGGGAGGGATACCAGACAAGGTCAGTTAGCCACTCAAACCCCTGCATTTCACACAGGCATACTTATATTAAGTGCATCATTAATACTCATTTTGGGAGTCTTCCTGGTGTAGGGTGAGTGATGGGCCATTGTAAAGCACTTTGGATAAAAGCGCTATATAAGTGCAGTCCATTTACTATTCTGCTCTCTCCCCAGGTCCCCCTGGGATGGTGGTGGAAGAAGAGGAGGAGGAGGAGGAGGAGGAGGAGGCGGCGGGAGAGGAGGAGGAGGGAGAAAGCAGTGAGGGGGTGCAGATGGAGCCTGAGATGCAGGTAGAGGGAGCTGCAGGAAGGGAGGAGATGGATGAAGGAGAGGAGGAGGAGGTAGAGGAGGAAGTAGCTGAGGAGGAGGAGGAGGGAGATGAAGAGGAGGAGGAGGAAGAGGAGAAGATGGAGCATGCACCTGTGAATGGATCATGATTTTGTAAAAAAAAAAAAAAAAAATCGTCTTATAAGTCCTGTTTTGCTTTGTATGTTTGCGTTGCATGTGCATTAAACATGTTTATTTTAAGAAAATTAATACATTAAACTAATTCTTCTTCTTTTTTTTTTTTTTACAAAATGTGTGACCAATATGTTTAATTCTCCTTGCAATTGCAACTGAAGCCCATGTGAATATCTAATGGGGTTTCAAAACTTTTTTCGGTATGTATAGGGATGAATATTGTACTATGGTTGACTGCAGAAAAATCTTTGTTGACTTGTACTGTGGTTGTCATAAATTGGATGGACTCTGATATTCAGAAACCTTGCTTTGTGGTTTTTTGTTTTGGCCCATGCCTTTTTTCTTTTCTTTTTTTACTGAGTATCATGCCATTAAATACCAATAAATTTACCGAATTTCTTAACCGTGTCCTGTCAGACACCTTGAAAGAGGGACCGAGAACAGTGCGGCACAGTTAGTGGACAACGGGATGATATTCAATTCTTTATTTCGGACCCAGGGGGATCCATATCACAATAAAAACACAGTAAAATAGAGCACATTAAAATGATAAGAAAAAAATAAGTAAATAACAAAGCCCTCCACATAGCTCAATTTCTGACATGCAGGCTTGCTCGCCAATGGTTCCAGAGGCTGGAAGAGAATCTGACAGAACTGCATACCGGGTTAGTTATGACAGTAATGATGTCATTATCTGACTCAAATGCCCTACACATAAATCTATACATCAAATTACGAAGCACAGCAGAACAGGTAGGTACCCCGACACTCACAAACATGGCTTGCACTGGAGCTTTTTGGAGCTCTCAGCAGCAGCCTCATACTGTCATTATAAGCCACATTGAGCCTTCTGATTCTGCCTCGCTTATATCCACACCACAGATGGGCAGTAAACAACGGTGTACAGTACGCTTTAAAGAGTGAGATCTTTACATTAATCGAGAGCATGCTGAACTTGCGACACAGCATGTTCCCTTGAGCATACAGCTTCCGACGCTGCCTAAAGATGTCCTTGTCATCAGACAGGTCATTGGAGATGATATGACCCAGATATGTGATGTCACTACATTCGCTGAGCACAGAGCCAGACAGATGGAAGTCAGGAAAGGTTGAGTGTCTGTCTTCTCTACTCCTGATAACGTGGCACTGAGATTCTCACATCAGAACGTGCTACGCAATGCATGACCAATTTTTGGTCTCTTATTCTGTCATTTGTTTTCTGATGATGTTATTCTTGCATAATGAAAATATATAAGTTCATTGAGAAGTAGCTCCAATTGGATTTTAAAGGCGCTGGCACCCCCTAGAGGCAGGTATTACAATACAGTGACATTTGGTTCCAGTACAGAATATCTATGGATCCAGAGTCAATCAATGTCACAGGTGGGCCTGGTATGAATTGACCCTGCAGGCACTTGTGCCGAGTCTTGCTGTGGATTTGCTCTGACAGTGAGTGACCATGCCTCTGTGGTCTTGGGTGCTGAAAAGCACAGGGGACCCAGAAGTGCAAAAAGAGGAGGCAGTAGATGAAGGCTGCTGCTTCAAGCGCACCAGGGCCAAGAGACCCTGAAGGTCAAAGGACCAAAAGCCCCCAGAAGCTGTGCTGAACCGCCTCATTGTCATGTTGGCTGTGCCAGACCCCCTCTCAGCTCAGCTGATGAGAGAGGAGGCAGGTGAGTCCTCCAGGTTGTCCCCAAAGAACCAGCCTGAAGGAGGAGCTCCAGGTCATCATGAGAGGGGTCAGGGAAGAATTTTTAGAGCTCACTTATCTGGCCCCTGGGTGATTACTGTTTTTTTGCTTCCCTCTGGAATATGTAGGGGTGGGTCATATGCCCTCCCCCCTTGTTCTCTGTAAAGCGCATTGTGTTGCCTCTGGGTATGAAATGCGCTATACAAATAAAGCTTTGATTGATTGATTGATTGATTGATTGATTGATTGATCATGCATCTCAGTCTGACCTGTCTGGAGGGCGGGAAGGCTCCCCCCCCCCCCCCCCCCCCCTCTAGCAATGGGACCCCCAGGCCACCGCCTGGCTGGACCGCTCAGCCAGCCGGCATCGTTGGGCCCCCTAGACTGGACCAGTCCAGATCAGCCAGCCAGGCAGCATCCATGGGGCCCCCAGACTGGACCAGTCCAGATCAGCCAGCCAGGCAGCATCCATGGGGCCCCCAGACTGGACCTGTCCAGATCAGCCAGCCAGGCATGAGGCATGTTGGATGCTCCACCACCGGTGCTGCTTTCTGGACGAAGCCCTGGGCAGCGCCACCAGAGTGGCTAGATGCACCAGAGGAGCTCTCTACCGGGCAGCGAAGGCAGTGGTGAACAGGAGCGCCGTGGTTCTGATCATCAAAATCTACGCATTTCTCCTTTTTGTTCCAGTAATTAAGTAATTTTGTACTAGTAATTAACTAAGTAAAAAGGGACAGCTTCCAACTAAACCAATACAAAGAGCTGCATCCATGTTCAGGAGTTCAGATGTCTTCTCTAGGTCTATAAAGACTGAACTTTGTTCTCCCAGTTACACATAACATTTGCAATTTTTTAAGCTAGCTTTTAAAAGCTTTTAATAAAATATGAAAGTATAATGCTGTTCTGTGGGCCTAGAATAATTGTTTTGTTATTGTAAAGCACTAATTGACTTTAAGCAACAGTGCATAGAATCATGTGCTGGCGAGAAAGTTGAAGAACCTAGTAAATGGTGATGTCTATTATTTATAATATAGAGAAACTTTACCGTGGTATGTTGCCTTGGTGGGAACAGAAAAGAATAACAGAATTGTTGACCCGATTTAGCTGGTTGTACCTTGAGGAGTGAAACTGCGTGATCTCGCGAGATCAGGATGGTCTCACGAGGACTTATAAAGTCAACTCAACTCTTAGAAGTCATGAACTATGTTTGAATGCATTGTGGATGTGATTCTCCCTATGTTTGTGTTTGGTTTGTTGGTTTGTTTTCGTTTTGTCCCTGAAATAAAAAAATAAAAAAAATAATAATAATGATGTCGACGTTGTGCTAAGAGAAGCCTCCACGTCATCGCTTTTTGGTTGGCCAAGGAAATTGCGCGTGCGTGTGTCAGCGCACGCAGAGCATGCATGTAATCCACAGCTAGGTTGACTGTAGTGTAAACACTGTTATAACCACTGACTAAACCATCTCTTCAGACATGGAGGGCGGCGAGGACGTTCAGGAGATACAGGATACCCCTGTTGAAAACTCGGATCTGACTTTCCTACATACAAGTGGTTGGTAGCTAGTGCTAGCACTCACGTTAGCTAGCTAGACTTGACATGGCTGGCTAGCTAACTCTGTTACTACTAGCAGGCTAACGCTAGCTAGCTATGTCTCATCTAGTTGTAGCTAGCCAGTAGGTGGTCCAATTCACATGGGATGGAGTACCGTAGGCTACCCAATCATGCATGACAGGTGTACACGTAGCTAGCTAGCACCAGCCATGTATTCGGCCCAGCTGGCTACAGTCAGAAACTTTGCTTTGTAATTGTAGCCTAGATAGCTAACTTTAGCTTGCGCAAATGTAGTCAGGCCATGGCTATATTACCTAACTTGTCTAATTAACTGTGTGTTGTTGTGGTGTAATGATAGTACTAGGTAGCCACTGTACCTTAAGACATTCCCTTCTCTATCCACAGCCGGAGATTTTGTGGCGCAATATGGATGGTATTTGCTGTTCATGACGCTGGGGGTCTACCTGCTGATCCAGCACCTGAGCAAGAAGTGGGCCAGTCGGAGCAGCTCGGTGTCTGAACCAGTGCAAGGTGAGTCGGTCTGACGTCAGGATATCATTCCCTGACCCTTGTCAATTGTACAGTCTATAGCTCCAAGTTCCAGACCCCCCAAAACAATCCCTATCCTTATGTCCAACACGCCTGTGTCTGGGACGTCTTTGTCGCTTGCTAGTACATAATTAACAGACAAGTATGCTATATTGAACTGTACAAAGTATTCCTAAGCAGAATTATGTGAAGTGTCAAAGAATGAGCCATGAAATTGACACTATAAATATGATGTTCTCCCATGGAGATCCGCTGTCAGTGACCAGGAAACAAGAGGCCATGGAAGCATCCAGACTGAGAATGCAACAGGAGCTGGATGCCAAGGCGGCACTTTTCAGAGAGAGGCAACAAGAGGTGAGACCCACACCAGTTAGTGCCCCAAGCGTAAAGAATCACATTGTTCCAACCACAGTGAGCTGAAGACGGGCTCTTGTCTCTTTTGTTACAGCTCGAGGAGGAGAAGAGAAGACAGAAAATTGAGATGTGGGAGACTATGAAAGAGGGGAAGAGCTACAAAGGAAATGCCAAGGTTGCACAGGTACGATCCATCCCAGTATTGTGTAGACTGAATTTTGTTTCTTAATTCCTGTAACCTGATTAAGCCTGCTGTCACTCTGCAGAGCAGAGAAGAGGCCAGCACTTCCACAACAGGGCTGACACCCAAGACAGACCGGAAGCCACTACGGAACAGCGGTACGTAGGAACATGAAACCAGCACTATCTTTTGTCACCAAACATGAGCGAGAAAGTGTGCTTAACTCTCCAGCACTTACATAGCGAGAAACATACATATATTTATGCATTTTATGTGTATATGTTGCTGTTACGCCACGACCCTTGTATGCTCAAGACAAATAAATTCTTCTAATCTAATCTATACTGTAGCACAAGATTGTTACATATGCATATTTATGAATTGCAAAGAGATTTTTCTTTTGGTCTGCAATTCAAAGCATATTTAAACAATAAAACGTTGTTTCTTTCTTTCTTGAATTCCAAGAGCTCCATCTGTTTATTGATCATCTGATTAATTACAATCGTTGAATAACCATGCTAAACGGCGGCCATGTTGGTCTCTCTCTGTGTTTGTTCCAGGCTGAGTGGTCATGTTGGTCTCTCTCTCTGTGTTTGTTCCAGGCTGAGTGGTCATGTTGGTCTCTCTCTGTGTTTGCTCCAGGCTACAGCCCCCTGAGTGGTCATGTTGGTCTCTCTCTCTGTGTTTGTTCCAGGCTACAGGCCTCTGAGTGGTCATGTTGGTCTCTCTCTGTGTTTGCTCCAGGCTACAGCCCCCTGAGTGGTCATGTTGGTCTCTCTCTCTGTGTTTATTCCAGGCTACAGGCCTCTGAGTGGTCATGTTGGTCTCTCTCTCTGTGTTTGCTCCAGGCTACAGCCCCCTGAGTGGTCATGTTGGTCTCTCTCTCTGTGTTTATTCCAGGCTACAGCCCCCTGAGTGGTCATGTTGGTCTCTCTCTGTGTTTGTTCCAGGCTGAGTGGTCATGCTGGTCTCTCTCTGTGTTTGTTCCAGGCTGAGTGGTCATGTTGGTCTCTCTCTCTCTGTGTTTGTTCCAGGCTACAGCCCCCTGAGTGGTCATGTTGGTCTCTCTCTCTCTTTGTTCCAGGCTACAGCCCCCTGAGTGGCCATGTTGGTCTCTCTCTCTCTGTTTGTTCCAGGCTGAGTGGTCATGTTGGTCTCTCTCTGTGTTTATTCCAGGCTACAGCCCCCTGAGTGGTCATGTTGGTCTCTCTCTGTGTTTGTTCCAGGCTGAGTGGTCATGTTGGTCTCTCTCTGTGTTTGTTCCAGGCTGAGTGGTCATGTTGGTCTCTCTCTGTGTTTGTTCCAGGCTACAGCCCCCTGAGTGGTCATGTTGGTCTCTCTCTCTCTGTTTGTTCCAGGCTGAGTGGTCATGTTGGTCTCTCTCTCTGTGTTTGTTCCAGGCTGAGTGGTCATGTTGGTCTCTCTCTCTCTCTGTGTTTGTTCCAGGCTGAGTGGTCATGTTGGTCTCTCTCTCTCTCTGTGTTTGTTCCAGGCTGAGTGGTCATGTTGGTCTCTCTCTCTGTGTGTGTTTGTTCCAGGCTGAGTGGTCATGTTGGTCTCTCTCTCTCTCTCTCTCTGTGTGTTTGTTCCAGGCTGAGTGGTCATGTTGGTCTCTCTCTCTCTCTGTGTTTGTTCCAGGCTGAGTGGTCATGTTGGTCTCTCTCCCTCTCTGTGTTTGTTCCAGGCTGAGTGGTCATGTTGATCTCTCTCTCTCTCTCTCTCTCTCTCTGTGTTTGTTCCAGGCTGAGTGGTCATGTTGGTCTCTCTCTCTGTGTGTGTTTGTTCCAGGCTGAGTGGTCATGTTGGTCTCTCTCTCTCTCTGTGTTTGTTCCAGGCTGAGTGGTCATGTTGGTCTCTCTCTCTCTCTTTGTTCCAGGCTACAGCCCCCTGAGTGGCGAGAGCGGAGGGGCGTCTGTATGGAGACCAGGAAGGAGAGGGCCATCATCCGGCGGTGGATGAGGTTAAAGGACGTCAGAGCCTCATGGTCACCGCGATCTGTGAACTCTGACCCCAGGCACACACTGACCTGCTGAACTAAGCTGTCCCCTCTCACTAAGCCTTCATGGTTACTGATGAACAAACACCACCCTTTCTACGGTTTGATTTTGTTTGGTTGTTAAAATGGGATATTCAATAGGCGTCAACTCAATTTGCCATAGTCATTTTGCCAAAAAGTCATATTTTGCTACAACAATCTCTTCTGAGTATTTGTTCAGCGGCTATACCAATGCCGTCTTCAAATTCTGGCTTATTGAACCATGTCATCAAAGGACAACTGATGTTGGTGTTGTGAGAATGACAGCTTGTAATGATGCCTCTCCTTTAAACGGCACCTTTGTCAGTGGGTTTGGCGGAAGTATTTCAGAATAACAGTGTGTGAGTGTGCGTGCGTGCGTGAGTGTGTGTGTGTATGTTTGTGTGTGTGTGTGTGTGAGTGTGCATGTGTGTATGTACTGTGTATGTTTCTATTATTGTTTTTGCTTTCTTGAAACTTTCCCGGATGACTAGATATTATTCAAATGGATACTATAGAGCTTGCATCGCTTATTGTACTGTATCATTTAATAATAACAATGCTTCTTACTATGTAATTACATAATGATTATTAAACACTTTTAGTTACTGAGATTCTGAAAGAGCACTCTCCTGTTTGAAGAAGTGACAAGAAGCGGTCATGTGACGTCATTCACCTGTCGATTACAATAAAAGTATGATTGTTCCAGATTGTTGACTTTCTTTCTAATTTCTACATTCACCTTTCCTTCCGCTAGATGGCGACAATGCACACAAAATATAGCATGACAAGAGAAACTGCATTTATTCATAAGCATAGATAACGATGGTGTTTCATTCATTATCTACACTCTGAATTGCTAAGAGGCATTTTTGCCCGATGGTTCTTCAAGCATAGTTTTTATTTTGTGATTCACAATAATATATTGAATAGAGATGCATTGTACTGTATATGTGTCTTATCTAGGGAGTCATCTTGATGTTTCGGAAGACAACTGATAGTCTTTAATACAAATTAACAAACATTGCACACATATATTCTTTTAATTGATCAATTGCATTTCTAGGCTACTTCGGGGATGAGGTGAACAATAAGCCTGTGCGTCAAATGAAAAAAAAAAAAGGCAAAAAGCTCTGCGTAATCACACGCCGCAGCCAGTCAGAGCTGTCCTACGGCGCTCCGCTAGGTCCAAATCTTGAGTACATCGTCGTCGCTACAAAGCGTTTGCGGCAGTCTCACAATGGCGAGTTAGTGGAAAGAATGGGAACGCGTCTCAGGGCGAGAAAGAACCCATAAATTTTGTTGAAGGTCGCATTTTTTTAAAATTGATTTATAGCAAAGGAATGCTTCATGATTAGAGGGGTCACATGAAGAGAGGAGTGTTCAGGTGGTGGCTTTATGGAGACTGCTCTGTTGCTACGTAGGCAGCAGCCAGCCTGTATCGGGACCACTGGCCGGAGAGAGAGCCTTTCCTATCATGAGAAAGTGTGAGCCCAGTTTTCTTGAGGGAGACACAATTTAACCATTAAGCTTTCAATAGACGCTGTGTGGGCTACAGCAAGACCAAGCGGCGAATCAGAGTTGGTCAAGTTTTGGGGAATGGCAGGACGAAGCCGAAGAGCATGGTTTAGTGTTCTTTTGGGACTGGTTGTCGGGTTCACGCTGGCTTCCAGACTCATTTTGCCGAAGGCATCGGAGTTGAAGAAAGCTGGTCAGAAACGCAAGGCGAACCCCGCCGGGTGCGGGTTGAACGGGGGTGTATTATGGCCCCCGCAAGATAACGGTTTTTCGGCGACCGAGAAGCCAGTCCCAAGGTCCAACAATTTCCTCTTCGTCGGCGTCATGACCGCCCAGAAGTACCTGAATAACCGAGCCGTGGCGGCTCATAGGTATGTGTGGACAGCTTGTGTTTTTACTAGCCTACACCAGTCACCAAATGTCTCTATGCGTGGATTATGTACACGTCAGTTTTATCCATCACAGTTTCATTCCATTCCATTACACCAAATGCAGCTCAGTTTCGACCTCTTGTGTTTAGGCTATTACATTATTCGCTAGTTTCTGTCGAATATTTGGGGTGCCCAAATAATTGGAGCCGGTGGCCACACGTAAATGTTGCCACAATAGGAAACCTTGTAACATGACAATAGATGAATTGATAAAAGGCCTCAGCACGCGCCTGTGCAGTGATACAATGTTGCAAAGAGTGATGCTCCCCAAAATGATATTGCTTCAGCAGTAGCGCTTTACAGGGGGGTTGGTTGATGGTACTGGGGTTTCCAGGGGGTTGGTTGATGGTACTGGGGTTGCCAGGGGGTTGGTTGATGGTACTGGGGTTGCCAGGGGGTAGGTTGATGGTACTGGGGTTGCCAGGGGGTAGGTTGATGGTACTGGGGTTGCCAGGGGGTAGGTTCGCCCCTATTTGCTCCCAGACTGCCAATCCAATGCTGAATGAAGAGGCGTTACATCTGTAGTTTGACAGAGGTCTCTCTTGTGAGAGACCACGTCCGTCTGACTATCTTTTCAGGACCATGTGGTCAATACTGTCAAAACAGTATCACTTTTCAGCTTTGTTATTAATAATCTTGTTCAGTCAAGGGCTGGGAGATAGTCTGTCTTCCGATGTGCGTTTTGGTCATCTTGCTGGTTCTGTTGCTCCTTTCAACAGGGATTAGCATGGCCTTGAATGTCTGGTCCAGATGTTAATATCATTAGTTGGAAATGCTTGTCATCTTGGCTCAACCATTCAATGAATGCGAAGCCAAGGCTGTGCTGAAATCAGGTTTTAGACAGCAAGGCAAGCGGGCAGACTAAACACTGTTATCTGTTCATATATTCCAGTCATGTGGAAAATTCAATTTACAGCATTTCTGATGGGGGAAAACGCGCCTGCACATCTGCAAAGGCGTACAAGCATATTAAATGAAATGAATTGGTTGCATTCTACCCAGATCATGTTTATTCAGCCCCTCCCCCTGACGCCAGATGTGGATACGTTCATAATCCTAAGCTCCTCTTTATTTACATTTTGCCTCAGAATGAACACATTTTCATGAGAAATTGTAGAGAAAATCTGCGTTTCACTGACTGTCAAATGTTGTCTTATTTCTAGTGACTCTACAGTTCTCTTACTGGCGAATGTGTTTATTTTATAGTTTGTCCTAAACCCCTATGGCACACAACACAATCTTTGGCCGACCGTTCCCTGCGAGTGTTATACGGTTGTGTCTGTGCATACTGACCTCTCACTGTCTCACTCCTCTCTTTCTGTGTGTCTCTCTCCCCGTCTCTGTTGTGTCCCCTGTAGGACATGGGCCCAGTCCATTCCGGGCCGCGTGGAGTTCTTCTCCAGCGAAGGCTCCGACACCTCCATCCCCATCCCCATCGTCGCCCTGCGCAACGTGGACGACTCCTACCCCCCCCAGAAGAAGTCCTTCATGATGCTCAAGTACATGCACGACCACTACCTGGACCAGTACGAGTGGTTCATGAGGGCCGACGACGACGTCTACATCAAGAGCGAGAGGCTGGAGGGCTTCCTGCGCAGCCTCAACAGCAGCGAGGCCATCTTCCTGGGCCAGACGGGCATGGGGGCCCGGGACGAGCTGGGGAAGCTGGCCCTGGAGCCCGGGGAGAACTTCTGCATGGGCGGCCCCGGGGTCATCATGAGCAGGGAGGTGCTGAGGAGGATGGTGCCCCACATCGGGCAGTGTCTCCAGGAGATGTACACCACCCACGAGGACGTGGAGGTGGGCCGCTGCGTGCGCAGGTTCGCCGGGGTGCAGTGCGTCTGGTCCTACGAGGTGAGCTAGAGGTCACGGGGTCATACTCCTGACACATGTACCGCCTTGCTGTGTGTGTTGTCCTTGCTGTGTGTGTTGTCCTTGCTGTGTGTGTTGTCCTTGCTGTGTGTGTTGTCCTTGCTGTGTGTGTTGTCCTGTTTGTTGTCCTTGCTGTGTGTGTTGTCCTTGCTGTGTGTGTTGTCCTTGCTGTGTGTGTTGTCCTGTGTGTTGTCCTTGCTGTGTGTGTTGTCCTTGCTGTGTGTTGTCCTTGCTGTGTGTGTTGTCCTTGCTGTGTGTGTTGTCCTTGCTGTGTGTGTTGTCCTGTGTGTTGTCCTTGCTGTGTGTTGTCCTGTGTGTTGTCCTTGCTGTGTGTGTTGTCCTTGCTGTGTGTGTTGTCCTTGCTGTGTGTGTTGTCCTTGCTGTGTGTGTTGTCCTTGCTGTGTGTGTTGTCCTGTGTGTTGTCCTTGCTGTGTGTGTTGTCCTTGCTGTGTGTGTTGTCCTTGCTGTGTGTGTTGTCCTTGCTGTGTGTGTTGTCCTTGCTGTGTGTGTTGTCCTGTGTGTTGTCCTTGCTGTGTGTGTTGTCCTTGCTGTGTGTTGTCCTTGCTGTGTGTGTTGTCCTTGCTGTGTGTGTTGTCCTTGCTGTGTGTGTTGTCCTGTGTGTTATCCTTGCTGTGTGTGTTGTCCTTGCTGTGTGTGTTATCCTTGCTGTGTGTGTTGTCCTTGCTGTGTGTGTTGTCCTTGCTGTGTGTGTTGTCCTTGCTGTGTGTGTTGTCCTTGCTGTGTGTGTTGTCCTTGCGTGCAGCCCTGAGATTCAGGAAGTCCTGCTTTACCTCAGATGGGCTCCCAGTGTACTGGGAACCAGGATCAGGCCACTAGTTTACCCAGAATTCTTCATTCCAGTGTTTTGCTTTCTAACACGCATTGTTCTAAAATCAACTCCTTTAAGAGCCTTTTGGAGCCATAATTTGGGGTATTGCAAATGACTGGTTGTAAGTGGACAGAAGGGGGTCTGTTTTTAACTGGGAACCTTTTTTTGGTTCCGTCCAGACTGGTTCTGGTCCTTTCGTGCTGTCCATCCTGGCATTAAAGAGAGAGAGAGAGAAAGAAGGCTAATTAATATAACGATCCTTCAATTACTCTCTTTATTTTTGTATTTTTAGACCGTATGTGTGCGTGTGTGTGTGCGTGTGTGTGTGCGTGCGTGTTGCGTTTGGCATCTGTATGAACCTGCTATTACCACCTGACCTCTGCGCCAGCTCTTCACCTCACATAGAACAGGTCCACTTTGTGCCGTCGCAGCCCACCAGTACTGCTCGCTCGCTGACGTGTGATTGACAAGGTTTAGTTTGGGAGTTGCACTCGTTATACGAAATCCGTTTTTAGGTTGAGCCTTGCCTGTTGAGACATGCGTCTCCAGACATCAGTGTTCTATCTAAATATGATCTGTGTAATACCAGGGCTGTTTAGATGGGCCAAATGAGCATCTGTTCACTTCAAAGCTGCCAATTAATTTGATTTGGCAGGTGGAACGAGCCAGAACCGGCGTCTCTCTGCCCTTTCAGACGGGTTCCAGTCACTTTACGACAGACGCCTTGGGCTCTTTAAACCAGCATCTGATCTGAGTTTTAATTACAGCATTAGCTACACACAGCACAGACAGACACCCTGGCATTACCGTCGGGGAGTACAGTTGGAGCGTAGCTTGTCTCTGTGGCAAATCTGGGACTTAAAAAACTCCCATAACTACATCTCTTACCTAAGCGTTCCTAACAGTCTATAGACCCTATTGTTACATAGGTGGAACGAGCACTGAGGAGTCTAGTTATAGACGAGCTGGAGACAGACATTGAGGTTCATACATGTTTGAGCCTAGCTCGTCCCAGCTGTGAGAGTGAATACACACACACACACACACACACACACACACACACACACACACAAACACACAGGCTCTCTTTGTAGTGTTCATGATAAAAAATAGATCTTGTTTTTGGTCAGCATGTCTCCAGGCCTCCAGAGTCCAGACTGCCGTTCTACAGTATAAGCATGTCACTCATATGGCTGCCATCAGTATGGATGAAAGACTGGTGCTGATTGATTGATTGATTGATTCATTGATTGATTGATTGGTTGATTATACTTTATTGTCCCCGAAGGGAAACTTGTCTTGTCACAGCACCGCATTGCTTTATAAGCATTTGACAAACAACACGTTACACAGAACACAACAGAACAACACAAACAGCAACAGACCATCGAGAACAACAATCATCATCGACAGCAGCTTCGTCTGAAAATAACTGTTATTACTTGTATTGCATATTACCCTGTTGCACTAGAGTTAGGCAGTAAAGTGCAAGTGCTAAGATGTTGATGTGTTTATTCATATTCTATTTGCTCAGGTTTATCAGCTTAGTGGAGGCTGGAACTAATGACTGTTTGAATGAATGTTTTAGGCGATGATATTTATATTTAGTCATGAGCAGCCTTCCTCCCCAAGGAAGGGTTTCGTACTCAGAAGAGAGGGGGTGTTGAGGGTCTTCTATAGAGATGATGCTGTGATTGAGGGGAGATGCCAGTGACAAATGGGGCTATGAGAGGACGATTGAGTCTCTGCGGATGATGAAAGGCTTGGTAATCATCCGGCTGTTCCCTCGTCCGTGGGTGGAGTCTACCGGGGAGCTGGGACTCGCTGGTTGGTTCTGACCCAGACTGTTCTGGAGATCACATTCACCCCACACTGGACCAGCTGTCTGTACCAGACCCTATCATCTCCATGGCGTCTCTGCAGTGCCCGAAAAAAGATGCTCTGTGGTTGGCTGATTGTTGCTATGGTAGCAGCATCCAGCCCACTCCGCTCACAATGAGTTGTTAAGGGCCATTATCCAGAGACTCCCCCCACTCCGCCCTTCCAAAAGAGCAATCGCCTCCATCAGCCTGGCCCTTATCACTGCTTTCATCTCCCATAATACACTACATCTCCCTTAATGCACTACATCTACCGTATCCTGCTGTTTCTGCTATTTCAAGAACAACATCCTTGCCTCGAAAACAAGATGGCTTTACCAGACTAATCATTAGTCTATTAGCCCCGAACGGCCGCCGTCCGCAGGGCAAAACATTCCCCTGCGTGGGGGTGTGGTCGGGCGCAGATGAGGGTGACCACTGCGGCGTTCTGACCAATCGAGCGAGGGTAGATCTGTTAATTATTTCTCAGCAGATGGTCCATGGCTGGCGTGTCCCTCGTGAGGCGACGCAGAGCGCCGTTCTGAATGGTGATGTCATCCAGACATCTGGATTTGGAGGGTGCACCCCCCCCCCCCCCCGTCCGCTCTGCTGTCCCTTCCATGTCACCACCTCCGAGATCACATGACCTGCTGTCACCTCCTCACTGGCTACTGACTGATGATCTCACGCACAATCAGTGTCTCCTCCGGATTATATCCAGGCGTTCCAGAGGGAGTCGGGCGTTACTTCCAAACATTAAAGCTCTACAATGTTAGTCTTTTAGGATATATATATATATATATAAGTAATTTAGCAAACGCTTTCATCCAAAGTGACTTACAATTATGATCTAGCTGGCCTGGTCTTGAACCTTTCGTTGACTGGTCTCACTGGGCCACCCACCCACCACCCTTTTCCAGTCATCCAGGTCGAGGTCTAGTTCATCCTCACATCACTCAACCATCTGCCAGTCTTAAGCAATGAGGGTGGAGCGGTTTGGCATGAATGGAACAGAGAGCTTAGAAGTCCTAGCAGACGCAGGCTGTTTTTTCTGGTGAAACCAGTCATTGCTGAGAGGAGTATTTCCAGATAAGGCCATGTTTCTGTCTCCAGACACACCCAGGAAGTCTACCGCCCACCTCTCGGGACGATGCCTCAACAGGCTCTCCCTCCCTCTCTCCCTGGCGGGCGCGGCCACAGACTCCGTTACCCATCATCCCACTCTGAGCTTACAGTAGATATCAGCAGGCTCCTGTCTTTCTCACTCCCCCTTTCTCTTTCTCCCTCCCTCTCACTCCCTCCCTCTCTCTCCCTCTCTCTCTCTCTGTCTCTCTCCCTCCCTCCCCCTCTCGCTCTGTCTCTCTCTCCCTCTCTCTCTCTCTCTCTCTGTCTCTCTCCCTCTCCCTCTCTCTCTCTCTCTCTCTCTGTCTCTCTCTCTCTCTCTCTCTCTCTCTCTCTGTCTTTCAGAAAAACCTAGTCTTGGTTTTTCAGAGTAGATGGGTATCAGTGATAAACCTAGTCTTGGTTTTTCAGAGTAGATAGGTATCAGTGATAAACCTAGTCTTGGTTTTTCAGAGTAGATAGGTATCAGTGATAAACCTAGTCTTGGTTTTTCAGAGTAGATAGGTATCAGTGATAAACCTAGTCTTGGTTTGTGAGAGTAGATAGGTATCAGTGATAAACCTAGTCTTGGTTTTTCAGAGTAGATAGGTATCAGTGATAAACCTAGTCTTGGTTTTTCAGAGTAGATAGGTATCAGTGATAAACCTAGTCTTGTTTTTTCAGAGTAGATAGGTATCAGTGATAAACCTAGTCTTGGTTTTTCAGAGTAGATAGGTATCAGTGATAAACCTAGTCTTGTTTTTTCAGAGTAGATAGGTATCAGTGATAAACCTAATCTTGGTTTTTCAGAGTAGATAGGTATTAGTGATAAACTTAGTCTTGGTTTTTCAGAGTAGATAATTTCATCTCATCCTCAGTCAGAAACAGCCATCTTATGTTTTTCTAAAAGCAAGTGAACTTCCAACCATAGTGAACTTTACCACATTGTTTTATAGCAACGGCACCATTTGTATCCATCAGTAACTTCACTGGGCTTGTTTTGGATGGTCGTTCAGGGGTGGGTATGTTCATGGAATCATAGATGATTCTAGAAAGGCTGCTTGGGATGCCTCTGGTTGATTGCATTAGGTCAGTTTGGCCACTTAGCGTCCAGTGCTCCCCTGTCCATGGCCTCTGTGGCTTCATAGAACACATCTTTATCAGTTCTGCTTCTTGGAAATCATAAGCGGGCCTTCAGAGACGTCTAGTAGCCTCTGGAGAGGCCAGGGTTCAGCGGGGTTTACGGCCTCTCCTGGACACTGGTCTAGATCAGAGGTTCACAACCTTTCTTCCCTAGAGACCCCCCCTAGTGCACCCTCCCCAAGTCGTTGTGAACGTCCAGTCTACGTCCTATGGAGGTCAACACTGGATGTCCAGTCTACGTCCTATGGATGTCAACACTGGATGTCCAGTCTACGTCCTATGGATGTCAACACTGGATGTCCAGTCTACGTCCTATGGATGTCAACACTGGATGTCCAGTCTACGTCCTATGGAGGTCAACAGTATAATTGTAGTGTAGTAATCTTTTGGCCCTATCAGACATAATCATGTATTTTGTTATAACTGCTGTGTGACATGTCAATGACATGATTCTTTAACTAATATGTCTCTAGCTGAATAAGATATTAAGGCCTCAGTTTATCTGCGGCCTGGGGCGCCAGGCGATTGTTGGCGCCCCCCTAAGGGGGGAAACCCTGGTTCTGATGGACCTGGACGATGGAGGCAGGGTCAGGCCCATCTCTGACCAGCGTCCTCCTGTTGAGAACGGGATCCAGATGCCTCTGGGTTTAAAGAGCGGCCTGTTCCTCTGCTCTCTCCTCTGCTCTCTCCTTTGCTCTCTCCTCTGCTCTCTCCTCCGGGCGCCCCCGACTGTGGTGAACCTCGTGTATTTCGAGACATCCTGTGGCGGCTGGTGTGTCTGTGTGTGTCTGTGTCTGTGTGTGTGTGTGTGTGTGTGTGTGTGTGTGTGTGTGTGTGCTATTCTGTGTCGTCTCAGCACTGACTCGCTCCACACTAAAATTAGACCCCAAATGAGCAAATAAATGTTTACGAGCTCAATGCAAAAATAAACACAAACAGAAACCAAAGAGATGAATTTGGCATAAATGACAGTTTTTAGGTATGAAGTGCACCCTGTGTGTGTCTGCAGCTCAGGCCAGCGGTGGGCTGGACAGGGACACTTGAGTTGGGGGGCGGGGCTACAGGGGAGGTAGATTTGGTCTGCTTCTGGTTTGACTTCAAGCCTTCAATCTGTCCCCCATCTCGCTGGGTGGGCCAGGTTCTCTAAAGGTTCTACGTCTCTCTCTGTCTGAGGGTTCCACGCTCTCTCTATCTGAGGGTTCCGCACTCTCTCTATCTGTCTGAGGGTTCCTCTCTCTCTGTCTGAGGGTTCCACACTCTCTCTATCTGAGGGTTCCGCACTCTATCTGTCTGAGGGTTCCACGCTCTCTCTGTCTGAGGGTTCCACGCTCTCTCTATCTGTCTGAGGGTTCCTCTCTCTCTCTGTCTGAGGGTTCCTCTCTCTCTCTGTCTGAGGGTTCCTCTCTCTCTCTATCTGTCTGAGGGTTCCTCTCTCTATCTGTCTGAGGGTTCCACGCTCTCTCTGTCTGAGGGTTCCACGCTCTCTCTGTCTGAGGGTTCCACGCTCTCTCTATCTGTCTGAGGGTTCCTCTCTCTCTCTGTCTGAGGGTTCCTCTCTCTCTCTGTCTGAGGGTTCCTCTCTCTCTCTCTGTCTGAGGGTTCCTCTCTCTCTCTTGTCTGAGGGTTCCACGCTCTCTCTCTGTCTGAGGGTTCCTCTCTCTCTCTCTGTCTGTGGGTTCCACGCTCTCTCTCTGTCTGAGGGTTCCTCTCTCTCTGTCTGAGGGTTCCACGCTCTCTCTCTGTCTGAGGGTTCCACGCTCTCTCTCTGTCTGAGGGTTCCACGCTCTCTCTCTGTCTGAGGGTTCCACGCTCTCTCTCTGTCTGAGGGTTCCTCTCTCTCTCTCTGTCTGAGGGTTCCACGCTCTCTCTCTGTCTGAGGGTTCCACGCTCTCTCTGTCTGAGGGTTCCACGCTCTCTCTGTCTGAGGGTTCCACGCTCTCTCTGTCTGAGGGTTCCACACTCTCTCTCTGTCTGAGGGTTCCACACACTCTCTGTCTGAGGGTTCCTCGCTCTCTCTGGCTGGCTAACTTAGCCGGTAACGTTGCGTTTCCATGGCTACAGGGCTACTAGTTAGCCACGACATCGTGAGTTCTCAAAATCTAATTTCTACCCCACATAAAAAAAATCATCGACAAATTAAGTCAATACTTACTTATTTAAAAACTCCTTTGCTCTGCCCCACCTGACAGTCACCGGCGTCGGCCATGACAGCTGTCCTGAACATTTCACTGAACAGTGATGTGATTTCCGGAATAGCATGCTCTGAACTATGCTACGTTTTTCGTCGTTTTCATCAGCGTAATATAGCAGGCGAGAATAGCAGGCGAGAGGTAGCAGGCACAGTTTTGAAGTAGCATGCTACTTCTCGCCTGCTACATAGCAGGTAGCAGGCATTTCAGACACGGCCAGGGAGTCACAGTGTCCCTGCTCTTGGACTCAGCGGTGTCTCTGGGGGACATGAGGACTCTCAACGGTGTCTCTGTCTTCCACCACACATCTGCGCTCTGCTGCCGGAGGAAACTACCGGTCCTTACAAGCCTGAATCCTTGTTCACAGCCGGTCAGGTCGTGACCCCGGTGTGTTTATCTGACCCCCCCAGCCCCCCACACCCTCATCTCACCTAGGAGCGAAACCTAACTTTATACACACAACTCTATTTTCACGCACTTATCCTCTAGACCTTAGGCCTTCGCAATTTCATGCTTCTCTCTCAAATAAAGATTTGCCCAGGAGTGTTTTTCTGGGAGCGTCCCCAAACAGCTCCTATATCAACAGCAGCTACAGCGACAGTAGCGCCATGCCCCCCCCCCCCCCAACCCTAACCCCCCCCCCCCGCCCCCCGCCGGCAAACACGCCAGAACACAGCTAATGGGAGTCACAAGCCTGCTCTACTGCGAGGTATGAGCCTACATCGTAATCCTAATTTCTGTCTTGCGTGCCTCGGACAAATCTGCAGCGGCCGTTCTGACCACTCACTACTGTAGTCTGTGTGTTTTAACCCCGGGAACAAGAGTGTCCTTGTTCTCTTGCCATACTGGCTCTTTTCTTAAGGCGATACTGTACGCCGCCGTTTCAACCCAACCTTCCCCGATTCAATTTGTCCGTATTAATCTGACCCCTTGTTCACGGCCTGCTGCGCACGGTTCTCGCTTCATCTGGTCAATGTGGCGGTCGGGCCGCAAGGAAGAAGATCTCCTTCCTCCTGCCGGAGGTGGAGGGAGAGGAACACATGGGTGTACACACGCACACACACACACACACACACACAGCCCATACATAGCATAACCAAATGAGTAGCCTGTGTTTAACGTTAGACGTGTTTGTGAACGGGTCGACGGGGTGAGAGCGTCGGCGCCGGGTCTTAATCTAGCGCGATTACAGATGGGTCACATGACTTCCCAGGTGTCAGCCCAATCAGCTTCTATTTCAGGCATGCGGATTGGCTACCTGGTGCTCAGGGTGCACCCTGGGTAAGAGGATCACCTCTCACACCGCAGAACGCAGAGTCAACCTGAGGAGGAGGAGGAGGAGGAGAGAAGCAGGAGGAGGAGAAGCAGGAGGAGGAGGAGGAGCAGGAGGAGGAGGAGGAGGAGGGGGAGGAGCAAGAGGAGGAGAGGAGGAGGAGGCACATCTTCTTGCAAACCCAGCGCTTCACCCCGGTCCAGCTGAAGGAACAAACTGTAATTACAGGCCTGTTGGTTCAACGGTCGGGGGTTGATGTGGTCACTCCCGTTCTCCCATGGTCAGCCCTCTGTTTGAAGCCAGGAAAAGCCCCTGACCCTCCTCCCAGTCCCCAGCTCTGCCCCGGGGGGAGATAACGGGGCAATTACCCTCCTCCCAGTCCCCAGCTCTGCCCCGGGGGGAGATAACGGGGCAATTACCCTCCTCCCAGTCCCCAGCTCTGCCCCGGGGGGACGTAACGGGTCAATTACCCTCCTCCGTCGCGCCCCGGTCACCCCTGTCTTCTCCTCTCCGCTGCATTAACGTGACAACGAGGTGTCACATTCTCCCCCCTGCCTCTGGGAGGCTGGGCCTCATCCTCCCCCCTGTCTCTGGGAGGCTTGGCCTCATCCTCCCCCCTGTCTCTGGGAGGCTGGGCCTCATCCCCCCCCTGCCTCTGGGAGGCTGAGCCTCACCCCCCCCCCCCCCCCCCCTGTCTCTGGGAGGCTGGTCCTCATCCTCCCCCTGTCTCTGGGAGGCTGGGCCTCATCACCACCCTGGGGCCCTGTCATCACCTCCCAGATAGAGATAGAGGCCCTGGGGCTGAGAGCCTGGTTTTAAGGGACGACTCCTCCGGTATAAAAACTAGGGGCGGCGCACCAAAGCATTCTCTGCCTTTTCTGACCCAAAACAGAACAGAGGCCTGCATCTCCACAACCAGCTGCTCCGTTTGGACGTTGATTTGAAGTAGATTACGGGTCAGCTGAACCCGCACAGCTCCTCACCTTCTCCATGTGAGGGAGGAGACAAACCCCGGGTTGAGCTAACTCCGCCCGGGTCAGCGTGGTTCATCTGGCGCTCAGCTGGTCTCTCCTGGCGCTCAGCTTTTCTCTCCTGGTGCTCAGCTGGTTTCTCCTGGCGCTCAGCTGGTCTCTCCTGGCGCTCAGCTGGTCTCTCCTGGCGCTCAGCAGGTCTCTCCTGGCGCTCAGCTGGTCTCTCCTGGCGCTCAGCTGGTCTCTCCTGGCGCTCAGCTGGTCTCTCCTGTTGCTCAGCTGGTCTCTCCTGGCGCTCAGCAGGTCTCTCCTGGCGCTCAGCTGGTCTCTCTCAGACATCTAGTGTCACGACCCGGCTCTAAGGCTGTGACAAAAATGGAGTCCACACGGTTGTATCTCAAAAAGTTAACATAATTTATTAAAGTGCCATGATATAACATATGTAAATCAGTCAATCAGTAGTGTAAAGCAAGTGAATGGATGAGTGGAAGCATACTGTATGTGTGTGTATTTAACATGAGGTGCTCCAACGAATAATAATGTCCGCTGCCGGACAGGAAATGGGTCAGAGCCACAGATCAAGATGAGCTTGCTCCATTTGTAGGGTAAGGTACAGGCCAGGTGCACTTGGTTAGCCTAATGGGCTGGGCCCCGCCCACCTGCAAACAAGCAGGCAGCCAACCAAGTAGACGGCCAGCCCTACTGGGTCGTCACATCTAGCTAGCTGCGGGACCGCTCTGAGCAGGGTGATCTGTGCAGATGTTATCAGGAACGGTATCTCTCTCACTTTCCTCTCAGCGTTATCAGTCCTCTGGTGCTGGAGGGGGCGGGGCTATGACCAGAGGGGGCGGGGCTGTGACAGGCAGGGGCGGGGCTTTGACAGGCGGGGGCGGGGCTGTGACAGGCGAGGCTGCGTATAGAGTAGCGCGCCCGTGTCGATGCTCGGACTATGCTACCCTTATAAAGGCTTACCCTTCTCATGAGGGTAGCAGCATATTAGATGTTCCATAGTGGAGGTCTGGGCCAGTAGTGGCTAGAGGATCGATCTCTCTCTCTCTCTTTCTCTCCCCCTCTCTTCCTCTCTCTCTCTTTCTCTCTCTCTCTCCCTCTCTTCCTCTCTCTCTCTCTCCCCCCCCCCCCCTCTCTCTCTCTCTCTCTCTCTGTTTATCAACCACGTCGTCAGTTTGACGCAGTCTTTCTGAGAGGAAGTTGATCGTCTTGTCTCTTGAGATCTCACACGATCTCTGTGAGGCAATACAGGAACCTCCACTTCCGGTTCAAACTCCTCTTCCTCGTCTCGGACCGTTTTGGTTTCGTGGCAGATGTTGTGGCTCTGTGAGTCACGTGCGCGCGCCTGTGTGTGCGTGCTTCTATGATCTGCGCGTGTCGCCCCGAATCATTCTTCCTCACCTG
>NC_140237.1:31272423-31274923 GCF_949987555.1 Borostomias antarcticus
TATTTTCGATAACATCTTCATGTAAGATTTCAGGGACCTTATATTCAAATAAAGCCCCCAGTACAGAATCATTTGATATTACACCACTACTCACTTCACTACTCACTTCCTGTACTGTGCTGTAGAATATGAGGGAACATATTTTAGAGCCATATTCTTTGCTGTGGGTTTGCGATTGCGTAGCATTTCTCAACAAGGCGGCATCATTTGGCAGAACCCCAGCCCAGTAGCAGAACCACGCTGGCGTAGGTGGAGTTCCTAGGAACCAGGCTGAGGAAATGACTTGGCTTGGATGCGTCATGGCTGCCCTCATCAGCGTGTGACTCACCAGACCGGCTAGATGCTGTGCTGGTGTCGTAACCCGTCGGCGAGAGTGAGTCAGCGAGGACCTGGATGGAGCAGCCCAGCGGGGCTACCGGCGGAGCGCCAGATGGTTTCGCTGTACGGAGTGGGCCTGTCCGGACTGGCGCTGTTTACAAATGGCTTTGTTTGCCTGCCGGCGTCCTGAGGCCAGCTTCTCTGTCTGGAGTGACATCATCATCAGGCGACTTCGTTACCTCAGTCTCCGCTCCGCCGTCCCTCTAAGTGAGGCGGTAAACACGCAGAACCACGCCGAGTCGGGCTTTTGTTCTCGCCCCGCTGCGCTGGTGTTTCCCCCGTGTGTTAGAGCTGGGCTGGACCAGAGCTGCTCATCCCCTGAGATAACTCCTCCCCTCCAACGCCGAGGACGGACGCTGGGCCTCGTACGCCGGCGGCGTCCTAGACACTCCCTCCCTCTCCAGTACGCCTCCTGCGTCTGAGGACGCCGGCGTGCTCATTTGGTCACGTTTTCCCAGCATTCCTCTGTGCGGTCGTCACCTCAGCAGGCCCCTCTCTCCGTGTGTGTCACCCTCCTCAACGACACCGTTGGCTGAAGCTCCGCCCCGAGCGTCTCACCTCGCGCTCCCCCTCCCTCCGGCTGCAGGCCGGGGCTCGACCCCCTCTCTGGCCCTGCGTGCCATGAAGGCGTGCCTCCACCTGACCGACCGACCCTGCAGGCCCGTCTGAGGCCCAGAGACCGAGCTGATTGGTGGGACGCGGCACGGCCGAGGTCGGACTAACGCTGATCTGTGTCCGTCCACGTCCGGATCAGATCCACGTCCGGATCAGATCCGTCTGACAGAGCCCAGTCACAAACGTTCTTCTTCGCCTTTGTTCTCCTGTCTTCTCCTCCTCCTCCTCCTCCTTTCTTTCTCTTCTCTTCCACTCCTGTCCTCTCCTCCTCCTCTTCTCCTCTCCTTCCTCCTCTTCTGTCCTCTCCTCCTCCTCTCCTCTCTCCTGCTCTCCTCTCCTATCTCTCCTAGGTGAGAAACCCACCAGGCTTCCAAAACCACACAGAGAAAAGGGAAGAACAGATAAAGAGAAGCAGCAGCGCGTGGAAAGAGAGAGAGAGAGAGAGAGAGAGAGAGAGAGAGAGACCAGAAAGAGGATGGCCAGGAAGAGGGAGAGACTCCACTAAGACAGTGATCCGGGACTTCCTCTGTCAGCACTGTTCCATCTCCAAAACCTTACTGGTCTGGCTGCTCTGCCTGTGTGTTGGATCCGCTACAACGATGCACCTCTCCTCTGTGTTCCTCAACTCTGCCTCACTGAAAGTGCCAGAGCGTGTCCCTTTCCCAAATGGAAATTAGTTATTTTTAGGTTGAAGATGAAATAAAATAATGAAGTGCGCCGGTTCTAGAAGCTTCTGGATGTTGTGTGTCCGGTGGCCCAGATGTCCGCTCCGCTGCGCTAATCCTCTGCAGGAGCGATGGCCGAGGCCTCGGCTGGCGTGGGCGCAGGCGTGGATGGACGCGGCTAAGCCCCCTCCCCCCCTGTTCACTCTCCCACCCACCCCTGGGAGGCCGCCTGACCCCTGGACCACCCTGCTCTGCCCTGACCTGCTGCCCTGCTGCTGGCCTGTGTGTAATTACTCCATCCTGTGGGTTAATCCACAAGTCCTCACTTTCCAGGGTTAACCAATAACCCGTAACTGGATTCCGTCTAGATCCTCTGCCTGTAGTTGAATAACCAGAGTTCCTGGATAGAGAACCATCTCCCTGATGTTCAGGTTCAACATAGTTGTATGTTAGGACTCTTACAGGTGTGTTAGAGCAGGTAGAGGGAAGGCACAAGACCAACACTCAAAATAGGCGACGGAACCGGTCCATTAGTGACCGGTCCATTTCCCCTGCTCTAGCCCCACTGACACCCATCACAGTCGATCACAGCGTCGTGGCTAAGCTCTCTGCATCCTATTACTGCGCGTTAGTGTGTAAGAGTCTTAGAGCGGCAGTACGAGTCTGCTACGTGCGCTGTGTGTGTCCTCCACGCCCAGAGACTGGCTGAGACATACTTTTCTATCGATACGAGCGCAGGCGCTTGTGAACACTAGGGCTGGGTTAAAAAAAATCCATTAATCGATTCTGAATCGATTCTGAATCAAATGATTCAGAATTGATTCATGAATCCCAAAATCAAT
>NC_140237.1:31279923-31344923 GCF_949987555.1 Borostomias antarcticus
TGCATTGTGGGATGTAGACTATTTCAGTCGTATCATCTGGACTCACGTTCCTGTGCTACACAGTAGACCATTCAGCGAGGGTAAAGGGTAGAGCAGCTGGCCTGGCATTGCCAGACCCAATTCTCAAGTGCGAAGTGGACTGGAAATTCTCAGTTCATCTTCAGTTTCCAAGGGGCGTGGCCGACGGGTGCAAGCCAAAATGCATCGCATAGACCTACAACAAATCAGAGCAACGGAACGTGGGTTAGTCGTCGTATCGAGTGGATGTGATTGGCCTGACCGAGGCCAGGTTGAGTGGATGAGGAGGACCAGACTTATCTGTGGAGAGAGAGAGTGTAAGCTCACGTGACCAGGATGGCGAAGCCAGGCTAGCGGTTAGCCCTCTTCGTTGGTAGACATTTTGTTAAGACATTTTTTTGTCAGCTTTGCCTTTGTGGCACCAACACTATACTTCCAGCATGAGCTAGCTATTATAGGACTGATGATCTGATAGGTCTAGGTTTGATTATTATTCCTATCTAGGTTTGATTATTATTCCTAGCATCCTGCATCTCCCACACCAGTCTGTGATGAGGCATCGGGTCTGTGGCGTTCTCAGGGCCGGCCTGTGTTGTCTGCTGAGCGGCTGTTTTCATTGGACAGGGGGATGCTGAGCGGCTGTTTTCATTGGACAGGGGGATGAAAAACCTGCAACACTTGTCTTTATTTTAGACCAGTGGCAGTAGACCTACAGGAACTGAAGGGGTTTGAGAAATGTGTCACTGGCTGCTGTTTTGAAACGTTTCCTGTCTAGAACGGGCATAATCAGCCATCAAAGATGCGAGTGTCCATAGCAGACTGTTTACTCATGAGTCCCCTCTGAGCGTAGGCCGGCTACCGTGCCGCTTCCCGGTTCCATTAAAACCCAGAATGCAGCGGTGTTCTCTTCTTCCTGTCTGCCAGCGCCTCAGCTTCCCTTCGATGTAGTTCTGGTTTCTCCATCGTTCTCCCTGTTTATCAAACAATGTGCGTCTGTGTGTATGTGCGTATGTGTGTGTGCGTGTGTGTGTGTATGTGTGTGTGTGTGTGTGCGCGCGTGTATGTGTGTGTAGGGGGGCCTGGTGGAATGTAGGCCTGTTATCAGGGGGTCTGGACACGTTGACTCTGAGTCCTTTTGAACCTAATTGCTGTAATGTGATGAGAGGGTGAGTCAGGCCCCTGGTGGACAGGTGGGCCGCATGGTCTGAGAGGGCTCTGCTGATTGGCTGAAAGGTCTGAGAGGGCTCTGCTGATTGGCTGCAGGGTCTGAGAGAGCTTTGCTGATTGGCTAAGAGGTCTGAGAGGGCTCTGCTGATTGGCCGCAGGGTCTGAGAGGGATCTGCTGATTGGCCGCAGGGTCTGAGAGGGCTCTGTTGATTGGCCGCAGGGTCTGAGAGGGCTCTGCTGATTGGCCTCCATGTGAGGACAGAGGATAACTGTCTCTCCCCATGTTCGTCCATCATGTGTCACTAGAGCAGACATGGGACAGGTCCCAAAGCAAGGCCGTC
This sequence comes from Borostomias antarcticus, assembly GCF_949987555.1. Lineage (NCBI taxonomy): Eukaryota > Metazoa > Chordata > Actinopteri > Stomiiformes > Stomiidae > Borostomias > Borostomias antarcticus. The sequence continues at coordinate 31,281,450 of NC_140237.1, forward strand.
CTATCCGACAGGCTGTATCTCAGGTAACTGGAGATCTCCCCCCATAGATGAAACACACTCACATTGGAGGCTACTAAGATTTTTTTTTTTACAGTAAATAGTAAAGAGCTATTTACTGTTAGCTTTCAGTACAACGAGATGTCTTCTGTAGTGCTAATGCGTTCTCTGACCTCAGAGCAGTGTTCAAGTGGAAGGATTCCATTATGGCCGTCTAAGCCTTTATTATGGCTGTCTTTTGTACTGGGAAGCCACGTATACAGCCACTTACACGCCGCCACTCTGGAGCCTGCTGGGTGGAATGGCTCCTCCCTGTCCATTACGTGGAACTGGGTTGACTTAATAATTTGTCGAAATATCACCGACCTATTTACCCCTGCTGTTAACGAGGCATGTAACGTACCATTTCCTTTTTGCCAACGCCTGTGTTCCCATAATGAGAGGAAAAGCGCGTGTGTGTGTGTGCGTGTGTGTGCGCGTGTGTGTGTGCGTGCGTGCGTGTGTGCGTGCGTGTGTGTGTTCCGGTTAGTCCTGCCAGGCAGTAAGGCTGATTTGATCGATGATAATATTCACTTTCCTTTAACGCTGAGCTGCTGCCAGAGGGAGAGAGAATTAACATTCGGAAATAGTCTCACTGCTGTGGAGGCGGAGCTCACTGCCTCGCTCACTCTCTTACTGCTGACTGGTTAATAACACACACACACACACACACACACACGCAGCGACTACGTTGCCAAGTCGCTGCAGCAAGTCCCTCGTTCTCCCTCCGTCTAAATCGCTTCCATTTGCTCCACATTTCACAAGGCTGTTAGGTTGAATTAAATCTGCAATTAACCTTTTGTGAAGGTGGAAGCTCAGCCCACGGGGAGCCAGGCAGCTTATCTCCTGGCACGCCGCCGCCAACGCCGCCCGCTGACTGCGCCCAGCGTGGAGGGTGTTGGTCGGGCCGTGCGTTGCGCAGACTGGACTGGCAGCTGATAAACATTTTTAATTAGGCCGTGCGAGCGTCTGCTGCCGGCCCCCGTAGCGATCCACCCAGGTGCCCCAGAAGAGCGCAGACAAACGCTCCAGCCAATGGCTGATTAAAGAGAGGAAGGGAAAATCACGATGGCATCTGGTGTCTTTATGCAGATCGGAGAGATCTTTGCTGGGTTCCGGAATCGGTAAGACTAGTTAGCCTAGATCCTGGAGTTGGAGTGGAGCCTCTCTCAGCTCTCACCGAGGCCTGTGGTGGGTTTGAGACTGGAGCAGCCTCGTCCCCTGGCGCTGTCAGGGGGGGGTGTTAATCCTGTCCCTGGTTTCCCATACATCCCTCTTCCCTTCCACCAGCTCTGCTGCCAGAGAAGGCTTAGGCCTTCAGCACCCACTATCATCTGCAGCTTCCCACTGGGGCCGGGCCCTTCCCACCCCCCTCTCCTCTCCTCCCCCCTCTCCTCCTCCCTCCTCTCCTCTCCTCTCCCCTCTTTTGTTCTTCTCTTCTCTCCTTTTCACTCCTCTTCTCCTCTCCTCTTCTCTCCTCACCTCCTCTCCTCTTCTCTCCTCTCTCCTCACCTCCTCTCCTCTTTACTCCTCTCCTCTTTACTCCTCTCCTCACCTCCTCTCCTCTTTACTCCTCTCCTCACCTCCTCACCTCCTCTCCTCTTTACTCCTCTCCTCTTCTCTCCTCTTATCTCCTCTCCTCTTCTTTTCAATTCTCTCCTCTTTTCTTGTCTCCTCTTCACTCCTCTTCTCTCCTCTCCTCCTCTCTCCTCTCCTCTCCTCTTCACTCCTCCTCTCACTTTCTCCTTCCCTAGATGTAGGACATTGGCATCAGGATATCCTGGAGGATTTGGGGTCATTCTCATTCCACCAAGAAGGGATCTCCAGAAAGGATCATCTATCTGCACGTTTGGACCGCATGTTGAGTATAGTGTTGAGTACAGCGTGTATCCTGTCAGCTCTGCCTGCCCAGTAGCGGCGATGAGAGAAGGGATACATTCCCCCCTCAACACCAGCTCCTCCAGGGTAGCCCTGAGCACACAGCGGGCCCGGTGTGCAGCGTCCGTCAGCGGGCAGCGTTCAGCTGTCACGTTGAGCGGCGAGAGGTGCAGAGCGGGGCCAGCCCCGTTTCCCCCGACCCCGCCCCTGTGAGCGGCGACATCTGGACGGAGAGCAAAAAGTAGCGCCCACAGCTGTTGCTCCCTGTACCTGGGGGTCAGACGGCCATGTTTACGGTGGGATCAAACGGGGCCGGGGTGTAATTATCACCCCTTAACCACCCCCCCTCCACCCCACCCCCTACACACACACACCCCCGGTCTTGTCGGAGCCCATTCTCCTGCGGCCTAAGCCCCGCCTCTAACCCTCTGGGAGGGGGCTGGTGAAGGGCCGATTGCTAGAGAGTCCTCTGGAATGACCGCCCCCTCCTCCCGGCCTCTCCAGCGACATTTCCACTCTCCTCTCGCTCATGGTCTGGTCTGTACTCCCTCAGGTCCTCCTCCAGCCTCTTCTCCCTCAGGTCCTCCTACAGCCTCTACTCCCTCAGGTGCTCCTACAGCCTCTTCTCCCTCAGGTCCTCCTACAGCCTCTTCTCCCTCAGGTCCTCCTACAGCCTCTACTCCCTCAGATCCTCCTACAGCCTCTTCTCCCATGTCTTACCTGCTCTCCCGTCCTCTCTCCCCCCTTCTCCCTCCACACCGTAACGTCTCTCTTCCTCTCCCTGGCCCCTGGCTGTATCGATCGTCTCAGATCAGGGTCAGATTCACGGCCGTCTGGCCGGGCACCAGGTCACACGGTCACTAGCCCGGCTGGCAGCTCAGCTCAGCTCAGCTCAGCTCGGCTCTCCGCTCAGCAACACACGCCCGCCGCGCGCTAAAGGCCAGAACCACGCGTTCTAGGGAGGCTTCAACTATGACCTTCTGGCCTAGCCCTCCAGACTAGAGCACCGCTCAGGAGACGGACGACAGGAGAAGAAAGAGGAACAAACTCAAATCTCATCAGATGGGTTTAGTGTTTCCTGTGGCGGCTCAGGCGGGATGATTTTGCCATCAGCGATGGAGGTCTGATGTGGCGAGGCGGCGTCCTGAACGCGGGTGCTCACGGCGCGTGTTGAGGCGTACGCACTCTGCCGTTGGTCCGTGATCGGAGGGCGGTCCCGGAACCTCAACACCCTCACTTCTCATCGACGGGAAGGAGGCTCCCGGGCAGGAAAGGCATGACCTCCGAACATAAATGTTGACGAGGGAGTGTTGATGGAAGTGTTGAGGAGTTCTTAGGGCGTTGTGGGTGGAGAGAACTGCTTTACAAAGCAGACCAGACCGGTGCTCTTCTGATGTTCTCTAGCCCGTCTCCTTTCTCTTCTCTGACCCCCCTGTCCCGGCCCCATCAGGTACCAGGGGTGTCCAGCCGGAGAACCCCCCCCCCCCCCCCCCCGGGGCCCCCCGTCACTGACGCAGGCCCGGGGTTTCTAAAGGGGCCACTTTGGGTCCCTCCTCTCTTAGTTTACGCTCGGCCATGACGTCTATAAACATGGTGAAGTGGAGAAAATGGACTTAATAGGAGGGTGGCCTGTGTCTTCGGGGACTGTTTAGGGTAGAGACACGGGGAAAGAGTACACGTGAACATTTCACTCTCAATCACTGGAGTTTGTGTATAAACATTTCGTCTGCATGCTCTCCGACGCCCACATCCCAGTTCCTGTTGGTCCGCGGGCTTCCTTGGGCGGCGCTCGCTAAGTGCTGGCTCCACGGACCACCGGGTCTCCGCAAATATGCTTCAACCCGCCCCAAAGCTATCATTACCATCCACAATAAAAAATAAAAACCCAACCAATATCAGCCAGTCTTACTTGTTTACTTACTTGTATTTTATGAAGGGTTTTAATTGAGTTCCTGGCCTCGATGTCAGAGCGTTTCACGCCACTGATCGGCCCTGTGAAAGCTGCGAGTGTGTGTGTGTGTCTGTGAGTGAGTGTGTGTGTGTGTGTGTGTGTGTGCGTGCGTGCGTGCGTGCGTGCGTGCGTGCGTGCGTGCGCGCGCGCGCGCGCGAGTGTAGCTGAAGATGCTGTCGGCTCGCAGACTCGTAGTAGGGATGTTGAGTGATTGCCCTGCGCCTGAGGTGACGTCTTGACTGACGGCCTCTTTCTACACTGTCACGCCTGATCCCACATCTACACTAATCTGATATTTGCACCAACGTTAGATCTCCCTCTCTTCACGCCTCGTCAAAAGCCGCAGCACGCTGGCCTCGGAGCTCTCTGATTGGCTTAGCCCGTGCTGACATGTCTCTCATCATCTCTGATCAAACACCATATGCATACAGAGCGTATTTTAGTTTGCTCATGCCTGTGGGTTATAAACGCCAGGCAGGGTTCTTTTTTTAAGAGTGTTGTTTGTACAGTACTGATTGTACAGGACGCAGATGTCTGGTGTCTGCGCTCAGTAAAGCATGCACACGAATCAGACTAACCCCTATCTTACCCCTATGGCTGCCCACGTGTGGGGTGCAGGGAGCCTGCTGGGAAACGGCTCTGGAGGTGCCTCCTCCCCGGCCCCTCAGACAGGGCTGAGCTCCTCTGGCCTGCTGGGTGTTTTTAGAGAAAGGGAGGAGGAGGAGGAGGAGGAGGAGGGAGGCGGCGGAGAAGCGTCCCTCTGTTGTCCTGCCAGGCTGGTTGGATCGGGCCCTGCCAAGGCCAACTCTGGTCCTCTGATACGCATGTCCCTGTACCACGGGCCGAGCCAGGCTTGTCCCGGGCCAGGAAGACTCCCCCTGGGCGTCCTGCTGCTCTCATCTCCTCCGACACACAGAGCAGAAGCTGTGTCTCGACCGCACAGGCCCTTGTAATCCCAACGCCACAGCACTGGGAACTGAAGAGCCGTTTAAGGGTCTTGAAAGACTTCGTACTCCCTCTCTTCCCCCCAACGCGTTACCAACCCAGTTTCCCTGTGTTTCAGACAGTCAGGGTGGAAGACTAACCCAGTTTCCCTGTGTTTCAGACAGTCAGCGTGGAAGACCAACCCAGTCTGTGTTTCAGACAGACAGGGTGGAAGACCAACCCAGTTTCCCTGTGTTTCAGACAGTCAGGGTGGAAGACCAACCCAGTTTCCCTGTGTTTCAGACAGTCAGGGTGGAAGACCAACCCAGTTTCCCTGTGTTTCAGACCGTCAGGGTGGAAGACCAACCCAGTTTCCCTGTATTTCAGACAGTCAGGGTGGAAGACCAACCCAGTTTCCCTGTGTTTCAGACAGTCAGGGTGGAAGACCAACCCAGTTTCCCTGTGTTTCAGACAGTCAGGGTGGAAGACCAACCCAGTTTCCCTGTGTTTCAGACAGTCAGGGTGGAAGGAGCAGTAAGCCGTGTGCCCTGGTGAGGAGGAGGAGACATTCTCAGTCACACAGCAGCAGAGGGCTGTCAAACCCAGTGACCGAGCCTTCAGGAAGCTGCTTGTAGGCTTTTCTTAGAAAGTGTATTTTTGAAGTGTTTTTTTTTTGGGGGGGGGGGGGGTTATGGAAAATGAATGCTCTGAAGATCTTGTTTGACTCTTCAACCTGGTCTGTTTTAAAATAATTCACTGATCATCACCAGAGAATGAATTCAGCCTCTGTGTGGCGTAATGGATCCAAGTCAACTCACAGTGGGGATCACGTCAGTGAGTAATACAGTATTAACACTGAGCATACATATTGGTCAACTCATACACTGAAATACGTTTTTGACTTGATCCCTTCTTGCTCAACTCATCTTTTCCATTCGTGCCCATGAGGTTAAACTTGCCTCAGTGCTGCACCAGCGAACGTTCCTCCAACGCTGTCTGCTGTCCTATAATCCCCTGTAATCTGTAATTACTACCACAGTATTCTCTCATATAATTACTACCACAGATTTAACTGTAGGCTAATTCATGTCTGACCTCCCATGGCTTTCCCCGTCTTCAGCTTTACGGCGACGGGGTGTGAATCTGTCAGTATGGAGGATGAGGGACTGGTGCTGTCGACACCACGTCGCACGTCAGTTTCGTTTCCACCCTCGCTCGCCCACGCTGGGCTTGTTTGATCTCACGTCCTCTGACCTGCCGAAGCATGACCACGTCTCATAAACACCGCTTTATCCGGCTACGCCACCGAAAGGCTAGCGATTAGACAGGCGGTATTTATAGGAGTGAGTTTCTAATCTGTTCCAACTCGGTCATACTGTCTCGCCCTTGATAGTGCCTGACTGTTACTGTACCACAACCCACCTAAAATATTAAGATGCCACTAACTGATGAAGCAATGTTATTAGTATCAGCCCAAACTTAAAGCTACAGTAGTTACGACTTTCATACGATTTTAAACATTTAAATATATCTATATTTCGATGTTAAATCGAGAGGGAGCCGTGAATGAGCTCCTCTGTGAAAATCTTTGTAGACCGCTTTTTGGTTCTGCTGCAGGAATACAAAAATTTGGTGTCCGGGAACAACACCAGAGTAAAAAAAAAAAAAAAAACTACAAATGAAAGTTTGGAGCTGAGGGTGCCTCCTCCTCCCATAGAGGCGTGGCCGCCGGATTCAAAGCATGAGTGCATGATGAGACTCCATCGGCAGCACGGGTCGTTCTTCTACAGCCTTAAAGGAGTAGTAAAGGGGAAATGCATGTTTAGCCCTGTTTTAAAGTCGCACTGAAATGAAGCATTCTGTCCCATTTTGGTTCCCATAATTGGTCATAGTGTTCACCTATTCAACGATGTATGCCAAAAAAAAATACAAAAAATCTACTTTTGTAATCTTATATCAAAGTATATAATTTCTTACTTCCTGGAAAACGGTAGGTCACGTGCAATGACGACAACAGGTACCTTAGATTTTAGGCCAATAATCTCACGACATCCACCCGTCAATCAACGCCATCATTCTATCGAATCTGTATAAAGTTCTTAAAACCCGTCCACTTGTCAATGTTCCAATCAAATTCCTCATAGCTTGTTTGCGTCGGAAATACGTCAAACTACGGAAGTTAGATGATCTCAAGCGTCTGTTTCAGTGCGACTTTAAGGTTACTTATGATCATATACAATGGTTCAGATCAAAACGTTGAAAGCTCTTTTGAGAAAATCTGATAATTGCTCTACCACCGTTTAGGTCATACAATGGATGTGGGTGGGCACCGTGAAAAATCATTCAAAAACATGTTAAACTCTCGATTTCAAAGACAAGAAGCTCACCGAGGGGGTAATTGGTGTCCATTGGTGTTCTGACATCAAATTCGCCACAAAGTATGAATCCTGTAGGGTTTTATTGATCATTTTATGAAATCCATTGACTTGTATTGAAGCGACCGTTGTAGATGTGTAGATCAATCCGCAGAGAGGATTCAGGAAGCGGAACTACTTCAAGGCATTGCGCGAGATCGGAATCAGTTCAAGCAGAGGTTTACACACTTATGTGCTGCGACTAAATAGTTCTATGCTAAATATTTTTACAAGAAATTGAGATTTTAACATGTTTTTTGAATGATTTTTCACAGTGCCCACCCACATCCATTGTATGACCAAAACGGTGGTAGAGCAATTATCAGACTTTCTCAAAAGTACTAGTTTTGTCAACGTTTTGATCTGAACCATTGTATATGATCCTAAGTAACCTTAAAACAGGGCTAAACATGCATTTTCCCTTTACTACTCCTTTAATAGGGCATGTGGGCGTGTCCACGAGCCGTGAATGTGAGGAGCCAGGATGTTGGCAGATGGAGCGTTCCCTCCTTTCTAGCTCGTAGCTAGCTAGCTCGTAGTTCGCTCCTAGCATTACTAGCTTGTAGCTAGCTAGCTTGTAGTTAGCTCCTAGCATTACTAGCTCATAGCTAGCTAGCCCCACAGCCAGTGGGTCCCAGTCCCAGAGCACCACTGGAGAAACACTGGTGTGTGTGTGGATGGATGCCTACCATTGTCCCAGAGTCACAGGCATGTGTGATGCTTCCCTCCCAGGGGACGCCAAGAATTAGTCTCTCTCTGACTCTCTCTCTCTCTCTCTCTCTCTCTCTGACTCTCTCTCTCTCTCTCTCTGTCTCTCTCTGACTCTCTCTCTCTCTGTCTCTCTGACTCTCTCTGTCTCTCTCTCTCTCTCTCTCTCTCTCTCTCTCTCTGACTCTCTCCCTCTCTCTCTCTCCCTCCCTCTCTCTCCCCCCTCTCTGTCTCTCTCTGACTCTCTCTCTCCCTCTCTCTCTCCCTCCCTCTCTCTCTCTCTCTCTCTCTCCCTCCCTCTCTCTCTCTCTCTCTCTCCCTCCCTCTCTCTCTCTCTCTCTCTCTCCCTCCCTCCCTCTCTCTCTCTCTCTCTCTCCCTCCCTCTCTCTCTCCCCCCCTCTCTCTCCCCCCCCCCCTCTCTCTCTCCCTCTCTCTCGTGCCTGTGGAGGTGTTAGATTGGCAGCTACAGTAATCAGGCCCTCAGCTGCATCCACTAACACCAGGCCTCCACAGGAACATCTACCCTGGTGCTTACACACACACACACACACACACACACACACACACACACACACACACAGAATAAACAGTGAACTCAGTCACCTCACTTTCAGATTCAAGCTCTTCCATTCTATCTGAATTGGAAGGAAATACTATGTTCTGCGCTGCCACTGTCCTGGTAGCTGGCATTGCTTGAACGGGCATTCACTTATAGGGATACCTTTCTCTAACTAGCATTAGCATATTTTGATACTGACTGTTGGACTGTATATGATTGGATAAAAGCAATTTAGACTCAGAATAGCCTGCAAATTCCCCATAGAGAACCTGCTGTGTTTATAGTTCCTCAGCTGGGGAGCTGTGAGGTCATATCCTGTTTAGACATTTGCTCCTGATGCCCCTCTGGCCTATTCTCAGAGAACCAGATCCTGTGGCTTCAGCCATCTTGTGACTGGCTGACTGACTGACTGACTGGCTGACTGGCTGACTGACTGACTGACTGACTGACTGACTGACTGACTGACTGACTGGCTGACTGACTGACTGGCTGACTGACTGACTGTCTGACTGACTGACTGACTGACTGTCTGACTGACTGACTGTCTGACTGTCTGACTGACTGGCTGACTGGCTGGCTGGCTGGCTGGCTGGCTGACTGACTGACTGACTGACTGACTGACTGACTGACTGACTGACTGACTGACAGGCTGAGCGATGCAGGTGCAGTCACAGCTTAGCCAGCCGGTCCTGTGTGCCCCACTGTCCACATGAGAGAACGGAGCTTTTCAGCCGCATGGGGGTGGAGATATGGAGATATTCATGAACAGTCTGTGACCGGAGCCAGGTCTGGCTTATTATGCTGCATGGTCCAGATACATAAGCCCCTTGCTGATTTACAGGTTCCTGACTGGTGCTGAAATACGCCCAACCAGCACGGACGGGGCCGCGAGAGAGGCATGCTGGGTATTCCTGGGCCGTAGTGGCGAGGTACAGTAGTGCAGGAAGGCAATGCCTGCGCTAGCTACTGGTCCCAGGCTGGCTGTACACCCTCTCTCCATCTAAAGGACCAGCTATATGGAATTTCCTATGTTGTTTTCTTTTTTTTATGCCAGAATTTCCGATGGTGCATTTTTCCTTTTCAGCCCATTAGATTTCCTGTCTGTCCTTCGGCACTTCAGCAGAACTTTGTCTGTGATTTCGTTGCCAAGAATAGAAATTCTACACGACGCTTTCAGGGGGCTGCTTTCAGCGGTCTCCTGCTACCCACTTTATTAAAGAAAAAGCGAGCGTTTTGAGACATAATTACAGCAAGACAATAGGCTCTCTCAATACAGACGTTTACCGTTCAGACTGTGTGCATCAGCCTGTAATAGTACTCTGCGTTTGGCATTCCATGCATCTGTGGATGGGCTGATTTCAGTGGGAGATAAGCTGATCTGGGTGTTACTCTATCCTCCAGAGAGGGCTCAGAAATGGGCCCTCTCCTCTCCAGGAAGCGATGATGGACTTATTTTCGGACCGCGGTGAATTGGTCTCTTTTCAGACCTCTCCAAGCGTGTTTGGATATGCTATCAGGATGCATTAGCAGGAGTCCCCCAGTCCCCTCAGTGATATCCGGCTGGTCTGCCCAGAGGAGGGGGCGGGGTGTGAGGGCGCGCTATCAGGAAAGGCCCAGGCCCGCAGAGGCCCGGCTGTGCGGAGAAGGCGCTCTGGGCGTGAGTCGAGCCAGGAGGCCCTCTAACATAACTGCTTATCAGTCCAGATAGACGCCCCATTGTACTTTAATGTCCAGATTAGGAGTGGTGGAACAAGATTAGTCATTGATTTGTTTTTCTTGCCTTGGCACCGAACCAGGCCCTCTGCTGGCATGTCACTTTAGCACAGTGACACGCTCCTCCAACGCTGGATGCCACAGTGTCTTGAACACCATACCAGAAGGGAAATGGACTAATGGAAAAATCAATGCACGACGCTCTTATAGGACACATTAAGTCGAAATGAAAAATCCATATGTCTGCATTCTCTGCTGCTTAGCTTTTATGGTATAGGCTTTTGTTGGCCACATGGAGGCCGCACCGGACGAGCCTCTGACTCACTTTACTCAGTAAATCTCTCCGGGCCACTTCAGTCAAATGCGCTGGGGTGGGAAGGGAGGATCATTAAACGTTTCATCTTCTAAAAGTTGAATGAATGAAGCACAGAGCGTTAGAGGTTGCCAAACCCCAGCCCGGCGCCGATGCCTGCCTGGTCCTGCCCTCCTGGCTCAGAGGATCAATCAGGAAGGCCTGGGTAACGGCTTACTAACTGATCCCCGATCAGCAGTCAGGAAGGCCTGGGTAACGGCTTACTAACTGATCCCTGATCAGCAGTCAGGAAGGCCTGGGTAACAGCTTACTAACTGATCCCTGATCAGCAGTCAGGAAGGTCTGGGTAACAGCTTACTAACTGATCCCTGATCAGCAGTCAGGAAGGCCTGGGTAACAGCTTACTAACTGATCCCTGATCAGCAGTCAGGAGCTGTGAGAACAGTGAAGCACAGTGTGTCTGCCAGGCTGGTAGGAGAGGATATTCCTGGCGCCGCTGGTTACAGTAGTAGTGGTACTTGTATTCAGTAGTAGTACTTGTATTCAGTAGTAGTGGTACTTGTGTATTCAATAGTAGTAGTACTTGTATTCAGTAGTAGTAGTACTTGTATTCAGTAGTAGTGGTACTTGTATTCAGTAGTAGTACTTGTATTCAGTAGTAGTGGTACTTGTGTATTCAATAGTAGTAGTACTTGTATTCAGTAGTAGTAGTACTTGTATTCAGTAGTAGTGGTACTTGTGTATTCAGTAGTAGTAGTACTTGTATTCAGTAGTAGTGGTACTTGTGTATTCAGTAGTAGTGGTACTTGTGTATTCAGTAGTAGTGGTACTTGTGTATTCAATAGTAGTAGTACTTGTATTCAGTAGTAGTGGTACTTGTATTCAGTAGTAGTAGTACTTGTATTCAGTAGTAGTAGTACTTGTATTCAGTAGTAGTGGTACTTGTGTATTCAGTAGTAGTGGCACTTGTGTATTCAGTAGTAGTAGTACTTGTATTCAGTAGTAGTAGTACTTGTGTTCAGTAGTAGTAGTACTTGTGTTCAGTAGTAGTGGTACTTGTGTATTCAGTAGTAGTAGTACTTGTATTCAGTAGTAGTAGTACTTGTGTTCAGTAGTAGTAGTACTTGTATTCAGTAGTAGTGGTACTTGTGTTCAGTAGTAGTGGTACTTGTATTCAGTAGTAGTAGTACTTGTATTCAGTAGTAGTAGTACTTGTATTCAGTAGTAGTAGTAGTACTTGTATTCAGTAGTAGTGGTACTTGTGTTCAGTAGTAGTGGTACTTGTGTATTCAGTAGTAGTAGTACTTGTATTCAGTAGTAGTAGTACTTGTATTCAGTAGTAGTGGTACTCGGGCCTAGTGGCCCATAGGGCAGGAGCTTATCTCCTGGTTCCTTAGCGTGAGGCAGCTTGATGTTCAAGTCCACCCCCTGGACATGACGCTAGTATGTCGCAGGGACTCACCCCCAATCCAACCCTTGATGCTGAGTGCCAAGCAGGGAGGCATTGGATACCATTTTTATAGTCTGACTATAAAATATTATAGTATATATAATTTATATAGCATTTATGTATTTATAGTATGACTCGACCGGGGAACTCACAACCTCCCAGTCTCAGGGCGGACACTCTAACCACAAGGCCACTGAGCTGGTTTATGTTTGTAAAAGTAAAAGTACATGAAGTACATCCAGTCCATGTCCCCTCCAAGAGCCTGAACACCCTGAGAGATGATTCAGGACGTTATCCAGCCAGGCAGGTCTGATGGAAGGTTCTAGCTGGTCAGAAGGACCTACTGGAAGGTTCTAGCTGGTCAGAAGGATCTACTGGAAGGTTCTAGCTGGTGAGAAGGACCTGCTGGAAGGTTCTAGCTGGTCAGAAGGACCTACTGGAAGGTTCTAGCTGGTCAGAAGGACCTACTGGAAGGTTCTAGCTGGTGAGAAGGACCTACTGGAAGGTTCTGAGGACCTGCTGGAAGGTTCTAGCTGGTGAGAAGGACCTGCTGGAAGGTTCTAGCTGGTCAGAAGGACCTACTGGAAGGTTCTAGCTGGTCAGAAGGACCTACTGGAAGGTTCTAGCTGGTGAGAAGGACCTACTGGAAGGTTCTGTGGAGCACCGTGGCAGGATCAGTCTGCTAACTGAAGGTGCAGCTCTGCCTGAACACGCTGTCGTGTAGAGGGTGGGAGACATGGTCTGTGACGGCCACCAGCATTCCTGTTTGCTCCCTAACATTGCTCCCTAACGTTGCTCCCTAAAGTTGCTCCCTAACAATACTCCCTAACATTGCTCCCTAACGTTGCTCCATAACGTTGCACCCTAACATTACTCCCCAACGTTGCTCCCTAATGTTGCTCCCTAACGTTGCTCCCTAACGTTGCTCCATAACGTTGCACCCTAACATTACGACGTTCGCTGCACCGCCACAAAACCGTCCACCTATTGAAATGCTCACGTTCGAGATCACGCTGCGGTCGAGTTTCATTCAATTTAATCTGGGAATTTAAGGGGATGTTGGAATTTAGTTGTCGCCCGTGCTTTGATGTTACTGGTCCTCTCCCCATCTCCACCACCGGCCCCCGGGACTCCCAGCTCTAGAGGAGCCTGTCACGGAGCGCGTGTCCGCGGGGAACAAAGGACCCTTTCTGTCCGTCCCCCGGGCCTGTCCCGTCCTCACGTCCTCTCTCAGCACCCTAGGGGTAAGCGGAGCCGGGCTCGTCCGGCGGCGCCGAGTGACGAGGCCCTTATCGGGACGAGCGTCCCTCTCCGCGCTCGGAAGCTTCGTCTGGCTTCGCCGGGTGCGTCTCGCCCCTCACCTCCCCGGGGGCCGCCTTAAAATCCCCCGCTCACCTGAAAGTGCAGGATGAAGTAGGAAGTAGATCCGGTTCAGAGATTGCGCCTCGTTCGGATCAGCGCTCGTGGGGATGCGAGGAGACAGAACTACGTTTAAGCGCCGTGGCGCAGACAGAGCCTTCTCTGTGCTTGTCGGTAAAGTAGGCTAATTGTTTCCGTAGCTTTGTCGATTCAGATCTCTCTACCCCGCGGCTCTGTGCTGGTATCCTATAGACTCTCTCAGCTCCATCAGCCCACAGATACGACTGGTGTTGCCTCACAGACGAGCGTTACAGCCAAGATACGGGGTGTCAATACTGATGGTCCAGGGTTGCATCTAGAACATTCCCTGGCTATATAGTCCATAGAATCTAACCGCCTGTGGTATCGGCTAGTCTTTATTGAGCTGTGCATTTCAAATGGAGGAAAGGAAGGAAAACCTTTGTGGCCTGGATCTAGTCACTGTTAAGGGCTCTGATGAACAAAAAGGTGGATCAAATAGTCCTAGTCAGCGAAGCCCAAAGCTGGGCCGGTCCATACGCCCAGAGCCGGTTCTGTCCGTCCCTACGGTATGAGCAGGGGCTGAGAGATGGGCTCAGCCGGCCAGGCCCGGTGTCGGGTTCACCGCTGTCTCTGTCCCGGGTTTGGAGAGGCCTGGAGGGGTAAGCCCCCCACCCCTGCCACGCTGGCAGCCCCCCAGGGCCCTGCAGACTTCTCCCCTTCATCAGCATCTCCAGACCACTGGAGAGAGAACCATTAATCTACAGACTACAGACTTTATCATCTAGAAGAAGAAATCCTTCTCTCATTCGTCACCCCGCATACTATACTCTAACATGCGTGCGCACACGAACACACACACACACACACACAAACACACACACACACACACACACATTCATTTAGGATTGCCGATGAAATTTTCTCTGCTCAACCCCTCCCTCTGCCCTTCCCCCAAGGGCAAACAAGGTCACGTGCCTGAGCCGCGCCCGGGGACCGTTCCAAGCGCTCCTGTCCGTCTTCACCAGGGACGAACAGCGTCAGGGATCTGTTCTTCTGCATGTTTTTCATATCGGGTTCTTTATGGGAGAACCCCTTGCGAACACGGGGAGAACATGCGTACGTGAGAAAAAGAGTCAGCACACTGGAGCATATAGAGAAATGGAATGTTCCCAATAGTTTAATAAATACTAACGTTCCGATCTTAATCGATCTTCATCAGAATTGTCTTCAGAACATGCGTAGGCACAGAAAGTCCCGGGAGGCGTTCTTGTGACGAGGAGAGGAGCTGAGTATTGGAACCGGCCCGAGAGATAGACAGCAGTAGCTGCTGTGTAGGCCTACTGCCACTGGCCTAATCAAGTTGGTGTGCTCTGCTAATTTCCCACAGAAGCAGCTTGTTATTGTGAGTAAACCAAAACACCAAGGATTTGGCATGGATTTCATGATTGTGTGTGTGTGTGTGTGTGTGTGTGTGAGAGAGAGAGAGAGAGAGAGAGAGAGAGAGAGAGAGAGAGAGAGAGAGTGATTTTGTTATCTTGGGCAGAGGCAGAAGATGGAGGCGGAGGGAGACAGACAGGCCTCTTGCCTCAGTCAGAACGGGGTTGCAGGGAACTCAGAGTAGCATGTTAACGCTTGTCCAGCTGGCCTCTTTGTAATGATACAGACAGACAGACATGTACACACACAAATAAACACTTCCTTCTGTTAGCAATCACCCACACACTTACTGTAAAACTTCCTTGGAATCATCTGCGCCGCAGTTTGTGGTGTTGGAAACAGATCAGAAGATAAACGCCATACGTAAGAACTGCTATGCAAAAGCAGTAAAAGACTTTCTTCATTTCTTTGGAACTAGACAACTTTCATAATTGCTTTTTTTTTTTTAGATAATATCTGAATTTTGGAGAGAAAAAACCATGGTGTAGTGTTCAGTGTTCTTTCAGTGTAGCGTATTGTTATGAATTCAAATAATCTAGTGATGGATCGATGTATTCATATTCATCCATGTCCCTGGCTGTGTGGTAGAGGGCGTCCAGATCGGCCAGGATTAGGGCGCTCCTCTGCGGACGCCCGTCTGGTCTTCGTCTGGATCAGAACCTCATATCCTGACTGCTGCAGCTGTAATATCCTGAGCTGGAACCTCAGACTAAGACATGCTGGCTTGTGTTGTCTCCTGACCGAGCTGTTCGGTTCTGTTCGTGGCCCAGGTCCTTGCTGACTCTGCGGTCCGGTACCAGTACCCAGTAGTGGCTGAGTGTTGAGCCTGCAGGGCAGTAGGCCTAGAGGTTCTGTTGGGTAAATGCAAACAGAAGCTTCTGAATGAGAAGTTCCCTCCGTCTCTATTACCTATATTAGACTGGAACAGGATCTCTCCTGGTTTGTTTGCTCTGGATGGAGGATGGTGGAAGCAGTCTTGTTTCTTGTCTGATCCGCAGGCGCTGGATGACGTGAAGGTACGAACGGTGGTCGACCACAACACGTGTGGACCAGCGGGAGTAGCTTCTAATTTTCCCAGGACAGGACAGGAATAGATGGCATTCAGGCGTCCGCGCCTGTTTGCGAGCGGCATGTCTTAACTGTGGTAACTGAGATGAATCGTTCTCAGTTCCAGACAAATGACTCTTTCTGCGATTGAAATCGAATCACAAGGTCTAGAGATCAAAGCGGGGTTGAGTGAGGCCCAGCGCCGCCTTGAGTGAAGATGCAGCTGTGCTCCTCCATCCGCTAGGCTAGGCTAGGCTAACACGCTAGGCTAACACGCAGCACGTCAGAAGCGCGGTGATTAACAGCCTCCCTCTCAGCAGCGCAGGCTAACGTTTATGAAGTCACCTAGCGTGTCAGCGCCACCGGCGGTAGCCTGCCTACCCAGCCTCCAAGACCTCAGCCTCATCCCCTTCGTGGGGCTGCCTGCCATGGATGTGAGAAGAGGCTCCCTAGGCAGGGGAATCAGTTTGGACAGACCTCCCCGCTCCACAAAAGAGCCAATTACAGCCGCATAATGGCGTCCCCAATTAGATTAGCATGGCTCGCCGTGGCGCAGGCGGCGGTATTGTGCTGCAAATTAAACGCAGCCGTCGCCTCTTTCTGCCCCTCCTCCTCCTGTTCTGCCTCTCCTCCTCCTGTTCTGCCTCTCCTCATCCTGTTGTGCCCCTCCTCCTCCTCCTCTGTTGCTCTGCTGCTCTCCTCCGCCGACCGGACCTCCTCTCCGCTCCTCTGAGCAGCCAGACCCCCCCCCCCCCTCCTCCCCCACCCCCACGCTGAGGGATGCGAGCTCTGCAGCAGGGCGCACGCCATGACTCAGCAGCGGAAACCGTTAACGTCGCCGGACCATGATTTAAATCTTACACCTCTCGTCTCGGACGCACACACACACACACACACACACACACACGGTGTGTAGAGGCTGGTGTACTCTTGCATACACACCCACACTCACAATGTGTGTAGAGCCTACTCAGGCCCACACATCAACACACACACCACACAGAATCATCATTGTCATCAATGCAACAGAAATCGCTGTTGTCGGCTATAACCTTTCCCTTCAAATTGTTTTGGTATTTCCGCTTTTCTATCCAAGAGTTAGCACTAGAAAGCCATACCACATCACTTTTCCATCCGTCCACAGACAGGAATAAAGATTATCGGGCTGTCTCTCTCTCTCTCTCTCTCTCTCCCTCTCTCTTTCTCTCTCTCGCTCCCCCCTCTCTCTCTCTCTCTCTCTCTCTCTCTCTCTCCCTCTCTCTTTCTCTCTCTCGCCCCCCCTCTCTCTCTCTCTCTCCCCTTCTCTCTCTCTCCCTCTCTCTTTCTCTCTTTCTCTCTCTCCCTCTGCCTCTCTCCCTCTCTCTCTCCCTCTCTCTTTCTCTCTCTCGCCCCCCTCTCCCTCTCTCTCCCTCTCTCTCTCTCTCTCTCTCTCTCTCTCTCTCTCTCTCTCTTCGGAGGGGAAGGCTAGTGAAAGGAGAGCGAGTCAGGTTAGTGGGGTTTTTCGGGGCGAGGCTACCGTGTCCAGCTGTGAGACAGCAGCGGTCAGCAACCAGCCCGTCAGTCAGGATGTTTATGTCTGCACCTCCCATGGTCACGGTGTCATTACCGGCCCTCTAATCACCTGACCTCTGACCTCTCTGGCCGGCCACCGCAGCTATGAGTCATTATAACGATTTTTCACAGTCGTTACCCCCGTAACACCACCGCTCACTGCACTCTGATGCCTCTGGACCACTCATTATGGGATGAGGAAGAAAGGTAATCATGAGTTATCACCGGCAGATTGAAGCCCCGGTGTGGAACAGAGCTGGAGTGTGGATTGGCCCCTGGCTCGCTGATTAGCCGTCCGCTGGTGGAGAGAACTCACCTCAGTCTTGAGGTCTTCTACTATCTATCTATCTATCTATCTATCTATCTATCTATCTATCTATCTCTCTATCTCTCTATCTCTCTATCTCTCTATCTCTCTATCTCTCTCTCTCTCTCTCTCTCTCTCTCTCTATCATCTGTTCAGTGTAACCAATCATTGTCTTCAAAAGCCTTGTAGCAAATCAATTGAGGATAGGATGCTATCCTCAGTAGAGTCAAAACAAATGTGCTACACCATAAAAACAACCAGCTTTATCAAACCAACAACACAGTCAGGCCCCGTTTATCCTTATAGGGGTTGGTTTTAAAACACATAACCAGCTAAGACCCTGCTGCTGATCCAGGGTCAGTTTGATACTCCAGACTGTCAGTTCAAAACAACCTCTGAGCTAATCCACAAAACAACCCCCTCCCTAATCCACAGACGACATCAACAGAAAGGAGAAAGATTTGAATGTACAACATGGATAGATGTTTGTTGTTTCATGGACGTTGTTGTGTTGTGTACGACTGGCACACATTTGCCAACTGGAAATTGTGAGAGTGCGTGAGCAAGAAAGATAGTGGTAGATCGTAGATTAGGTATCAAACAGGCCTTTTATTATAGCAATTACAGCTCCACTTTGATCCAAGCAAAGAAAGCTCTGGTTCTTATTCTTCACCAGTACTGTGCTTCTTCTGTAGTAATTTCTACAAGCAGATGTAGCTGCAGCCTCTCACATGCTGATAGGAAACGGCAGAGCCAATCCTATTAGTGATATTGGGTTAGGGAGACCGGACTCATAGCAGAGAACAAGGTCTGTTAACCCTTTGTGTACCAAATACATTGACTAGACACTCATGGACAACAGTTATATAAAAAATAAAAAATAAAAAAATTGAAATTATTGCTAGGGAGGGACATTTTAGTAGTTGTTGAGTCGAAAGTTTGCTTCCTTTTTACAACGGCATGTGCTATATGCACTGTCAGGAGTGTTGGTATGGATTGAGATTATTTCTGAAACTCTGCTGAAACGCCTTTGTGGACGGAGATCATTCTCATTCTAAAATACCGTCTTAAAATGAAAGCATATTAGTGTGAACGTCACAATCACAGAGACGAAGCGCGCCCGGCGAGGACACGCCCCCCCGGCGGTCTACCGCCGGCCTCTAGGGCGTCCCTCCTCAGCGAGCGCTGGCCTGACTGCAGACCAGCGGTGATGCCATCGTCCGCCAGCTCCTCTGCCTAAGCAAACATTTTGCCACAGGACCCAAACACTGCAAAGCCAAAGATTACAGCCGGCAATGCACTCTGGGAAAGTGATGAGCGGCCTGGCTCCTGTCAGAACTAAGAGAGAGAAACACCGAACGCTGACTCAATTTACCGTTTAACGAATATAAGCGGAGACAAGCTGTCTGCAATCACCATTAAAAGGGTGGGAATGGACGGAGATTGGCACATAGGAAGGTCTCCGGTGTCGCCATGCCGGGCCGAGCCGCACCGCCGCTGACGGAACACCGTTCACTGTAACGATACCGATCAACCAGCCCGTTAGTTTTAACTGAGGTGCATCATGGGAAACCACAGGGATCCCTTGGAAGAAGGTATCCGTGTTCAGTAACGTCTATAAAAGAGTTAGTCTGCGCTGGAGAAGGAGAGGAAGAGAGGGAATCCGTAGACACACCGCTCTCTCCTCTGTGATGTCATTTTCAGAGCAGGGGAAGTCATGCAAAGGGTTAACCACGGCACGCGTGTCCTAGTTGTAGCCTACTACCGGCGTGCATGTGTTTAATGTAGGAAGCTGTACTACTAGCCATGAATAAATCCACATTAAGGCGGCCATGCGATGCCCCCGGCTCTGATGTAATGGCTGACCTTCACACCTCGGAGCTCAGGTTTGCTCAAGACGCTCATTGATGACAGACGGAGGCCTGTTTTAGTTGGCGACGCGCCCGCTCTTAGGAGAAGAGGAACGCGCAAGGCAGAGCCATGGAAAAGCAAAGAGTTACTCAGTTCCTGTGCGCGTGTTCAGGTTCAGGTATCGCGTTCCCCGGCGCTCAGGGGCAGCCTCTGTTCCCGTCCTGCCCGGTTCCATGTAGGGCCGTTCCCCGGGGGGCGCGCTTGTGGCCGCATTCCAGAGCCGTCCTCTTCTGAGCGGCAGCGTGGTTCGTAAATAGAGCCCTGGCCTCTCTGATGCCCCCTTCATCGAGAGGCAACAACACAGACCCTTCCTTCTTGACCCTGGCTGAGCCGCTGCCAACCGGGGCCTTAGCAGCTCTGTTCCTCAGTTTGCACATACGGCCTCCTGTGATTTGGGGGAACATTGGGTTTGAGAAGCTCCGACGGCCCTCGCGGTAAACACTCACTCACCAGGGTGAGTCACCCGTCAATATTTGAGCGTTCGCCGAGCGCTCCACAATGAGCTCCTTGAGCCTAATTTGCACGTTAGCGCACGCTAAACGGCAGCTCTGTAGCTCTGCAGATATTCACATCTTTATTAAATCTATAATCAGCACAATGTTTATTGAGAAGGGGTTGGCCGCGCGTGAGCTCCGTAAAATGCGAGCCTGTCCGGCGGTTTTTCTGCCGTCACACCGTAACGCGATCTCCCTCCATGTGACTGTACTGCTTGTGTACTGTATACGTGTTTATGTATGAGAGCTTGTGTGTTTGAGAGCATCATGGCGTCACTGACCCACGCCCTCTCTCTCCCATCTCCACCCAGATGCAGCAGCTGTTCTACGAGAACTACGAGCCCAACAAGAAGGGCTACATCCGGGACCTCCACAACAGCAAGATCCACCGCGCCATCACCCTCCACCCCAACAAGAACCCGCCCTACCAGTACCGGCTCCACAGCTACATGCTGAGCCGCAAGATCGCAGAGCTGCGCCACCGCACGGTCCAGCTGCACCGCGAGATCGTCCAGATGGGGCGCTACGGCGCGGCCGAGCCCAGCCGCGAGGACCTCCAGCTGGGCGTGGCGCCCTCCTTCATGCGCTTCCACCCGCGCCTCAGAGAGGAAGTCCTGGAGTGGGAGTTCCTCACGGGGAAGTACCTGTTCTCCGCCTCCGAGGGCCAACCCCCGCGCCGGGGCATGGACTCCTCCCAGAAGCTGGCCCTGGACGACATCATCATGCAGGTGATGGAGATGATCAACGCCAACGCCAAGACGCGGGGGCGTGTGATTGACTTTAAGGAGACCCAGTACGGCTACCGAAGGGTGAACCCCATGTACGGGGCGGAGTACGTGCTCGATCTCCTCCTGCTGTACAAGAAGCACAAAGGCAAGACCATGACGGTGCCCGTGAGGAGGCACGCCTACCTCCAGCAGACCTTCAGCCAGATCCAGTTCCGGGAGGAGGAGGAGATGGACGCCAGGGCGCTCGCCAGCCGCATCAACCAAGACCAGGACTCCCTCTCCTTCCTGTCCAACTCCCTGAAGATGCTGGTCCCCTTCAAGCTGGCCGGCTCCAGCCAGGACCAGAAGGAGCCCAAAGAGCAGAAGGTCAACATCCTGGTGCCTCTGTCGGGGCGCTACGACATCTTCGTCCGCTTCATGGCCAACTTCGAGAAGGCGTGTCTGATCCCCAACCAGAACGTCAAGCTGCTGATCCTGCTCTTCAGCACGGACAACAACACGGAGCGGGTCAAGCAGGTGGAGCTGATGAGGGAGTACCACATCAAGTACCCCCGGGCCGAGATGGAGATCAAGCCCGTTCCCGGCTCCTTCTCCCGGGCGCTGGCGCTGGAGGTGGGATCCTCGCACTTCTCCAACGACTCGCTGCTGTTCTACTGCGACGTGGACCTGCTCTTCACCGCCGACTTCCTGAAGAGGTGTCGGGGGAACGCGGTCCAGGGGGAGCAGACGTACTTCCCCATCATCTTCAGCCAGTACGACCCCCGGGTGGTCTACGCTGGCAAGGTGCCCAGCGAGAACCACTACGTCTTCACCTCCAAGACCGGCCTCTGGAGGCACTACGGCTTCGGGATCGTCTGCGTCTACAAGGGAGACCTGGTCCGAGCCGGGGGCTTCGATACCTCCATACAAGGGTGGGGACTTGAGGACGTGGACCTCTTTAACAAATTTGTCCAATCAGGGATGAGGTTGTTCAGAAGTACAGACACCGGGATAGTGCACGTGCACCACCCGGTCATATGCGATCCCAACCTGGAGGCCAAGCAGTACAAGATGTGCCTGGGCTCCAAGGCTTCCTCGCATGGCTCGACACAGCAGCTGGCTGAACTGTGGCTCGAGAAGAATGACCATGGCTTCAGGAGGATGGGCAGCAGCCCCAATAACGGCTCGGTCCGGACAGCGTGAGGACGGTCCAGACGCCGCCCGACGGGACCCAGCCGGACACCTCTGGCGGGCGCTCGGTCCCCCCTCTCATCTTTTTAACTACCTAATTTATTTTTTACAGAAACAAAAGACGTACATGGATATATTTTGGAAATATGCTTCTTTTTTTAAGAAAATGAACAAAAAAAAACCCACCATGAACATTGAACTGAAACAGACTTGACTCTAGAAGTAAACTTTTATAAATTAATGATATCAGAGAATATTGATGTCAAATGTTATTTTGGATGGGCCTAATAATGGGAGCAAGAAGTCTCCTCAAGTCTGTTACCAGAACAAAGACCATCGTGTTTTCAAGAGAGACGATGGGGTCTGGGGATGTGGGGGTTATTGTGATGTACCTCAGTGAAGTACATTTACAAGGTCTTAAGTATTTCATTTGTGTGTGTGTGTGTGTGTGTGTGTGTGTGTATGTGTGTATGTGTGTATGTGTGTATGTGTGTGTGTGTGTGTGTGTATTCTTGATTGTGAATGTTTACAGGAGGGTGATATAAACAAACAAACAAACAAACATTTCATCAATGAAAAGGTCGTCTTGGATCACAACAATTTTCTAAATGACTGGTCTGTTTTGATTCCTTTTGATTTGTAACATCTGAGTTTTTATGTTTTAATAATACAAAATAACACTGTTACCGTTTCCATGGTTATAATTTTTTTTTTTTTTTTTTTCTCTGTGAACCCAACTGCTGGATTTAATATCTGCAATTCATCTTCCTCTGTCTAATTTATTGAATTTGCAGCCTCCATTTTCTGTTCATTGGAATATATTAGAAAGATTGTATAGCCATCTCAGATGTTGGATAGCGTTCTTCCCGTGTACTTTTCCGTCTCTCAAACCCCATCTGATTTACCAAAGAGTTTTTGCACAGTCTACTTTCTATCTGGATGTGTGTGTGTCCTGTTTTTTAGGTGGTTCCGGCACAAACATGAAATGTACTGTAGAATTCGTGGAGTGGAGGAGTGAGTGAGTGTGTGAGCGCTACCCTGGCCGCCGGGGCCTGGCGTTGTCCTGGATCCAGCCCGCCGCTAGCGCTCATGGGAACCTGGCGTTGTCCTGGATCCAGCCCGTCGCTAGCGCTCATGGGAACCTCAAGGCTGTAGGACACAGTAACTAGCGGTTCCGAGTTCCAGTAGGAACCGAGGGATGAGTGAGTTGTAATTCTAGAACATTAAGACTGATCTCCGTTCTCTAGCGTGGAACCACACCCCGGGAACATCAACATGACAAATGACTCCGCTCTCAAAACAACTCTGTTTTTCTGGGGCTTTTTATATTTCTGTTCTTTCAGCCCTGTCCAACTGGGAAAGGTTTTATATTTAAGAAATAAAATGGGAAATGTTTATCAAATAGGCTGCAGTTGTGTGATTTTTCTTGATGACTAATAATTAACTTTGTCACATTCAAATTCATTTTCTCTCGTGTCAAACCATAATGATGTTGACGTATGGCAGATATGACTGATGAGAGAAAGAAAATAATGGTGAAATGTTCTCGGGGCCCAGTGATGGGTAGCGTTGGGACCAGTGAGTGGAGGAGACCAGCTGTTGGTGGAGACCAGCTGTTGGGGGAGACCAGAGAGCGAGAGAGAGAGACGCAGGATAATAGTAACTTGCTGTATTAATCAATCTGATAAGCTTCAGCTCTGAGGAGTCCAGGATGTGGTTTGAATAGAAAGCAGCAGAGAGAGAGAGAGGGAGAGAGAGGGAGAGAGAGAGAGGGATCGAGAGAGAGAGGGAGCGAGAGAGAGAGGGAGCGAGAGAGAAAGAGAGCAGACCAAATTTATTTTTATCTACAATCTTCATGAACATTCACAGGTAAATAGGCCAAGCAATTCTGATCATAGATCTGCCACCCAGGGGTCTCTAGTCCATTCCTAGGCCAAGCAGTGAACAATTTAATTATTTCCACCTGAAAAAAAACAAAACGTATGGCTTTTTTTTTTCAGACCAAATTTATTTTTATCTACAATCTTCATGAACATTCACAGGTATGTAGTACAAGCAATTCTGATCATAGATCTGCCACCCAGGTGTGTCTAGTCCATTCCTAGGCTGAGCAGTGAACAATTTAATTATGTCCACCTGAAAAAAAACATAAGTATGGCTTTTTTTTTCAGACGATTTTTTTTTTAATCCAATCTTCATGAACATTCACAGGTATATAGGCCAAGCGATTCTGATCATAGATCTGCCACCCAGGGGTCTCTAGTCCATTCCTAGGCCAAGCAGTGAACAATTTAATTATTTCCACCTGAAAAAAAACATGAGGGGTGTGTATGGCGTGGTTTTTTTTCAGACCAAATTTATTTTTTATCTACAATCTTCATGAACATTCACAGGTATGTAGGCCACGCAATTCTGATCATAGATCTGCCACCTAGGTGTGTCTAGTCCATTACTAGGCCGAGCAGTGAACAATTTAATTATGTCCACCTGAAAAAAAACATAAGGGGTATGTATGGCTTTTTCTTTTTCAGACCAAATTTATTTTTATCTACAATCTTCATAAACCTTCACAGGTATGTAGTACAAGCAATTGTGATCATAGATCTGCCACCCAGGTGTGTCTAGTCCATTCCTAGGCTGAGCAGTGAACAATTTAATTATGTCCACCTAAAAAAAACATAAGGGGTATGTATGGCTTTTTTTTTTTCAGACGAATTTTTTTTTAATCTACAATCTTCATGAACATTCACAGGTATATAGGCCAAGCGATTCTGATCATAGATCTGCCACCCAGGGGTCTCTAGTCCATTCCTAGGCCAAGCAGTGAACAATTTAATTATTTCCACCTGAAAAAAAACATAAGGGGTATGTATGGCTTTTTTTTTTTCAGACCAAATGTATTTTTATCTACAATCTTCATGAACATTCACAGGTATACAGGCCAAGCAATTCTGATCATAGATCTGCCACCCAGGGGTCTCTAGTCCATTCCTAGGCCAAGCAGTGAACAATTTAATTATTTCCACCTGAAAAAAAACATAAGGGGTATGTATGGCTTTTTTTTTTTTCAGACCAAATTTATTTTTATCTACAATCTTCATGAACATTCACAGGTATGTAGGCAACACAATTCTGATCATAGATCTGCCACCTAGGTGTGTGTAGTCCATTACTAGGCCGAGCAGTGAACAATTTAATTATGTCCACCTGAAAAAAAACATAAGGGGGGTATGTATGGCTTTTTTTTTTCAGACCAAATTTATTTTTATCTACAATCTTCATAAACCTTCACAGGCATGTAGTACAAGCAATTCTGATCATAGATCTGCCACCCAGGTGTGTCTAGTCCATTACTAGGCCGAGCAGTGAACAATTTAATTATGTCCACCTGAAAAAAAACATAAGGGGTATGTATGGCTTTTTTTTTTTCAGACCAAATGTATTTTTATCTACAATCTTCATAAACCTTCACAGGTATGTAGTACAAGCAATTCTGATCATAGATCTGCCACCCAGGTGTGTCTAGTCCATTACTAGGCCGAGCAGTGAACAATTGAATTATGTCCACCTGAAAAAAAACATAAGGGGTATGTATGGCTTTTTTTTTTTCAGATCAAATTTATTTTTATCTACAATCTTCATGAACATTCACAGGTATATAGGCCAAGCAATTCTGATCATAGATCTGCCACCCAGGGGGTCTCTAGTCCATTACTATGCCGAGCAGTGACAAATTTAATTATTTCCACCTGAAAAAAAACAAGGTATGTATGGCTTTTTTTTTTTTCAGACTAAAAATTTATTTTGATCTTCAATCTTCATGAACATTCACAGGTATGTAGGCCAAGCAATTCTGATCATAGATCTGCCACCTAGGTGTGTCTAGTCCATTACTAGGCCGAGCAGTGAACAATTTAATTATGTCCACCTGAAAAAAAACATAAGGGGTATGTATGGCATTTTTTTTTTCAGACCAAAATAATTTTTATCTACAATCTTCATGAACATTCACAGGTATATAGGCCAAGCAATTCTGATCATAGATCTGCCACCCAGGGGGTCTCTAGTCCATTACTATGCCGAGCAGTGACAAATTTAATTATTTCCACCTGAAAAAAAACAAGGGGTATGTATGGCTTTTTTTTTTTCAGACCAAATTAATTTTTATCTACAATCTTCATAAACATTCAGAGGCATGTAGGCCAAGCAATTCTGATCATAGATCTGCCACCCAGGTGTGTCTAGTCCATTACTAGGCCGAGCAGTGACAAATTTAATTATTTCCACCTGAAAAAAAACATAAGGGGTATGTATGGCTTTTTTTTTTTCAGACCAAATTTATTTTTTATCTACAATCTTCATAAACCTTCACAGGTATGTAGTACAAGCAATTCTGATCATAGATCTGCCACTTAGGTGTGTCTAGTCCATTACTAGGCCGAGCAGTGAACAATTTAATTATGTCCACCTGAAAAAAAACATAAGGGGGGTATGTATGCTCCCAGACGCCCGCTAGCCTCACACACACACACACACACACACACACACACACGGCTGCTTAAAATGCAGCTTTTTTTTAGGGGATTTTACTCAGACCTGTCAGACCTCCGTAGCTCTTCGGGGTTGTTTAAGGACTCGTAGGACCAGTACTATGGGGGGCGTCCTGGCTGAATTATGGTTCCTCTCAGGTCGGTGTGCTTTTCCCACAATCACACAAGACCCAGGCGCTGAAGGAGTGTGTATTGATATTCACTTGACTGTCCCTAGCATGACTTGAGAGCTTTTCCTCAGTTTGCATGTCTATAAATTCAGACCCCGCTGTGAAAGTCTCAAGCTTCTTTCTACCCAAGAGTCAGCTTGTATCTTTGTGAAGGTGAAAGGTCACAGGGGCCCCTTAAGTCTGTGTGTGGAGCCAAGATATGTCTCAGCTCTCTATGTCTCACATAGAGAGTGTGTGTGTATGTGTGTGTGCGTGTGTATGTGAGTGTGTGTGTGTGCGTGCACTTGTATGTGAGTGTGTGTTTGTATGCGAGTGTGTGTGCGTGTGTGTGTGTGTGTGTGTGTGTGTTTGTGTGTGTGTAGGGCTCAGATACGACATGTCTCTTTTATCTCTTTTATCTCAGCCCCTCTGATCCGGTTGTGTCTTTATGGCTCGGAGCAGAAATGTTGACTCATCCTGGCATTTGCATGAGGCCCTATTTCACTGTCTCAACAGCAGGCTCCCAGGGGCCACAGCAGCCAGAGAGGCTCAGCTCACACTCTCAACAACGTCCTTTACAAGGGTTTGACTTTCTCATAACTCAGTATTCATCCCCTTCATAGTAAGAGTTTGGGTTGGCAGTCTCTGTTTCCCTCTCCGTCTGTGAGTGATTGAAGGACAGATCCATGTTCACGACATCCATGATCCCACTGGAGGACAATAGATCCGTGCTGCGTAGTTATTCAGAGAGAGAGAGAGAGAGAGAGAGGGGGGGGGGGTGCGAGGGGGAGAGAGAGGAGGGGGGGAGAGAGGGGGGGGAGAGAGGGAGAGAGGTAGAGAGAGAGAGAGAGAGAGGGAGGGACAGAGAGAGTGAGGGGGGGGGGGAGAGAGAGAGAGGGACAGAGAGAGAGAGGGGGAGAGAGGGAGGGACAGAGAGAGAGAGGGGGGGGGAGAGAGAGAGAGGGACAGAGAGAGAGAGAGGGGGAGAGAGAGAGAGAGGGGGTGGGGAGAGAGAGGGAGGGACAGAGAGGGAGAGAGAGAGAGAGGGAGAGAGAGAGAGACAGGGAGAGAGAAGCCACAGGCTATCTCTCCTTTGTTCTCTCCTCCTGGTCCCCAGCGGGCCTGGTCTCTCCATATCAGTCATGGCTCTTGCTCCACGGCCCACCATACATTCCACTGTTGTATTGTTTGAGCGCAAATAGAAAACAGATAAGCAAAAACAATGTGACTAAAGGGAAGGATTGTGTCAGTGGGCAGACGAAGCCTCGCTGTAGTCGTAATGCATTCTTGTCTGTGGGACCATTCTTTCCCACCCGGCCACACATTGTTTTGATTAGGTGTAATGGCTGCCATTCCCCGAGGGCAAACTGAACTGGAAACAGTTTCGGGAGGCTTCCTGCAGGGATGTGGGTGTTGTTTGGGGCTTTTGTTGACTGACTAAGGTGCCTTAATCTCGGAGCGATCTGTTGGAACATGCCCTCTACATCCTCCCTCAGGCATCACCACACAGCTGAGCGCCTTTGATACCAGTGGCTGCTCCCCAATCCCGGCTAGCTTCCCCGGGATTCATGAGAACATGGGCCGGCCCACTCCCACCATCTGGGAGACACATGGGAGAGAGGAGAGAGAGAGAGCTGATCTGAGATCTACCGGAGAGAGGAAGAGCTGATCTGAGATCTACCGGAGGGAGGGAGAGAGAGAGAGAGAGAGAGAGAGGAACGAGCTGATCTGAGATCAGATCAGAGAGAGGAAGAGCTGATCTGAGATCAGATCAGAGAGAGGAAGAGCTGAGCGCCACGATGACACAACAGAATCTGTGTCTGCGCCCAGCAGGGTCGGGGAAGGGGCGAGGGAGCGCTTGGACCTGAACATTTATTCTAATTTCTTTTTTTAAAAACAGAAAAAATAAATGGATTTCCCCATTCAAAATGTATATGATAGTAGCATACTGTATGCTAAATCTTTTCTCATACATTGTCATATATTTGGTTATAAAATGGTTTAAGGCATAGAAAAGTCTAGTAACTATTCCTTGAAAGAAATGAAGGTCTATTTTATTGAAATGAGCCTGGGAACAAAACAGTTTGAATGTGATTGCTTTAGCCATGTTAATATTGGCTTATGTGCGCAGCTAGCCAATCAAATGTTCTGTTATGACGGAACTGACAGCGATGGGAAACACACTCCGGGGGGTCCTGTTCTCTGGAGCACGCAACTGTTGACATCAGTGTGTCAATTGCCAAGACCAGCTTAGCGTTGTTTGTGGCACACACACACATACACACACACACACACTATCTATCTCTCTTTCTCTCTCTCTCACACACACACACACACACACACACACACACACACACACACACACTCTCTTTCTCTCACACACACACAGATCCCCTTTCGCTCTGTCTTATCTCTCACACACACACACACGTGACACACACACACACACACGAACAACACAATACTTTGATGAGGCAAGCAGACGAGCAGCGTTCTGGGAAGGCTCTGCCCCTGGGTGAGCCAGATCTGGAGACATTAAGCAGCGTGCGGCCGTGGCGAACAGCGCGGGCATTGTCCCGGTCTGCAGGGGAACGTGGAGGTGCTGTTTATTTTCTAAACCCCCCTATTCTCCTCTCTGATCCCCCCATTCTCACTGCTCTGCCCTGCGCCGGGGTACTGCTCCTCATTAGGGCTAGTTTCACTGCCATTTCAATCTTTTTAAATCTACAAGATGGCGTTGTGTCGGCCTTTAGGGGAAACGATAAATAACTGAATAACATTGTGTTGGGCTCAGTGAACTACAGATTTTTTTAAATGACATCACTGATTTGGCACTGATTATTCTCAAGATTCTCATAAAGCGTGAAGGAGACAATACTGCTATGGGCTAGTTAGGCCTTCCTCCTACCTCCTTCCTACAAGACAGTGGGAGACTGGGTCAGGCTGGAGGTGTGTGTGTGTGTGTGTGGGGGGGTTGGTGAATCTCCAGCAGCCCCGCCCTCTGGTTGATTGACAGGCGTCTCACACACTCATCATGGACAGGTCCTCTGCTGTCTACACAGAGGCTGGAACATTACCCTGCTCCATGAGTCCAGAAGAGAGAGAGAGGGAGAGAGAGAGAGAGAGAGAGAGAGGGAGAGAGAGAGAGAGGGAGAGAGAGAGAGAGAGAGAGAGAGGGAGAGGGAGAGTGAGAGAGAGAGAGTGAGAGAGAGAGTGAGAGAGAGGGAGAGAGGGAGAGGGAGAGAGAGTGAGTGAGAGAGAGTGAGAGAGAGAGAGTGAGAGAGAGAGAGAGAGAGAGAGAGAGTGAGAGAGGGGGAGAGAGAGAGAGAGAGAAAGAGAGAGTGAGAGAGAGGGAGAGAGGGAGAGAGTGAGCGAGAGAGAGCGAGAGAGAGAGAGAGAGGGGGGGAGAGAGGGGGGGAGGGAGTGAGAGAGAGAGGGAGAGAGGAAACAGGAGAATGTGAGGAGAAGGTAGGGATGACGGGCCAGTCCTTGTAAAGCCGGGGTTTACAGGATGCGTTATTGCATGTTATTGTTATTTGGAACCCCCTCAAAAACGAGATGATTAATCTCAAGGACTTTACCCTGTTACAATAACATTTCTTATAAGCATGAAATCATAAATGGCTTTTTCCCTCCAGTCAGAGACAGAAAATGGCACACAGTATCAGTAAATGGTCAGATGCACTCTTTGGTCTGTCTCACATGGGGGTTTGGGGAGAACCAGGACTCAGTGAAAATGTAATGTCAATTAAAGTCTAATCTCTTCTGTTGTGTGAACCAGGTCCCCTAGTGAGGGTCAGCTGCTAACAAAGTAGTTCACACTTCCACAGCCCTCAGTTAGGATAACAGGTAGAGTATCACCACTCCACTGGTACTGGTAGATGAAGCGAGCTGTAGGCTAGCGGGGTAGCGGAGCGTAATAGAGAAGCCATGTCAGTGAAAGTGCTTGAAATGGCTTCGGAAATGGCCACTTATGAGTGGCTGGTGAGGGGAGCAGGCCTCTCCAGTCCCCCGCTGGCCTTGTGGGGGACACAGGGGAACACTTTAGAGGGGGGAGGGGGGGCGCAGGCCCTGGGGGGAGGGATCTGAGAGGAGGAATGAGTTCAGAGGAGAGGAGAGGGAGAGAGGAAGGGAGAGAGGGATAGAGGGAGGGAGAGCTCTAAGCCGAGGGGTGGAGGAGAAGAGAGGGGGAGAAGTCAGTAGAGGGAGGGAGAGAAGGAGGGATGGAGAGGAGGAGGGATGGAGAGAAGGAGGGATGGAGAGCAGGAGGGATGAGAGGAGGAGGGATGAGAGAAGGAGGGATGAGAGGCAGAGCAGGGCTGCAGGCGGGTGGATTAGAAAGCGTATAATTATCAGCTGTTGGGAGAGGAGGGTGAGCTGCTGCTTCGCAGGCAGGGGGTTCAGCCCGGGCCACGCTGCTTCAGGGGACTCTGCTTGTGTGTGTGTGTGTGTGTGTGTGTGTGAGTGTGTGTGTGAGTGTGTGTGTGTGCGTGGGGAGCTGTACTCTCTTTCTCCCTTTGTGCCTTTGTTTGCGAGTATGCCACTCTTTCTCTGCTATTCTCCCCATGTGAATGAGTGTGTGTGTGTGTGTGTGTGTGTGTGTGTGTGTGTGTGTGTGTGTGTGTGTGAGTGTGTGTATGTGTGAGTGTGTGTGTGTGTGTGTGAGTGAGTGAGTGTGTGTGTGTGAGTGTGTGTATGTGTGAGTGAGTGTGTGTGTGAGTGTGTGTGTGTGTGTGTGTGTGTGTGTGTGTGTGTTTGGTCCCCTGTAATAACTCTAGTCTTGGCAGGTTGTGTTGGCTCATCCTAGTGAGCTGCTACAGTATCCCTCCCTCCCTCCCTCCCTCCCTCCCTCCCTCCCTCCTCTCCGTTGTCTTTGCTCCCTTCTTGGATCAGGGACATGTTCACCCCCCCCCCCCCCCCCCCATGTCCCCACCACCCCCATGTCCAGTTCCATGTGTGCCACCATCTGTCTCCAATCAAGTCATCACCCCCCCTCTAGGAGCGGACTACTGAACGCTACTGGGATTGATTATGTGATATGGATCCTAAATCCATTACTGGGATAAACTGTACAGTAGTTAAAATATAGTTGCTACCATTCAGTGTATATTGTATATTTATTTATTCTATTTTTACTAATGTTACATTTCTTATAATGTAATTAATTCTATTTATGTGTTCTGCAGACCTCCCGGAGTCCGATAGATACCCCCATGTCTGCTGTGGATGTCGTAGCATGTCCGTAGAATGTTCTCCCTCTGATGATGCTTTTAGCCTCTCTCACTCTGAAATGTAATTTAATGTAATTTATTGCTTTATAAATGTTATTAGCCGGTAGACAAACATACTCCTGGAGCTTGCTCCATCGCCTTGTTGAGAGGAGTCAGGGAAGAATTTTTACAGCTCACTTATCTGGCCCCCGGGTGATTACTGTTTTTTTTGCTTCCCTCTGGAATATGTAGAGGTGGGTCGTATGCCCACCTCCCTTGTTCTCTGTAAAGCGCATTGTGTTGCCTCTGGGTATGAAATGCGCTATACAAATAAAGCTTTGATTGATTGATTGATTCTGCAGTTACAATACAGTTAAACATTTTCCAGGAGCTTGCTTTGTCGTCTCGTTGAGAGAGGTCAGGGAAGGATTTTTAGTTCTCCTATATTAGCTCAAAGTCAGTCTTCCCCTTTCAACTAATCTTTTTTTCGTGAGGAACTTCATTTGTAAAAAAAGTGCCGTTTTGAGATTGAGATTTGAGACATGAGATACTTAAACAAGCCATGAGCACTGGAACCCACATCAACAATTAATTAATTAACAAACCAATAAATCAATGTAAAAGCTGGTGATGGTCACTATTGAGAGCGTCTTGGTGGTGGGGTTGGGGTCGTATCACAGCTAGCAGGGAATCTTCCCACAACATAAGCGAACATTCTCAACACGTTCTGCTAATGTTTTCACATTCTTAGAACATTCTTAGAACACATGATTGCTAGCTGGGGTAGTAGGGGTAGGTGAGCAGAGGTGTTCAGTAGATGTGATAATCTTGTATTAGTCCCAGGAGGACAGACGTTCAGTAGACAGGCCCAAGACCAGCTGTCCTGAAGGTCAGTAGTAAATGGTAATTGGAAAATGGACTGCACTTATATAGCGCTTTTCCACCTTAGCGGCACTCAAAGCGCTTTACAATGGCCTCTCATTCACCCATTCACACACCAATGGCGGAAGCTGCCATGCAAGGTGCTAACCTGCTCATTGGGAGCAATTTGGGGTTAGGTGTCTTGCTCAAGGACACTTCGACATGTGGACAGTCGGAGCTGGGATTCGAACCACTGACCCTTAGATCATTGAACGACCCGCTCTACCAACTGAGCTACAGTGGCCCCAGTAGTATTGCATAGCAGGAAGGAATCCAGCTGCCCTACACAGTGTGAGTGATATAAGGGTGCAAGGTGCCCTATACAGTGTGAGTGATATAAGGGTGCAAGGTGCCCTATACAGTGTTAGTGATATTAGGGTGCAAGGTGCCCTATACAGTGTGAGTGATATAAGGGTGCAAGGTGCCCTATACAGTGTGAGTGATATAAGGGTGCAAGGTGCCCCCGGAAAGTGTAAGTAGCGCCTCAGTCGTATCAGTTCCCCTCTAGAGTGGGGGTGAACATCCGCTAGCTGCCAGGAATGTTCCGGAGGGGATAAGAGGAGCGAGCCTGGTCATCAACCCTTAGGCTCGCTGAGACCCTCTTTACGTCACGTGGAATTGCCCCAGTCTCTGGTCTGAGATCCAGATTGATCGCTCCTCTTTAAAGCAAAGCGTCCAGGGAGAACCAACTGATCCTAATCTGGGAAGTCTCCTCGAGGGCACGTCTCTCCCTAGAGACACTGATTGGAGATCGGTCGAGGATTCCACAATGCCCTGTCCTGTCTACCTGTCAGAGGGGAGGAGCCTAAACAGATGACACACTACCTCTACCTCACACAACCACTCATGTATGAGACCGCGGAGTCCTTGTATCTGCAAAATGCTTTTAAGGTGTTTATGTAATGTGCTTTTCCCCTGGTGTATTGTGTTTTGTTTATGTGTATGTATGTATATATATATAGTTACTATATTTTGTATACATTGTTAGCTTTGTATATTTCTGCATCTTTTGAAAATAAATAAATAAATAAATAAGTGATAACCCCTCCCCCCCCCCCAAAAAGAAAATGTATGAGACCGCGGAACAGAAGTCAGTCTTGGAGTGCCCACGTACAGAGCCATCTCATGCTCTGGAGGACACACTGGCCCTCTGTTCCGTTTACCAGAGGGGACTCATCCAGTCGGGTGAGACGCCAGGTATTTTGTGGGTAAAACGGTACCAACTCCGGCTCAGCTCAGAGGTTGTCCGAGGGCACCCCAAGATTGAGTGCGATTCATATCAGAGTAACAGAGAGCCAAGTCTTGCTAGATCACAAGAGCAACATTCATGCTATTTTCTGTGCCACCATGTTAGCTGCTAAGTAAATGCTGGGCACCCGGCCGCTCATCGTGTCTGTGAGAGGGTCGGCCGGTCCGTCCCAGAAAGGCGTCGGCTTCTTTTCAGAGGCGCTGGATCGCTCTGGGAGAGCAGCAGCAGGGGCAGCCGCTCACTCAGCCACGGTGGTTTCTGGGTAATGGATTTGCTCAGCATGGCTGATTGATTTTCAGCATGAGTTCTTCACCGTGCCATCCGCCTGGTCCAGAGCCAGGAGAGGGTTTGGAATCACACACCCCTCGCTCACTCAGGGGCTGCTGTGTGGCGGTGTGGAGGTGTGTGTTTGTGTGTGTGTGTGTGTGTGTGTGTGTGTATGTGTGGAGGCCTGAGGGCCGCTCCAGGGCAGGTACTGAATACCTCCTTCCAGGTGAGGCTCCATCATCAACTTCCTCCACTCATCCCTCCATCCATCAGATTCATCCATCATCCATCCATCAGATTCATCCATCCATCCATCAGATTCATCCATCCTCCATCCATCAGATTCATCCATCATCCATCCATCAGATTCATCCATCATCCATCAGATTCATCCATCATCCATCCATCCGATTCATTCATCCATCATCCATCCGATTCATCCATCCTCCATCCATCAGATTCATCCATCATCCATCAGATTCATCCATCATCCATCCATCCGATTCATTCATCCATCATCCATCCATCCTCCATCATCCATCCATCAGATTCATCCATCATCCATCCATCAGATTCATCCATCATCCATCCATCCATCAGATTCATCCATCATCCATCCATCCGATTCGATCCATCCATCCATCCATCCATCCATCCATCCATCCATCCATCCATCCATCCATCCATCCATCCATCCGACTCCTGTCTAGTTAGTTCCTCACTAGCCCCCCCCCCCATGTGAACAGCACAGATCCTCCTGCTGCACAAACACATGCATTTGATACATTTTAAGAACTTTAATCATTGTCATACAGTACTATATATTTATATATACACACATCCATACAACACATTTTATGTACACATGCAGCAGGCATTTATGATACAAATAAAATCACTAGAAACTCAATATATATAAAAAGCTTTCAAGATGGTCTCCTAGTACAGTTGAGTTCAGAGCTTAAGGCCTTCATTGATATCCTTTACATGTCTTCAGTGCTGTGGAAGCTTCTTTTCTGTGGACACGGCTTAGAGGACTAGACTTTGAGACTGGGTGGGACAGACCCAGTTCAGAGGTCAAACATGTCTCTATTGGCCTGTCAGTGTCCACACCCCTGGTCAACAATAAGCAGGGTACGGCAAACGCTAACATGCAACCTAGTGACGTTTATTAGTCGCGTTTGTCCGCCTCCCACACACCGCTAGTCAGTAAGGCTCTGAAGCCCCGCCCCTCCAGCTGTCCCTCGACGACGCCGTCACTCCCGCTACTCAGTCACACACACCAGTCACACACACACACACACACACACACACACACACACACACACACACACACAGGTGGGCGGGTCCAGCGGGCGCGGGCCCTCGGACGGCGTGTTGAGATGAGCCCCGATCGGAGCCTCCTTCCGAGCGCCGTCACGCCTCCCCGGGCCCTGGCGAGCGTTGGAGCCCGCAGGCTCGGGTCCTGAACACTGGTGGCCTGTCAGGGGCAGTTCCCCAGCGGCTGGGGTGCCTGGACAGAGCGCCCATTCTGCCCCCGGGCCGCAGCACAACGGCTACCTTCTTTTTCTCATGCTGGTCTCCAGGCAGCCCAGCTCCTCGTAGGCCCGGTAGAACAGCTCCAGCTCGCGCTCGCCCCAGCCTCGCCAGACACACAGGCACCACTCGCTGTTTTCCTTCAGGAAGCCGCACACAACAGTGTCCTTCGCGACCAACGCTGCCTCCTCCAGGACTCTGGGGGTACCGGGGAGGGTTAGGAGGAGGAGGAGGAGATAGGATGAGTGTTGAGTGAGTGAAACGAGAAGTAGAGAGAGAGGATGTGTGGAGAGAGGGAGAGAGAGGGGGAGAGAGAGAGGGAGAGAGGGAGAGAGAGAGAGGGGGAGAGAGAGCGAGAGAGGGAGAGAGAGAGAGAGAGAGCGAGAGAGGGAGAGAGAGAGAGAGAGAGAGAGAGAGAGAGAGGGAGCAGTTCAATTTGGGCAACTTGACTGAAATTAGCATGTGGACTCTTCCTAGAAGTCTGAGGGCTGTACTGGGAAGGCCGATGAGGACACAGAGCTCACTGTTCTGGAGTTGGAATCCACCCAGCGCTGATCCAGGGCCAGCCTGACCTCTGTGTATCCTAACCTTCGCTTTAAAGGAACGAGCTAGGAACTGACCACAGGTCAGCGTTCATGGGCCCGGCTCTCCCTGGTAGTTTTGGGGGTTTGTGTCAAGGTCGTTGGAGGGAGAGAGTGCTCACACCATGGAGGAGTACAACCCTGTATTAACCCTCCGTGCTTCATCCCTGTACAAGGCCGTGTCATTATGTTCTTCTGCTGGTATTTCATGTTCTGTAATGTACATCCCATAACGACCACATGCACAGCTCAGCGGCAACAACGGACATAATCTGGCCTGTCAGCATGCGAACGTGTCCACTCAAACGATGAACCGTTAAGGGAACACATCAGCCATTTCCAGGCTGCCGTCTCCCTCACCAATGCAACAATTCTCGAAAAGTACAACTTGAACTTGAGCCGCTATCTAAAACGACTGATTTTCAGTTTAGTTTATTTGTTAGCGACTGCGTACATTAAAGAAATATACAAAAATTAGCGAAGGCGGTCAGTTTTCATGGGTCGTCAGATGAAACGATTCACGTGTAGATGACCTCAGAGCTGAGCAGCGACCCCCGACCCCAGGCTGATTCTCAGGGCCTCGCCGTGACCTGCTGAAGTGTTCCGACTGTTACAGGTGCACCCTGACACGACTGCTTATTAAAATATCTGCTTTGGGTGGCCCTTTTATTGCCTGTTGCTAAAAGGCCCGGCCCCTCGTGCGTGCGTGTGTGTGTGTGTGTGTGTGAACTCAGACAGAAGCCCTTTCTGCAAGCAGCTGCTGGCTCTTTTATAGGCGTAATTACAGAGCCCAGCTAACCACCGTAAGCACATGATGACGGATCTCTCCAGGCTTTATTGAAGCTGAATCAGCAAATTAATATCTAGGCTCTTTTCCTTTTTTCCCCGGTGCCAGCAGTGCAAGCTGAGCCCTGAAGAACCGGCGCCCTCAGATATGATGAGGCTCGTTCTTCACTGCTGCTCTCGGCCACAGATCCAGAACAGAGGCCGTGTTGCAGCACAAATGGATTGCCTTGACATTTGGCCCGCTACGGTAATGGAACCTTACTGCGCTTTTCTATTGGATGCTGTAATTGCTTCTGGATTGTTCCGTGGTCCAATCTGTGTGAAGGCAGCTGTACAGCGGCGGCGCCTGCAGGGTTGCTGAGTTAGCTCCTCCACTCGGCCTCACAATTAGCCCATTGATTGGCCGGAGAAGGCGCCCACCTGGTTTCCCTGATTTCCCGGTGGACGCTGCAGCCTTTAACGGCGCCGGTACCGGTTCTAAACCCGTTCACTCCGGACAGAATCCCATCTGTTCAGTTCACTCTCTGAGACGCTACATTTGTGAACAACCTTCTACTGAGGCGGCCATTTTACTGTAGTAGAGATGAATCACAGTAGCTGAGGAGAGGAAGCCACTGTAGAGCAACGGCTCTCTTGACAGGAAGTGACCTCACCCGTAGGAGGAGTCTCCAGGGGGGCTGAGGACGGCGATGACGCGGCCCCGGAGCTGTCCGGCCTGCTGCTGCACCTCGATCACCATCACGTCACCGCCACGCCTGTCCCAAGACACACACACACACACGCACACGCACACGCACATATACACATACACACACATATACACACACACACGCACGCACACACACACACAAGCAAACGTTATTCACTCCTCTATAAAACCATCTCTGAGCCCGTGTTAAGTAGTGGTGCTTGTGGGTGTCATGGCTACCTGGGGACCCAGATGGTCCCGTTCACCGCCAGAACGCTTAGGGCCTGCAGGTGGGGGGGTGAGGGGTTCACGGCGGGGTCGTGGTCGTGGGCAGCCTGCTGGTTCTCTGTCCCGTCCCTCTCCTCACAGTCTGTCGAGAGGGGCATGCTGCCGGAGCTGGCCAATGAGCTGAGGACTCCCGAACTGGACCTGTCCAATCCCGGCAGCTCCGAGGAAGGGGCGGAGTCAGACGACATGGAGCAGTAGTCTGTCAGCGAATCCTGGTGCTGGATGATCTGGGTCCCCGCCTCCTCGCTGTAGATCAGCGTCACCTCCCCGTTGGACCATTCGGGCTCCGCCTCCTCCGGAACCTTTGGCTCTGCATCCGCGTCGGGGGCCGTCGCCAGGGAAACAGCGGCGGGCCACTGCACGGCGAACGCATCCCGGAGAGGGTTGGCGTCGCCACAGCTGAGATGACACGAAACGATCAATATCTACCAGTCAATACCTGCTTAACATAAAAGTCACAAAGCACAAAGAGCAGCTACTCCGACACGAACACCCCTGAGAGTGGACAGACGTGACAGGGTCAAGGAAGCCCTTTCTCCTCAGACTACAAATGGTAAATAGGCGGCACTTATATAGCGCTTTTATCCCAAAGCGCTTTACAATGCAGGCCTCTCATTCACACACAGACATTCACACACACCCATGGCGGCAGCTGCCATGCAAGGCGCTAACCTGCTCATTGGGAGCAATGTGGGGTTCAGTGTCTTGCTCAAGGACACTTTGACATGTGGACAGGAGGAGGCGGGATTCGAACCGCCGACCCTACGATCACTGGACGACCCGCTCTACCACAACCGCCCCAGAAGAACTGCACTGCATCATTAGGATGTACTATAGAACTGGACTGCATCATTAGGATGTACTATAGAACTGGACTGCATCATTAGGATGTACTATAGAACTGGACTAATCACTAGCTGTGGACAGAGGAAACAGGCCGTCGTCTCGCCGCTCACCTGTAGGTGGCGCAGAGCTGGTAGCTGGCGGCGTGGAAGAGCAGCAGCGTGTTGGTGTGGTCGTCCAGGGTCCACACCGCCTCGTCGCCCCAGACCGACTGACTGGAGGCCAGGGCGAGCACGCAGGACGGGGGGCGGTAGGGGTCCAGGCGCCGGACCGCCCGCAGGCTCTGGCAGTCTAGCACCAGCACGCCCGGACCGTTAGAGAACCACAGCTGCAGCCAGGGGGAGGGGTTAGGGCCACAGTTCATCACATGATGCTATTATGACATCACAATATAGTGGTACATTGTCATCACACCTGGGTGGAAATACTATTCAAAATACTTTCAGTCACTTTAGTGTTTGCTTGGTGGGAGTTAGGTGGGCGGGGTTTGCATTGTGTGGTAATAGCCTATTGGCTCCATTGTGCTAGACAAGACCCAACCATTATATTACTAAATATTACTATTTGCAATAAGTATTTCAAATGGTACATCTAAAATGATGACCCAGGTCTGAATGGTACGGTACCGTATGCATACTTCTAAAAACGTCTTTAAAACACCCCAGAGTAACGTTACTCACTGAACTAGGGAAGACTTTCTCTCACTGTGCACCTCTGGCATTGGATTACAAGACCTGACCCACTCAGGGACCCTGGTCTCGCTGGGTGAGTTTAAATCATTATTACAGCTCCTTCCAGGAAGAGTGGCGTAGTTTTCTGTAGAATAGGTCCCCAATTTAAAAAAGACTGTACCCCCTCAGTAATGTACTTTTATGACCAGCTACTCTGTTCTTTTTGTGTGAAGTATTATGCATTGTGCTGTGTAAGCACTTTTACTAACATGCAAGCAGCTCAATGTGTTTGTGTTTTATGTGACGAACGGTAGATTTTATTGCCGCTGCTCTTTGCCAGGTCTCCCTTGTAAAAGAGACCACGCATCTCAATGGGTCTACCTGCTTAAATAAAGGTTCAATCATGTGTATTTTTGGTGAGTGTATCAGAGCGTTGGTGTGTGGATATATATCCCGGGTGACCCCTCACCCAGGCTCGGGGTGGTAAAAGGATAGCCCCTCGTCCCCGAGCCTGGGGAGGAGAGGAAAACACAACATCTAACCCGCATGACGAAGGAGAAGGTGAGTGGTTCTGACCTGTGAGCCGGTAGCGAGCAGCGCCATGCTCTTGACCGGGTAGGGCCTCTGCCTGGGGTCCGAGTCCTCCAGGCCAAACACCGTCTTGTTGAGGGTGTGGGAGCACAGGTAGGTCTCCCCCTCCACGGGCATCTCCTCCACCAGGGTGTAGACGGCCAGCAGGCCGTCGGACATGCCCGCAAACACCCGCGCCAGGGTCCGCTGAGGGGGGGGGCAAGCGGGGGGCGGAGGGGTGAGGGTCAGCAGCGCTAGCAGGACATATGGCACGCCAGAAACGCGGAGTACCGATTAGGGGTGTTAACAGTTCATCGACTATCGATTAATTGCCGATAAGAATTTACTAGAGTAAGATTTGGTTACTTGATTAACTGCTTGTTAATGGAACAGAACTTTTTTGGGGGGGGAACGAACGTTATCAACGGGAGATGCGTGAAATGTAATCATGATTTAGGGTCTGACTGCACATGATGGCGCCACGCCATATAGTGAAGGCTAGTTGGGATGCTGGGAAATTTCAACAACACAGCAGAAGAAGACAAAAAAAATGAAGCGAGCAAAGCGCAGTCTGGCGTTGGACGTTCTTATCAATTAATCGACTATCGTTTGTTAAGGTTAATAGTTATCGATGAATGAAATTCCTTGAAATTTGCTACCCTAGTACGATGGTACCGAAGTTCATACAGCAAACATGGCCGATAAATCATGTTGTACAGTGGGTCTTCACTCCACCGCTCACTAAAGCAGCCGGCGTGGAGCCCTTCACGTTCCTGGAGTGACCTTTCCAGGGGTGACCTCTCCGTTCCCCTAGCAACAACCAGCTGTTGGGGTCAACCTGACGTTAGTGAAAGTGGGATCAAAGGCAGCGGGTAGAATTAGCCTGATAGCTGCAGATTGGACCGCTTCCCTCTGAGGTTGGGGCGGGGGCCGTTAAGCCCGAATCTCAGGCCCCGGCTTCAGACAGGAGGCTCCAGGAGACGCGGCTCCACACCTGGTCCCCCCCCCCGACTGGACTTCAAAGGGCCCCGGGTTCAGGGGGGAGGAAGGGGGAGGGAGGTCAGGAGGGTAATAGGCAACTGTTCGCAACTCCCGGCATAAAACAGCCTTTCCCACAGTTAGCAGAGTTCGGTTAATGACGGTCAGACCGCAAATAAATCGCCACAGCACAAAAGACCGTAGGTTAGTTTTAGGGGCCAATTACAGTAGCTGCCTAGCAGTTACCGCGCTGTTATGTGCTTGTTATTACCCACTTGTCGCGGCAGTAGAAACAGAAAGTCCATAAAGACAACGACAACGTGATTTTCCCGTTTGCAAGGTTTCACATCGTAACGTGTAACAGGTTAGGTTTCTCTGAGGTCTCTGTATCTGAAAGAGACGTCTTCACTTTGCAATGGACGCTGGTGACGCTGTGGGACAGGGCGGGGCCGGTTACCCACCTGGTCCCTGGCGGGCACCGGGAGCAGACAGGTGACCACAGCCGGGCAGGACAGCTGGTACTGGGGTTGACTCAGGGGACACATCTCCTTCAGACTGTAGATGAACATTTCCTGCTCCTAGACACACAATCACCACAGATTTGATCAGGCGTTAGTGAGGGACACGCACACAGACAAGCAGACTTGTTGGGAACTGGCAGCCATGTTGTTGAGTCACCTTTGCAATGTTTGTTTCTGGGGGGGATTTAATCTGGGTCTGACGCACGCAACAAAGTCGATGTTAAATTAACAACCTGCTCAAACCTTGGACAAACACATTCCTTCATAGAAAACTATAGATCCTTAGATCAGATTGTGCCAGTGTGGACATGGTGTCCACAAGCAGCGTTGTGAAACCACTCATCATAGAGTACTGTACGCTCTTGCTTATGATTACAAACACTACATGCTAAGTGCCCCTACAACAAAACAGAACTATGTTAACTTCCCTAAGAAATATGTGACAGCCACTGGAGGTTGTACAGATTATGAAAGTGCAGACTGTAAGCTTTCAGATGATGTGCCATGCATTGAAATCTGCAAATATTTGAAGAAGATATGCTTCTGTGAATGCTGGTACAGCTGAAATCACTAAGCAGAGAAAGAGGGCTTCAAAGACTCAGAGCTGCTCACACTTCTCACAGGACGTGGATTTTGACAACAAAATTGAATGGGTTCTTTGGAAAAATTTTCGGAACATGAAAAAGGACAACAGGCAAACAAAGAAGGTATTTGGGCCTCTAGCATTTTGAGGATTGCAGACATCAGGACCAAACCTCCAGTGATGCTCACATGTGTGTGTTTTATAAGCGGGTATCGTTTGGCCAGCCTATCACGGTGAAAGGCAGCGGTGCTGCGTGATTGGCCCACCTCAGTGGCGGTCCAGAGGGTGTTATCCATCTTCATCTGACAGCTGAGTTTGCTTCCTGGACATGGCATCCTCTTCACCTCCACCTGACCCTTCTCTACGTTCACCACGCTGTAGTTCCTACACACACACACACACACACACACAACACGTTCACCACGCTGTAGTTCCTACACACACACACACACAACACGTTCACCACGCTGTAGTTCCTACACACACACACACACACAACACGTTCACCACGCTGTAGTTCCTACACACACACACACACACACACACACACACACACACAACACGTTCACCACGCTGTAGTTCCTACACACACACACACACACACACACACACACACACACACACCACACACACACACACACACACACACACACAACACGTTCACAAGCTGATATTTCAAATAATAACTGCCCCCCGGCGCCCATGGGCGGTTCGCCTCTCTTTCTCATGTCCTCCTCAGTTTTTTTAGTCACCAGCCGCCACTGACACACACACACACACACACACACACACACACACACACACACACACACAACATGTTGACCACGCTGTAGTTCCTACAGGACACACACACACACACACACACACACGTTCATACGTTCACCATGCTGTAGTTCCTACAGGACACACACACAACACATTCATACGTTAACATGTTGTACACGCACGCACGCAGGCACACACACACGCACGCACACACGTGCACGCGCACGGCTAGTTTGACTGAGGTCAGTTGAGCCACGGTCAGTTTCCAGAGTAGGAGTGCAGGTCTGGAGGAGCAGTGGAAGTTAATGTGAGAGGGTTAATGTGAGAGAGTTAACAGTGTGAGAGGGTTAACAGAGTGAGAGGGTTAACAGAGTGAGAGGGTTAACAGAGTGAGAGTGTTAGTGTGAGAGGGTTAACAGAGTGAGAGGGTTAACAGAGTGAGAGGGTTAATGTTGAGAGGGTTAACAGAGTGAGAGGGTTAACAGAGTGAGATGGTTAACAGAGTAGTGAGAGGGTTAACAGAGTGAGAGGGTTAACAGAGTGAGAGTGTTAGTGTGAGAGGGTTAACAGAGTGAGAGGGTTAACAGAGTGAGAGGGTTAATGTTGAGAGGGTTAACAGAGTGAGAGGGTTAAAAGAGTGAGAGGGTTAACAGAGTGAGAGGGTTAACAGAGTGAGAGGGTTAACAGTGAGGGGGTTAACAGAGTGAGAGGGTTAACAGAGTGAGAGGGTTAACAGAGTGAGAGGGTTAATGTTGAGAGGGTTAACAGAGTGAGAGGGTTAACAGAGTGAGATGGTTAACAGAGTAGTGAGAGGGTTAACAGAGTGAGAGGGTTAATGTTGAGAGGGTTAACAGAGTGAGAGGGTTAACAGAGTGAGAGGGTTAACAGAGTGAGAGGGTTAAAAGAGTGAGAGGGTTAACAGTGAGAGGGTTAATGTTGAGAGGGTTAACAGAGTGAGAGGGTTAACAGAGTGAGAGGGTTAACAGAGTGAGATGGTTAACAGAGTAGTGAGAGGGTTAACAGAGTGAGAGGGTTAATGTTGAGAGGGTTAACAGAGTGAGAGGGTTAAAAGAGTGAGAGGGTTAACAGTGAGGGGGTTAACAGAGTGAGAGGGTTAACA
Source organism: Borostomias antarcticus (assembly GCF_949987555.1). Classification (NCBI taxonomy): domain Eukaryota; kingdom Metazoa; phylum Chordata; class Actinopteri; order Stomiiformes; family Stomiidae; genus Borostomias; species Borostomias antarcticus. Next base: position 31,325,697 of record NC_140237.1, read on the forward strand.
GAGTGAGAGGGTTAACAGAGTGAGAGGGTTAACAGAGTGAGGGGGTTAACAGAGTGAGAGGGTTAATGTTGAGAGGGTTAACAGAGTGAGGGGGTTAACAGAGTGAGGGGGTTAACAGAGTGAGAGGGTTAACAGAGTGAGAGGGTTAACAGAGTGAGGGGGTTAACAGAGTGAGAGGGTTAACAGAGTGAGAGGGTTAAAAGAGTGAGGGGGTTAACAGAGTGAGAGGGTTAACAGAGTGAGAGGGTTAACAGAGTAGTGAGATGGTTAACAGAGTAGTGAGAGGGTTAACAGAGTGAGAAGGTTAACAGAGTGAGAGGGTTAACAGAGTGAGAGGGTTAACAGAGTAGTGAGATGGTTAACAGAGTAGTGAGATGGTTAACAGAGTAGTGAGAGGGTTAACAGAGTGAGAAGGTTAACAGAGTGAGAGGGTTAGGGGCAGGAAGGCAGCCGATCACAGTTATTAGCAGCACCTGTCCAGAGGGATGAAAGCTCCTTCCTAGAAGCAGATCAACTCAGAGAGCGGAGCTCACAGAGAAGAACACTCACCACCGCAATTACAGCAGACGGCAGCGCCACTGGCTCCTATTATGTTCGTCTGAGTGTGTGTGTGTGTGTGTGTGTGTGATGCTCCCTTTTTTGAAGCTGCGCATGCATAAGAAGCTTCAAAACATCCTTAGATCCTTATTAATTTCATAGAGACCCAGTATCCCAGAACACACACACACTCTGTCTCCACACGGCCACAAAGGAGAAGGGAATTAGAATGCAGACAGCTGAAAAGAGCCACTCCTCTCCCCCTTGAGTGAGCGACCTGGACAGGAGGTTCCAGAGAGGACTGGGTTAGGGTCAGCTCTACCAGGGAAAGACGTCTTCCTGGTAAACATTAGTTATGCAGCTGGGAGTGAGGGTTAACAGAGTGAGAGGGTTAATGTGAGAGGGTTAACTTATGCAGCTGGGAGTGGAGCAGCTGGTACCGTCTCACTCACACTGACACACGACAGACAAACGTGACTAGGACTGGGTTAAAAAAAATCAATTAATCGATTCTGAATCGATTCTGAATCAAATGGTTCAGAATCGATTCATGAGTCCCAAAATCGATCTTTTATTTAATGAAGGAATGAATAAATGAAGGAATGAATAGTTAATTAATTCATTCAATGATTCATTCATTCATTCATTTTTGGAAATCAGTATCGATACCCAGCCCTAGTATTGATGTGTTGCATAACTTGGCAGTCATGTAATTAAGGTAACAGCTAAAAAAAAAAAAAAACAGGTTTTAGTAACACTAACCGAATCGATATTGAATCGAATCGAATCAAATTGAATCGTGATAATCGATTCTGAACCTTGTGAATCGGAATCGAATCGATTCTTGAAATTCGAATCGATACCCAGCCCTAGACGTGACAGATCCATGTTCCTTCAACATGATCATACATGAGAGAACCTACACACACACACACACACACACACACACACACACACACACACACACACACACACCTGTGGTCTTTGTCCCCATCCCAGAAGACGGCGCTGTGTCCCTGCAGGTGCGAGAGGAACAGCTGGGCGTGGGAGGAGCAGCGGAGCAGGTAGCGCAGGCAGGGGAAGCTGGGGTCCTGCATCTGACGCACACACTGCATGGCTAGAGGCCTCTGGACCGGGACACACACACACGCACACACACGCAGATACGCACACACAGACAGATACGCACGTGCACACGCACACACACACACACACTCACACACACACACACACACACACATATACGCACACACACACACAAACACACACACACACACACACACACACACACACACACACACACACACAGCTGTATCAGCTTTGAGGAGGGTCAGAACGTGGTCAGAACAGAGTGGATATAAGAGCGCTCCGTTTAGAGACGAGACCTTCTCGGGCTTGGTGTCCCAGCACTCCGTCATCAGGCCGTGCAGACGGCTGAACTGGACCTCCTCGGGCGGACCCAGCGCCGGGCGCACGCCCTTCGACAGCTTCTTCGCGATCTGGAGCTGGTGGTGTCCCAGGGCGGGCCGGCAGCCCGACAGAAGCTCGTACAGAACCATCCCGTAGGAAAACACGTCCACCTGGGGGAGGGAGGGATGAGGGAGGGATGAGGGTCAGGGCGGGACTGAGGGATGAGGGTCAGGTCAGGACTGAGGAATGAGGGAGGGATGAGGGTTAGGTCTAACGGATGAGGGAGGGATGAGGGTCAGGGCGGGACTGAGGGATGAGGGAGGGATGAGGGTCAGGACTGACGGACGAGGGAGGGATGAGGTTCAGGACTGAGGGATGAGGGAGGGATGAGGGTCAGGACTGACAGATGAGGGAGGGATGAGGGTCAGGGAAGGACTGACGGACGAGCACGTCATGCTTGAGAGAGGAAAATGGACAGGCAAAGACATGCCGGTCACAGATTAGGGGGAGAGAGAGAGAGAGAGACAGAGACAGAGACAGGGAGGGAGGGAGAGAGAGAGAGAGAGAGAGAGGGAGAGAGAGAGAGACAGGGAGGGAGGGAGGGAGGGAGAGCGAGAGAGAGAGGGGAGGGGGAGAGAGAGAGAGAGAGAGGGGGAGGGAGAGAGAGAGAGAGAGAGAGAGAGAGAGAGGGGAGGGGGGAGAGAGAGAGAGAGAGAGAGAGGGGGGAGAGAGAGAGAGAGAGAGAGGGGGAGGGGGAGAGAGAGAGAGAGAGAGAGAGAGGGGAGGGGGGAGAGAGAGAGAGAGAGAGAGAGGGAGAGAGAAAGAGACTATGGAACATCTCATTTCTGTCTCCCAAACAGACAAGTAGATTCCTTTCTCTGAGGGGTGGAGTGTGTCTGGACAAGGTTCTGAGGGCCAGCCTCGGTCCCGAGGCCGAAACCCCCGAGGACGGGACTTCCACGGTAGCGCCCTTTCATGACATCACTTGGCAACTATTCCACGTATGCCTATCAGTGGCTCTGGGAGGGCATTCAGACAGGCAGAACAGGTCCCTGGTACATTCTTATGAGGCCGTCTCACTCTTCAGACAGGCAGGATGGAGGAACAGGTCCCTGGTACATTCATATGAGGCCGTCTCACTCTTCATCAATCCCCCTTTTTTCCCCTCCTTTTTTCTTTTCTGCCCTTTCGCTCACTGCGCCCCTCTCATTCCACTTCCTCTCCCTTCTACATGATTCTTCATCTCTCTCTCCCTCTCTCAATCCGTCTCTCTCTCCCTCCATCTCTCTCCCTCTCTCAATCCGTCTCTCTCCCTCCATCTCTCTCAATCCATCTCTCTCCCTGTCTCTCTCCCTTGTCTCTCCCTCCATCTCTCTCCCTTTCTCTCTCTCTCTCTCCCTCTCTCTCTCCCTCCCTCTCTCTCTCTCTCCGTCTCTCTCCCTCCCTGTCTCTCTCTCTCTCCCTCCCTGTCTCTCTCTCTCTCCCTCCCTGTCTCTCTCTCCCTCCCTCTCTCTCCCTCCCTCCCTGTCTCTCTCTCTCTCTCCCTGTCTCTCTCTCCCTCCCTCTCTCTCTCTCTCCCTGTCACTCTCCTTCAGTCTTTCTCTCCCTGTCTCTCTCTCTCTCCCTCCCTGTCTCTCTCTCTCCCTGTCACTCTCCTTCAGTCTTTCTCTCCTGTATCTCTCCCTCTCTCTCTGTGCAGGTGGTGTATTATACTCCTCTTCCTCTTCCTCAGTGAGGTGGTGTATTATACTACTCTTCCTCTTCCTCAGCGAGGTGGTGTATTATACTACTCTTCCTCTTCCTCAGCGAGGTGGTGTATTATACTACTCTTCCTCTTCCTCAGTGAGGTGGTGTATTATACTACTCTTCCTCAGTGAGGTGGTGTATTATACTACTCTTCCTCAGTGCAGGCGGTGTTTTATACCACAGTAGTTTCACCTCATTAGTATTTTAAATGAGAGCTGAGGGGTTGAGGGGCAGAGATCTGATTGGCTGACAGCAGCAGGGAGGGCAGGTGAGTCGCCATGGAGGCTTTAGTAGATTTCTAGCTGCTCTTTGAAAGGATCCCTGACGGAGCGTCGCTGAACCAGTCACCCCCAGTAAAGCCGTCTTCCCTGGGAGCCTCACTGAACCAGTAACCCCCAGTACAGCTGTCTTCCCCGGGGGGCCCGGGGGGGCCGCCACGTCACACACAGCCTCGTTACTCCGCTCAGGGCAGACCCAGCATATGGGAGGCATTAGTTACGACTGCCTTTTTAGTGCAACGCGGTCAAACGATCACTTAGGAAAGATGTCGTGCAGTTACTGGCACAGTCAGCGAAATGTATAGCTACCGTATAACGCACATACGTACTGTGCACACGTACGCACGCACGCACGCACGCACGCACGCACCCACACACACACACACACACACACACACACACACACACACACACACACACACACACACACACACACACACACACACACACACACACACACACACACAGTCCGTCTCCTTCTCACACACACAGCTCCTTTCACATGTGGTAGTAATCAGACAGTGGCCCAGTGCTGTAGGGGTGAAGAGCCCAGTCATAACACTGAGCCCCCTCCCATTAAACCAGGAGACCTCCGCTTCTAACAGCCTCCTATAGTGATGACCCAACACTGGTGTAACGCTGTATTCTGTCCCCCTCCACGTCCGTGGTCACTACTCCCGCTAGCGTATCGCCGACTGTACTGATGAGGCGAGCACCTTCTCGTCGTAGACGATCCCCGGCCGGATCTCGGGGGCCTGGTAGCCTGGCGTCCCCTCCACCCCCAGCGCGCCCTCATGGAAGGACTGGCGAGAGATGCCGTAGTCGGACAGCTTGATGTTCACGGGGTCGCACACCTGGAGGGGGACGAGAGACAGCAGCGGGGTCAACCTCTAGCTCCGCCCACCGGCGACGGGACGCGCCGTGTTTTCGCCGTGCTACGCACCTCCAGCGACCACACCAGGATGTTGTCGGATTTGAGGTCGCAGAAAATGATGTTCTTCCTGTGCAGGTAGGCCAGCCCTGTTGCGATCTGATAGGCTGCCTTGAAGGTGAGCATGTGACCCAGGGGCATGTACCTGGAGCCTATCGGGAGAGGGGTAGTTGGGGGATTAGAATTATAGTCATTATTATTCACCGTTATAACAGATTAATGATAGATTAATTACACGTTAGAACAGATTAATGACACATTAGAACAGATTAATGATAGATTAGTGAGACGTTAGAACAGATAGACAGATTAATGACAAATTAGAGCAGATTAATAACCTGTTAGAGCAGATTAATGACCCGTTAGAGCAGATTAATAACCCGTTAGAGCAGATTAATAACCCGTTAGAGCAGATTAATGACCCGTTAGAGCAGATTAATAACCCGTTAGAGCAGATTAATGACCCGTTAGAGCAGATTAATAACCCGTTAGAGCAGATTAATGACCCGTTAGAGCAGATTAATGACACGTTATAACAGATTAATGACCCGTTAGAGCAGATTAATGACACGTTAGAGCAGATTAATGACACGTTATAACAGATTAATGACCCGTTAGAGCAGATTAATGACACGTTAGAGCAGATTAATAACTTGTTAGAGCAGATGAATGACAGATGAATGACCCGTTAGAGCAGATGAATGACAGATGAATGACCCGTTAGAGCAGATGAATGACCCGTTAGAGCAGATGAATGGCGCGGAGCGTGCGGTCACCTTTGCGGCGCTCCTCCAGGACGGTGTTGAGGCTGCCCAGCGGGGCCAGCTGCAGGGCGAAGCAGAGCGGGTGGATACTGATGCCCAGGAGGGGGACCACGCAGGGGTGCTGCAGCGTGTGGAGCATACTGGCCTCCTGACGGAACTCCGAGAAGCTCCGGCACGCGGCCACCGCCTGCAGGTGCCTGACCATGGTGTCTGGGGGAGGGGAGGGAGGGAGGGAGAGGGGGAGGTAAATAAAGGATAAAGGTGTCTCCGCTGATGGGCTTTGGAGACGACGCCGAAGGTCTTAAAAGTTGAGACCTAGAGACCCCGGCGCTTCCTGCTACACACCGCCATGATTTATAGCCCCAGCCTTGTTAACGGTGGAGATTAACGAAGCGAGCTAGTGTGTGTGTGTATGTGTGTGTGTGTGTGTGTGTGTGTGTGTGTGTGTGTGTGAGCTAGTGGGGGCAGGTTAGAGACAGGGTGCTTTAACATGCAGGGGCCTCTCTCACTCCCGACTATAAAAGCCTAATGAACAGTGTTGGGTTACTGAACGTTTACAGCCACTCAGAGTCCAGGACGGAGGAGCTGGCCCTAACCCTAACCCTCACAGCTCTCAGACCGGAGCACCGAGGCCCCTCATTCTGCCCAGCCAGGCATGTCTCAGATCACCTTGAGCTTGATCTCTGGCTGGGGGATGTGGATGCAGCGGGCCAGGATCAGATGGATGGCTCTTCTCTGAGCCGGAGGGCTGGCCGAGGGCCCTCACACTAAATCACCCAGGCGTCAGATATCCCAGGAAGGCCAAAGCCGCCGTCAACCTCTTTTTCACCAGAGGGAGATTTAAGGAGATGTTTGGCCCGACTCTGGTCGGGAATCAAAATGGCTTCTGTAGTCGTGGGCGAGACTACTCAGCTGCCTGGTCACGTTTGCGCTCGTATGAACATCCCCACAACACACCGAACTACCACAAACAAAACAGCTGACTGGCCAAACGGTTGTGAGGAATCAGCGGTTCTCTCTCAAGCAGCAGGCATTGTGATTATCAATTCCCCTCCATCGCTCCAGTAGGAATGTAAACACTATTTCAGATGTTTTTAGCCCTGTGGGGCGAAAAACAGGCATGCTACAATACAATACGATAGCCTTTATTGATCCCCAAGGGGGAAATTCCATTTCTTTCAGCAGCATACAGACAGCATACATAGCCACACAGAAAGTATGGAGTAGATAGGCAAGTATAACACAGTATGTGCAGTACTAAAACACAGGCTACCGTCCATCTCTATAAGCCCCGAAATAAAATACAATCTACAGTCATAATGCATCATAATACATAATAAATACAATAGTAGGCCATAAATATAAACATATACTCAAGTTCTAAAAAAAACAAAACACACTCTGATCCATAGATCCCTCAATATAGATCCATAAATATAAACATAACTATACATACCACAATATGAGCATGTACCAAAGTGCAAAGTGCAAGTTAATGGCACTTGTTAAACCATTTAACCATTTGCTGGGAAGGACAGAAGCTGAGGATACCGAGCAGACGTTTTTCGGCAGCTCATCATAAGCATACGTTGTTTTCACAAAGCCAGAGCCTACAACCAAATCCCTGTCTTTCCAGACGTGGACAGTGGTTTTGTCTGCGCTGCGGTTTCCTGCTGAGCCCCTACGTGATCCCAGCCTGACGTCCAGTCCAGAGAGGAAACACAGACACTGACCGACCAGAAACGGGATTCAGGCGCAGAGGACAAGAAGAGAACGGAGGAGGAAAACAGGATGAGAGAGAGAGAGAGAGAAGAGAGGGGGGAGAGAGAGAAGAGAGGAGAGAGAGAAGAGAAGGGAGAGAGAGAAGAGGGAGAGAAGAGAGAGAAGAGAGAGAGGAGAGAGAGAAGAGAGGGGGGAGAGAGAGAAGAGAGAGAGAGGAGAGAGAAGAGAGAAAGGAGAGAGAGAGAAGAGAGAGAGGTGAGAGAGAGGAGAGAAAGAAGAGAGAGAGAGAGAGAGAGAGGTGTGTGTGAGAGAGAGAGAGAAGAGAGAGAAAGAAGAGAGAAAGAAGGAGAGAGTGAGAAGAGAGAAAGGAGAGAGAGAGAAGAGAGAGAGGTGAGAGAGAGGAGAGAAAGAAGAGAGAGGAGAGAGAGAGAGATGTGTGTGAGAGAGAGAGAGAAGAGAGAGAGAGAAGAGAGAAAGAAGGAGAGAGAGTGAGAAAGGGGAGAGAGAGAAGGAGAGAGAAAGAAGGAGAGAGAGAAAGAAGGAGAGAGAGAGAGAGAGGCTTCAAAGGAGGACACAGCTGCCATGGCTGAGCCATAAGAGATACGAGACAGAGAGATCATATCAGACATCCTGTACACGAGATACCACACATTCAGGAGATATGAGACCCAAACTAGTAGATATGATCATATTAGACCAAAATTAGCCAAAAGTGATCCAAGGGGCTTGTTTAATTGTTTTCAGCTATTTCTATGTTGAGATGTGTGTTTGTGTCTGTTTGTAGTCAAGTGTGTGTGTGTTGTGTGTGTGTGTGTATGTGTGTGTGTTTCTGTACCTGTATCACTGCTGCTTTGCTGTCTGCATTTCTTAAAGTGGAATCGTTTGATGGCCACCGGCTGCTCCCGGTAACGGGCTCTGTAGATGATGGTCCCACTGCCACCCTGACCAAGAATATCCTCTTCAGTGCATTCAAACTGGGCCTTCTCCAGGAACAGCCTGAAAACACACACACACGCACACACACACACACACACACGCAGAGGACTGGTCAACACACACACACGCAGAGGACTGGTCAGTACCTCAGTAGCTCCACACACACAAACACACACACACACACACACACACACACACACACACACACACACACACACACACACTTCCCCTCCTAAACTTTAGCCGGTGTTCCAGCACATGCAGCACATCTGTGACGCTACGCCGACAGGGCACTGTTCTCCTATAGGCTAACACTATAGCAGCATTATTAGACCCCTCCCCCATCACTCCATGCTCCCTCGTCACGGCAACACTGCCCTTTCATCTGCCGTTAAATACCCATAGCAACATAAACAAACCAAGATGGCTGTGGCTAGCATTAGCGTGGCTAGCATTAGCATGGCTAGCATTAGTGTGGCTAGCATTAGCATGGCTAGCATTAGCATAGAGCACAAAAACCCTTGGCGAGCTGCCAAGTCAAACTGTACTGAGCTCCGACGTTTCCTCTCAGGTCCGGTCCCACATGTGAACTTATAGCCGGGGGAACATTATTCTGACCAATTTAATCTCAAACATGCTTTAAATTGCAGTTCGGCACAGTCACCTCACTGTCCGTTAAGATTGTGTGTGTGTTTAGCTTGCCTCAGCGCTGTGGTGGCGCTGGCTGATGGGAACGTGTGGCACCACTGATTCTGGAAGTAATTATTTAGTCAATATCAGCCTTGTCTATGAGAGCTGCAGAGAGATTGCATAAATATTTGAACTGATTGTTGCTCGCTTAACAACACACTTCCCAGCAGGCCTGCGGCATTTCACAGAGATATGCTTGTGCAACTAACTGTACGGCACAGAGTGTGTGTGTGAGGGGGGGGGGGGTTGGGTTGTAGATGAGGGTGCCAGTAAGTGTGAGTAGTGGGGTAGCCTTAAGAATCAACAACACATTAACGTCACTGGCAAGAAATCAGCAACAACACATTACCCAGCCAAGCCTCTGGTGAGATGTGTGTGTGTGTGTGTGTGTGTGTGTGCGCACATGTGTGTGTGTCTGTGTGTCCCCCTCTGTAGCTTTTGAGAGAGAGAGAGTTGAATATACAGTATTTGTGTGTGAGTGAATGTGTGCATGTTTGTGTGTGTGTGTGTGTGTGTGTCTTTGAGGGTATACTGTACAGAGCGTATCAAACCCCTGTCGGAGAAGCGACTGTGGAAGTGGAGTGAGACCGCCGGGCCAGAACTCTCCAGTACCGCAGTAAAGTGGACCGACCAAACAACGACTGACATCAGAATAACATCCACACAACGACTGACGTCAGAATAACATCCACACAACGACTGACGTCAGAATAACATCCACACAACGACTGACGTCAGAATAACATCCACACAACGACTGACGTCAGAATAACATCCACACAACGACTGATGTCAGAATAACATCCACACAACGACTGACGTCAGAATAACATCCACACAACGACTGACGTCAGAATAACATCCACACAACGACGGCGTGTGAGTAACGTCTCCCCACCTGGCTGGTGCTGAGGGGTCCGTCCAGTGAATGAGTCCAACTGATAACCGGCGCTGACCGAATAGAACACCGTGCGCTCGTTTCAGGAGACCCAACACAAGCCCGGTTCAAGGTCAGTCCAGAACTGGGTTTCTAGCCCGGTTCAAGGTCAGTCCAGAGCTGGGTTTCTAGCCCGGTTCAAGGTCAGTCCAGAGCTGGGTTTCTAGCCCGGTTCAAGGTCAGTCCAGAGCTGGGTTTCTAGCCCGGTTCAAGGTCAGTCCAGAACTGGGTTTCTAGCCATTCACTATTACAGAAATAGTGCACTATATAGTGTTCATTTTATTCTAATGTCTGAATTCTTAACGGTTAATTTGATTCACTATATAGGCCACTATAAAATACCCACAATTCACAGCACTTTCTAGCGAACAGTGGATGTACTCTACAATTGAACGAGTTCACTACACTACATAGTGAGTGAGTGAGTGAGTGAGTGAGTGAGTGAATGAATGAATGAGTGACTGAATGAGTGACTGACTGAATGAGTGACTGAATGAGTGACTGAATGAATGAATGAATGAATGAATGAGTGAGCGGTTTTGAACCCAGCTCGGGTGTATGGAGGGGCATGGGGGGTGAGAGGTCAGGAGTGAGAGGTTACCGCGAGGGGAAGTCTGTCATGAAGAGCTCGGGGACCAGCTCCTGGAGGGGGACGGGAACGTCCGTGTGCCGGGGGCAGGTGATATGGTCCTGCTTCACCGCCGCTAGGACACAGTCCTCCATGTTGAAGTAGTGCACCCCCCCTCCTCCTCCTTCTCCTCCTCCTCCCCCGGGGTGGGGGCCGCTGGCGGGGGGCCCCGCCGGGCCCTGCTGGCCCACGGAGGCGCACAGCGGGCAGGGGGCGTACTGCTCGATCAGGAGGGTCCCGTCACTCTCGCTGGCCGTCAGGGCTGGGGGTCACAGGGAGGAGCAGAGGTATGTAAACACAGCACAAAGATGTTTTACTCAAGGGTGTTTGTATGCGATACAGTATGTACCAGATGGAGGTATGTGTGGTATGGGCACCAGCGCGTGCAAACATACGCGGGTGTGCGCACGTACACACACTTGTGTGCACATGCACACACACACACACGCACGACATGATGCGACTCGAAGCCCCGACAACCCCAAACGAAAATCATCCCTTCTCTAACATTCATGCCCCATCACACACTAACATGTACTTTCCCAGGCGGCATGCCACCGCGCGCCTCTGATGTTTTGACAGGTGTTCTGTCAAGTCTGATCAGTTTGCACGGTTACAGCATCTCTCAGTGGGAACCTAACACACTTCTTCTTCCTCGTGGGTTTCACACGCACTAACGGCTGTCATCCACTCCCCGCTGAGACTGCATTAAGATGATTATTAAGGTGACAGTTGTCTGCTGATATGCGTCTGGCTGAGCATCAGTGAGGAGATATGAGGAAAACCTTTTTATTTTTATATAGGTGTATAAGTATATATTTAGACATTAATACAGAGACAGAGAGAAGTAGACAGAGAAGTAGAGAGAGAAGTAGAGAGAGAAAGTAGAGAGAGAGAGAGAAGTAGAGAGAGAGAGAGAGAGTAGAGAGACAGAGAGAGAGACAGAGAGAGAGAGAAGTAGAGAGACAGAGAGAAAGAGAAGTAGAGAGACAGAGAGAGAAGTAGAGAGAGAAAGTAGAGAGAGAGAGAGAAGTAGAGAGAGAGAAGTAGAGAGAGAAAGTAGAGAGAGAGAAGTAAAGACAGAGAAAAAGAAGCAGAGGAGGGAGAGAGAAGTAGAGAGACCTTTAGTAATCCCTTTATTGGTGCAATAAAATTAAGTTAAAATCGAGGTTCAGGCCATTTCACAATTTAAACATAAAATATCAAGTAGAGAAAGAGAGAAGTAGAGAGACAGAGAGAGAGAGAGAGAAGTAGAGAGACAGAGAGAGAGAGAGAGAAGTAGAGAGACAGAGAGAGAGAGAGAGAAGTAGAGAGAGAGAGAGAGAGAAGTAGAGAGAGAGAGAGAGAGAGAAGTATAGAGACAGAGAGAGAGAGAAGTAGAGAGACAGAGAGAGAGAGAGAGAAGTAGAGACAGAGAGAGAGAGAGAAGTAGAGAGAGAGAGAGAGAGAGAGAAGTAGAGAGACAGAGAGAGAAGTAGAGAGACAGAGAGAGAGAGAGAGAGACAGAGAGAGAAGTAGAGAGACAGAGAGAGAGAGAAGTAGAGAGAGAGAGAGAGAGAGAAGTAGAGAGAGAGAAAGAGAGAGAAGTAGAGAGACAGAGAGAGAAGTAGAGATACAGAGAGAGAGAGAAGTACAGACAGAGAGAGAGAGAGAGAAGTAGAGAGATGCTAGACGAACCAGGGAACCACTGCTCGATGAGTGAGTTGACGTGGTCAGTGATGAACGCCATGGCAGAAAAATCTCTCATCTCTGATTGGCAGATGATCTTAATGCCTCCGCTCTTCTTCCTCTTCCAGTTGACGTCAGACGACTCCACGCTGCGGAGAGAGGTGGGCGTGTCGTCACAGTCTCCGTCACACACGGCCTCAAACAGCTACCTCAACCTTCCCTCATCCTTCCCTCATCTACCTCAACCTTCCCTCATCTACCTCATCCTTCTCTCATCCTTCCCTCATCTACCTCAACCTTCCCTCATCTACCTCATCCTTCCCTCATCTACCTCAACCTTCCCTCATCCTTCCCTCATCTACCTCAACCTTCCCTCATCCTTCCTTCATCTACCTCATCCTTCCCTCATCTACCTCATCCTTCCCTCATCTACCTCAACCTTCCCTCATCGGCGCCGGTGTGAGGGAAGTGGACTCAGAAACCTGGCGGGCTGCCAGAAGGTTCTGGCGTCGCCGCTGCAGACCGGGGTGCCCCGGCGGAACCACCACCTCCCCGGGGATAGAACCACCCGGAGGTGAAACCATCTGTGACCGCAGAACGCGGAAAACGCAAGAGAACGGTTCCCTCATAGCGTGAGAGCTGTGGGAACGCCCAGAGAACCCTCGGGGAACACTGTCTGTCTGAACACTATCTGCTGCTGCCATTTTGGCCAGGGCTCCCTTGTAAAAGAGATCTCCCAATCTCAATGGGAATTCCTGGTAAAATAATGGTTAAATAAAAATAAAAATAAAACACTCGGAGGTATGCGTGGACGACGCGTAGCTATGCGAAAGCCCCTGGAAAAGACCTGCAGGGTTGTGGCGTCCACTTGTCCACTCTGAGATGCAGACGTGGTGATTTGAGGGAGCTGTTCAGTGTTGTTTTTAGGGGATGCCATTATGCGCTTGGCTTGTTCAATTCATTATTCTGGACGTGGTGCTGAGACAGCTCTGGAAGCGATTAACTAGCTAGCTGGTGATGTCAGAGCTTCACATCTTGATTCAAGAACACATGGCTGTACACAGTGTGTGTTTTCATTCACAATTGTTAAATAACTGAAATCCAATGAAAAAGAAAAAACTAAGGCAGCTCTTCTGGTCCAAAATTAAAAAGCCTTTATTATTGGGCCAGTTCATGATGAACATTTAAAAATGCCTACATGTTTCGGCCAAGAGGCCTTCGTCAGGGCAGATCTGAATTTTTATTTGTTCATCATGAACTGGCCCAATAGTAAAGGCTTTTTAATTTTGGACCAGAAGAGCTGCCTTAGTTTTTTATTTTCCATGGTAATCTGACTCCCTGCTAAAGAGCACCTTCTTGGTTCTCCTGCCTCAACCCACTGGAGCACTCAGCCTTTGTTCTGTTTTGTTAACCAAAATCCAATATTGCTAGTCTCTGTTTTCAGAGGTACAACAACACAGCCTAATAAGAGTTTATCTCACAACCAGATAATCCTCATTTAGGATCCTATACATGCAGAGAACATAAGGCTCAGGTCATGTGTGCGCATCTCATTGTAGGATCAATCCCGGAGGTTCTCCCCCCTGTGACCACCGACCCTGGGCTCTGACCTCAGGTAGCCCCCGTCGAAGGTGACCAGCAGCCCCTCCCTCCAGTAGATGGTCTGGCTGCGCCGGACCCTGAAGGTGCTGCAGCGGTTCCTCTGCTGGCTCCCGGTGAAAGCGGTAGATGACGGTGCTCCTGGGACGGCCGCTCCTCGTATTCTTCCTGGGCTCAAGCGACTGCCGTGACCGCAAGAGGACAGGGGTCAGAGGTCAGATACCAGCTGCTCTCTAACCCTACGGCGAGAGCTTCTGGGAAGCAGCTACGATGTTTGTGGATGGCAATGAGAATCTGATCAGATTTTGAACGGGATGCTGATCGCCCTTAGTGATTGGGCAAATACTGGGCAGTGTGGAGAGGCTGATTTGGCCTCTGATTGGTCACTGACCAGATTTCCACTTTTCAAGTATTGCTAACGACTTTCTTTCCCGTTAAAGGACAGGTTCTGAATTAGCATTATAAGCCACGTTATAAGGTTATTTACGATCATATACAGTACAACGGTCAATATCAACGTTTTGTCAAACGGTGCACTCTCGAGATACAGTGCATCCGGAAAGTATTTACAACCCTTCACTTTTTCCACATTCTGTTGTGTTACAGCCTTATTCCAAAATGGATTAAATTATTTTTTCCATCTTCAATCTACACACAATACCCCATAATGACAAAGTGAAAAAACTTTTTTAGGGATTTTTGCAAATGTATTAAAATAAATAATATCCCATGTACATAAGTGTTCACTCCCTTTGCTATGATGCCTTGCTACCTGCAGGTCCATCTCTGTGAGGCTGATAAGCATACGGGCGATGAAGCGCTCCCAGAAGCCCGCGGGGACGAAGCTCATCTTGAAGAGCCTCTGCAGGGTATTGGCCGTCTGCTGGCGGAACCCGTGGATGTCCACGGCGGGCTTGGGGGGGAGGAGGTGGGGCAGCAGGTAGCTAGAGGTGAACAGAGGACAGGGGGAGAGTTAAAACAACATAGGTCATAGCCAGTTAGCAATAGCAGAACTAGACATGTGTTTGGTCAGTATTGTCCGACTACCATTCCCCAAGTAGTCTCGCGATACCAGACTTTGGAGATCTCGGCCTCTGAAAGTCTAGAGACGTCTGAAAATCGTCGCTAGAACAGAGTTGAAAACCAACGCTACCAATCAGAACCACTGCCAACATCTCCAATAGGGTGAAGGACCCGCCTCACCGGAAATGATGTCCTCCAATCAAACTGGAGTGGAGAATCCAAACAACACAAAACACCCACCGCCCCATTAGGAAGGACCGCCCCCTAAGACGCTGGATTGGTTCTGCAATGCAGTTTTTTTTTCTCCAATCTCTCAAATTGTTTCCACCCACTTTTAGCAACGAAACCTGGATGAATGTCTTGTCTCTAGTTGAGCACAGCGTTTAGAGACTGACTCGTTTAGAGACCGACTCATTTAGAGACTGACTCGTTTATAGACTGACTCGTTTAGAGACTGACTCGTTTAGAGACTGACTTGTGAGTCTATTCCAGCAGCGTTTAGAGACTGACTCGTTTAGAGACCGACTCATTTAGAGACTGACTCGTTTATAGACTGACTCGTTTAGAGACTGACTCGTTTATAGACTGACTTGTGAGTCTATTCCAGCAGCGTTTAGAGACTGACTCGTGAGTCTATTCCAGCAGCGTTTACAGGACAGTGTCCTTGGTGCTGTACTGTACCTGTTGTTGGCCACGGGCAGCGCGATCTCAAACTTGGCCAGGAACTGGAAGTACTGTTCCTCTGTCTGCTGGGTGAACCCCGTCCCCACCAGCAGAAGCTAAACAAACAACAACAACAACAAGCAAAAATCAATAACAAAGATTTAGTTCTCAAATAATAAAGAAGTAGTTCTCAAGCACACTTCAAATCAATGACTTGTACTGGATGGATGTTGGTATTCATGCTCTAACATAGAAGTGAAAAAGGTTCGCACACTCATGACAGATGAGGCATTCGGATGCAAAAAGCTAGGGTTTTTTATTCTATATAATTGGAAAAATAAAGTGACAATGTGATAACAAAATAAGGAAGGTTTGGGTCATCAGACCATGGTCAGCGTCATGTGTTCATGCCCTCGGATGTCTCTCCTTGTATACACTGGAGCCCAGGACTGGAACAAGCTGCCCCCATCAAGCAGAGCTTGAGCCTCCACAGCTTTAAGAGCAACGTCAGGATGTGTCTCAGGATAGAGTAGAAGAAGAGCCCCCTTGAAATAGCATAGGATTCTAACGGTCATAATCTAATGTGTGATGTTCAGGTTTTAGTCTGAAGTTTAGTTTTCTACTTTTTAAATTGATGATTTGTGTCAATGTAATGTACGTGTTGATGTGTCTTAACAGCTCCAGGACCATGACGGAAATAATGTTATCCTTTGGATTCTTGTTGTGTCTTCCTTCCTTCCTTCATTCCTTCATTCCTTCATTCATTCATTCATTGAGGTACCCGCAGGTCCTGGGCCAGGATGACCCCGTTCCGGGCCACGGAGCGGGAGCTCTTCAGGTGGATGATCCTCTCCAGACACTCGGCCAGCCAGACGGGGCACAGGAAGTAGAGCGTGCAGAGCCCGTGGCTGGTGTCTGGGAAGTGCAGCAGGGTCCCCGTCTCCATCAGGAAGCTGATGGCTGCACAGAGACAGAGATTAAAAAATACATTCTACAACGGAGAGTTTGGATACTTGATTCTGATTGGCTAGTAGCCGTAAAATACTCTGTAACCCACGGCTGCGACTGCATAACAATTAGTATTAATGCGCCGTCAATCTCATTGACGAGGCCATTGATAAAATCAAGCGCTAGGCTATGCTTTGCGTAGCAACCACTCGCAGAAACCTCGCCTTTTTCGTATCCTATTACAAAAACGCACTCATCAGTCCGACTCCAACACTTCCCCTACCAGCAAAAACGATCGCTCTGGAGAAGTGTTTTAATAACTGCACCATAGCTGGAAATGTTCCGCTATCGCGTCGGGCCTAACAACGCCCCGTAGCTGTTGTAAAATCCTGTGTAACCCACTGCCTCTCGTGGTCAATTGCGTAATAAAAAAACTGGAGAAAGCCCCCGTTCAAAGGTCAACCCCCCCTCCACCTCAACAAAAGCTACATAGCTCTTCAACAGACGGACGTGAGAGCTATCAAGTACCAGTCTGCAGGTCCTCGTAGTCTCTGATGTCACTTCCTGGGTTCTTCTCTATGACCTGGTCCAGCTGTGTGTCGGTGAGGTACTGGACCTCGTCCTCCGCGTCACGCCTCTGGCATTCGGCTAGCACCGCCTCCTGCAGGACCCGGTAGCTCCGCGGGATCTGGGGGTCGTACAGGGGTCGCGAGGGTTACGGCGGCGTACGACGGCACGCCCGGAGCTGCCCCGCCACGCCTTCCCCCCCCCCCCCCAAGCCCCGCCCACTCACCAGCCGGCCCACCAGCTGCTGTCCGCTGGGGGATCTGCTGCTGACCTTCATGCTGCACGCCACCTGGTACACCAGCCTCTTCAGACCATCCAGCCCCTCCAGGGTCTTACAGGACACCTCACTGAGACACACACACACACACACACACGCGCACACACACGCGCACACACACGCGCACACACACACACACACACACACACACACGCACACATGCACGTACGCACGCGGACACAAGTATACAACATGAGGTACTGTGGTCATGTGAAGTGTGTGTACGTGTGTGTGGGTGAGTGAGTGAGTGAGTGAGTGAGTGAGTGAGTGAGTGAGTGAGTGAGTGAGTGAGTGTGAGTGTGTGTGTGCATGAGTGTGCGTGTGTGATTGTGTGTATGTGTGAATGTGTGTGAGTGTATGTGTGTATGTGTGAGTGTGTGTGCGCGAGTGTGTGAGTGCATGTGAGTGTGTGAGTGCGTCTGTGCGTGAGTGTGTGAGTGTGTGTGTGTCTATGTGTGAGTGTGTGAGTGCGTGACCTCACCACAGGTGTTTCCAGGTGACGTCTGGGTACCCAGTTGCCCGGGCGCCGGACGGGGACCGGCAGAGTGCCAGGATGTAGGCGCGCAGCGTGGCGATCCTCTCGGTGCGGAACTTGGTGTCGATGAGGTCCAGGTGTGTTCCCACCACCACCACCGCAGAATGGGGGGCCCGCGCCTCAACACAACAGTCCAGAACACAACACTTAACACCCTGTAACCGGTCCAACACCGGGCTTTGGTTCAACGTGACCTTGTTTCATCATTCTGGTCTAAGTTCTTTTCAGTATGAAACACATTCCTTCAGAGGATGACTTCAACCACAGAGAACGTGAAGCTCATATCTTGGCCATATTTAGACCTTCTCCATTCCATCGCGTCTCCGTATCCTGTAACGGTGGGTTTTGTCCTTGTGGTCGTGTCCTTGTGGTCAGACAGAAGCAACTCATTCGTCCCAGCAGGACAAAAACAGACATGACCTTCACAGACACACACTTCCTGAGTCACTCGCCCTGAACCATAATAGCAACGCTGCTCAGAAATACACACAGATACTCACTGACGCCTAGCTCTGGACAGATCAAGGTTAAAGTCCCAATGATTGTCTCACACCTGAGTGTGTGAAATGTGTTCTTCGCATTTGACCCTTCCCCTGGGGGAGCGGTGAGCAGCAGCGGTGCCGCGCTCGGGAATTACTTGGTGATGTGATGTAGCCCCCCAATTCCAACGCTTGATGTTGAGTGCCAAGCAGGGAGGCAATGGGGACCATTTTATAGTCTTTGGTAAGACTCGGCCGGGGATCGAACTCCCGACCTCCCAGTATCAGGGCGGACACTCTAACCAACTAACTAACAAGAACACTGAGCTGTCACAACTGCAACTCATCAATAAATCTATACGTTATTAAGTATGAGACGCGAGGAGACTGTGATGACGGCTCTGACCTGAGGGGGCGGAGTTTCGCCAGCACGCCGCTAGCCTCACCTCGATGTTGAGCAGCCATGTCTGCAGGTTGGCCACGGCCTCCTCTCCCAGCGCCAGGTTCCAGATCATCACGTACAGCGCCTTGTCTGTGAAGAAACACTGGTTGACCGCGGCCATGCTGGCCGGCCCTCCGACGTCCCACACGTTGAACGACACCGAGTCGATCTGCAAACACACAGGGGCCGCGGCGCCGTCGGTGAGGTGAGAGGTGGTGGTCAGGGGGGTTTGGGTTTCCCCGTGTGTGAGGGTACCCAGTATTCTCAACAAAATGAATCTTTTATTCCGCTTACTGGCAACGTGTATTTCTGCTCTGGTGATGTTGATGTTGACGTGAGTATGTGGAAGTGTCAACAGGATAGCAGCGGAGTCATACAGCCCTTGTCCTACACACTGGGTGTGTTAGCCACAAGATAGGCTAAACCTAGCGTGCGGTCAGTCATGGC
>NC_140237.1:31347423-31369400 GCF_949987555.1 Borostomias antarcticus
TATCAGGCTCCTGGCTGTCGACGGGTCGTCCGAGTCGGACGATTGTTCTGTTCCTACCGTCCTCTAGAGTGAAGCTCTTGGCAGGTGGTGTTCAGGAGATGCTAGCCATGCTACGCTTCAGCTATCGCTAGCTTAGCTACAGTATGCTTAGAAGACGTGGATTATACATTTTCACGACTTTGAGTGGAGTTTTGATGACAGATATTTTGCATTCCAGAAGCTTAATCCTTAATTTATATTTCTGGAAATCATAAGTGATCACAGTGCCCCAGGCAAACGTTCCCATGAATGCTTGATTTAATGTCTTCATTTATTTTCCCGCACCCCCTGTGGGAACGAGTTACTGCCCCCGCTGCTCCTCTGTGATGGCAACACCGGATGAGCGTTGCCCCCCCCCCCCCACCGGCCCCCGCCCCCCCCGACACGCCCGTGAACAGCTCCGCCCACTACCGCGCCAACTCTGTGCGATCCTGGCAAGTGCACTTTCAGGTGGCACAAACTCCAAAATGTCGCCTCAGCGCTTGACGACGACGCCAGCGGTTTTGCGCAACCAGGACCGGCGCCCGTTATGTCACATCCTGTCAGATGAGCGCTCAGAGAAGAAAAGAGGCTAGAGAACCGAGGATGGTGGATGGGGGGAGTTGAGAGGCAGGCGACAGACTCCCTTGTGGAGACGGATCCCAGTAAAGATCAACCAGATAAACATACGTATACAAAGGAGCCGGGCGGATGTGTGGAGGTCAGAGGTTCGGCCCGAGACACTTACTTGGACAGATAGAGCTCGGTGAGGTTTCGCAAGCCGCTCACGGACTGGGGGACACACTCCAGCTGGTTGTCGTTCAGATAAAGCACTTCCAGAGAATCCCGCAAAATTTGAGGAAACTCGATGGGACACGCTGCCAAGGAGGAGCCAAACACACACACACACACACGCACACACACACGTACACAAAAACAGGCACGCACACAGTGAGAGTGGGTCAATGACCACAGTCAGAGGCAGTAAAGTACAGTATGTTGTTACCAAGTGGAGCGCACTGTGATTGGACGAAGAGTGTGTGTGGTCCTGAGGACTGTGGGTTCCATGGCCACTGGCTAAAATAAAGGGGCTTCTGACCCACGTTAGCAGGGGCAGGGAACCACAGCATGACTCAATGCTTGGCATCCTACTAATTGCTCCTACCGAAGTAGTCGATACCAAGGCCAGGCCACAACCATCTGACTGGGAATCTGACCAGAAAGCATTACTCCTGTGACAGATTATTATTATTATTATTATTATTATTATTTCTGACCAGTACACATTACTCCTTTGTGACAGAGCTACCGAACGGGCTAATAAGATTAAGCAGCACAGCGTAGTATTCTCCCCTCCTAGAGTCCCCTGTCCCCAGGCTAGTGTCCAGTCCTCTGGTCCCCTGTCCTCAGGCTAGTGTCCAGTCCTCTGGTCCCCTGTCCCCAGGCTAGTGTCCAGTCCTCTGGTCCCCTGTCCCCAGGCTAGTGTCCAGTCCTCTGGTCCCCTGTCCCCAGGCTAGTGTCCAGTCCTCTGGTCCCCTGTCCCCAGGCTAGTGTCCAGTCCTCTGGTCCCCTGTCCCCAGGCTAGTGTCCAGTCCTCTGGTCCCCTGTCCCCAGGCTAGTGTCCAGTCCTCTGGTCCCCTGTCCCCAGGCTAGTGTCCAGTCCTCTGGTCCCCTGTCCCCAGGCTAGTGTCCAGTCCTCTGGTCCCCTGTCCCCAGGCTAGTGTCCAGTCCTCTGGTCCCCTGTCCTCAGGCTAGTGTCCAGTCCTCTGGTCCCCTGTCCTCAGGCTAGTGTCCAGTCCTCTGGTCCCCTGTCCCCAGGCTAGTGTCCAGTCCTCTGGTCCCCTGTCCCCAGGCTAGTGTCCAGTCCTCTGGTCCCCTGTCCTCAGGCTAGTGTCCAGTCCTCTGGTCCCCTGTCCTCAGGCTAGTGTCCAGTCCTCTGGTCCCCTGTCCTCAGGCTAGTGTCCAGTCCTCTGGTCCCCTGTCCCCAGGCTAGTGTCCAGTCCTCTGGTCCCCTGTCCCCAGGCTAGTGTCCAGTCCTCTGGTCCCCTGTCCCCAGGCTAGTGTCCAGTCCTCTGGTCCCCTGTCCTCAGGCTAGTGTCCAGTCCTCTGGTCCCCTGTCCCCAGGCTAGTGTCCAGTCCTCTGGTCCCCTGTCCCCAGGCTAGTGTCCAGTCCTCTGGTCCCCTGTCCTCAGGCTAGTGTCCAGTCCTCTGGTCCCCTGTCCCCAGGCTAGTGTCCAGTCCTCTGGTCCCCTGTCCCCAGGCTAGTGTCCAGTCTTCTACAGCGCCCAGCGGTGATTCACTGGCAGGGTTACCAGGGTTACCAGGGTCAGGGTCGCGCCGTTGCCATGTGGTCAGGAAGGCCAGCCTCCGGGTCTTGGGTCCCTCCTCGCTTCTGGAAGAAAGTGGTTCCGATCATAACGCTACCTTATAAAACACAAAGTGTGGACATTCATGTTGTGCGTGTAGGGTATGTGGCTGTACAGAGATAAGAGTGTGTGTGTGTGTGTGCTGTGTAGAGGCTGTAGAGTGTGGGGATGTGTGTGTGTGTGTGTGTGTGTGTGTGTGTGTGTGTGTGTGTGTGTGTGGACTCGGGCTGGGTGACCCACCTCCCCAGCTGGTTCCTAGAGAGGTCTAAGGTCTTCAGCAGAGAACACCTCCACTTGTTGGGCGCTGGAAGAGTGGAGATCTGGTTCCCACAGAGACGCAGGGAGACCAGAGCCTGAGAGAGAGAGAGAGAGAGAGAGAGAGAGAGAGAGAGAGAGAGAGAGAATAGAGAGAGATGGAGAGAGAGCGAGGGAGAGAGAGAGGGAGAGCGAGGGAGAGAGAGAGAGAGAGAATAGAGAGAGATGGAGAGAGAATAGAGAGGGAGAGAGAGAGAGAGGGAGAGAGAGAGGGAGAGAGCGAGGGAGGGAGAGAGAGAGGGGGGGACAGAGAGAGAGAGATGGAGAGAGAGAATAGAGAGGGGGAGAGAGAGAGAGAGAGAGAGGGAGAGAGAGAGGGGGGGACAGAGGGAGAGAGAGAGAGAGGGAGATGGAGAGAGTGGGAGAGAGAGAGAGAGAGAGGGGGAGGTGGGGGGGAGGAAAGAATGACTTAACTAGTAATTTGCGCTTTCCTTCCTGCCTCTCTCTCTCCAATGTTTGGATAGATTGATAAAAGCCTTCATTAGAATGAGAGGATTCAACGAAAGCCTCAATCTGGTCTCAGCCTTTCTTTAGCAAACATTCATCACAAGGTGCACAGGATTCCTGAGACAGACAGAAAATTCCTCAATTCAATTCGAATTGGCTTCTGGTAATATGATTCCACTCTAAATAAAACACATCCTTTCATTACATCAAACATCTCCCATCGTTAAATCTATTCAAGATGCTGGTGATTTCCATTAAACAAGGTTCTAGTTAGGGTCATGTTGAGTATCGCCACATTATCACACAGAGTACAGCAGGAGCGCCACCTTGAGGTGACTGGGAGAATTACACACATACTCCGAATTGTTCCCCTAACCTTGTGAGATAACATTCTGTTTCGCTTCACAGATCAGTCTGGCAACTCGTCCATGTAAAACATTTGTGCTCCTTCCCAAGCAGTTTTCTTTTTTCTTTTTTGTAGTTTTGTTTTTGCTGAATTAGTTCTTGTTTGTGGTTTGTTGTTTTGTTTATGCAACAGACATGTCAATGTCATAAATATTGGTGTTAATAAAGATTTAAGTGGAAAAAAAACAACAAAACAAAAAACATTTCTGCTCGATTAGGTACCAATGGGTTCGGTCAAAATGATTAGCGGGCGACTCGATCACCCCTGGTCTTTCTTGACTCGCGTTGTTAGCCGGAGTTTCCAAACCCAGTCAGGCGAAGAGCGGAAAAAAATTCTCACTCTGGGAAAATCCTTGAGTCATTCCCTGTTCATTTAATAAAGTCACGGCCACGACTTCACAGAGAAAGAGCTGCTTTGCATCATCAACACCAAACTCTTCAAGAGCAGCCATGTTGAAATGATTTGAGAGCAGAGAGGATGAGGATTATTATAAACGTTAAACTACATGGGAGAGCTGCTCAACTGGGGCGGCTGTGGCTCAGGAGGTAGAGCGGGTCGTCCAGTGATCGTAGGGTCGGCGGTTCGAATCCCGCCTCCTCCTGTCCACATGTCGAAGTGTCCTTGGGCAAAGACACTGAACCACACATTGCTCCCAATGAGCAGGCTGGCACCTTGCATGGCAGCTGCCACCATTGGTGTGTGTGAATGTCTGTGTGTGAATGAGAGGCCTGCATTGTAAAGCGCTTTGGATAAAAGCGCTATATAAGTGCAGTCTATTTACCATATGATCCATGGAGAGAAGCAGAAGGTGCTCATCTCACGAGGATATAGTTCCCTCACACTCCCCAACATATTAGAACGCCTCCATGCCAACACATCAGCAAATACATTGACAAAAATCCCATGGTTCCCCACGGTTACCTCCAGCTCAAATATGTAAGATGGCAGCTCCTTCAGCGCGTTGTCTGCGAAGTCCACTTCCTGGAGCTGCGTCCTCCAGAAGATGGAGATGGTGTCAGGAAGACTCTCGATCCTATTGGACGAGGCTGTGCAGAACTTCTACAGAGGGGGAGGGGCAAGACGGGGGTTGGAGATCAAATCAAATCAAACTTTATTTATATAGCGCATTTCATACAGAGAGGCAACGCAATGCGCTTTACATTACATTACATTTAGCAGACGCTTTTATCCAAAGCGACTAAAAATAATTGCATTTAACGTAGGAAGAGCCAATGTACTACTACTTGCCAGAACTCACAAGTGCATCTTCTTTCTAAAACAAGTGACTAAGAGCATAATCTAGTGCTGAAGGCAAGATTTGAAAATAACGGCTCAGCACACACTACAGGATCCTATCGTGCTCGAGGGAGCAACGAAGCACTGGTCTCGCCGTCTAACTTGTTTGATATTTTCGGGGCCGCCCCGATGGGTCTGCGAGCCAATCGGGAGGTATAAGATTGGATCTGTAAACCCCTCACATTACAAGATAATCTGGACCGATCATCGGCCCCGACCAACGTTCCAGACCAGATTTCTCCTCTGATTGTGGGGAGCGGTGAATCGGGGATAAATCAGCCCAAAAATCCTGTGGTCTGAGCCCAGCTTTAGAGAGAGCAATAGGGGGGTGGGCATAGGTCCCACCCCTACACATTCTAGAGGGAAGCACAAAAACAGTTCCCTGAGATGATAATGAACCACCAGTAAACTGGATCCATCATTCAGGTTCTTGGTATACTATAATATATTATAATAGTCATAGTCATAGTCATATTATTCCAGCCGGTTGTTCTGGTACCAGGGGACAGGCCCAGGGGTCGGGGAAGGAGGTCAGTCTGTTCCTGCTGACGTTGAGGGAGCTGAGGGATTTGAACCGGTGCAGGACGGCCGAGGGGAGGGTGGTCAGGCGGTTGTCGGACACGTCCAGCTCCTCCAGTTTGCGCAGACCGATCCAGTTAGTATCTGAGACAAGGAGAGGAGACAAGGAGAGGAGACATACGACTGAACTACAGTTGAATCCAGAAGACGATGGCGATCCTTCAGTGTGGCAAGGCAAGGCCAGTTTATTTGTATAGAACATTTCAGCAACAAGGCAATTCAAAGTGCTTTACATGAGGCATTAAAAGCATCAGGACAAAGTGCAAGAGACACATAAAAGGTCATATTAAACTAAATATAAAAAAGGACATTTAAACAGCGCAGTGTACAGTGTGAATGAATAATCAATTGATTTAAAGTCGCACTGAAATGAAAAAAAAACATTGTCCCATTTTGGTTCACATAATTGGTCATAGTGTTCACCTATTCAACGATGTATGCCAAAAAAATTACTAAATTCTACTTTTGTTTTAATCTTATATCAAAGTATATCATTTCTTACTTCCTGGAAAACGGTAGGTCACGTGCAATGACGACAACAGGTACCTTAGATTTTAGGTCAATAATCTCACTTCATCCACCCGTCAATCGCTATCCTTCTATCAAATCTGTCTAAAGTTCTTAAAACCCGTCCACTTGTCAATGTTCCAATCAAATTCCTCTAAACATTATGTCCCACCCTCATAGCTTGTTTGCGTCGGAAATACGTCAAACTACGGAAGTTAGTTGATCTCAAACGTCCGTTTCAGTGCGACTTTAATGAAAAGCAGCGGAAAGTGTGGAGTCGGGAGTCGGAAAGTAGTGCTGGATGATTGTGGGGCACCGCCGGACCGTACCATTAGGAAAGTGGAACAGGGAGGTGAGCTGGTTCTTGGTAGCGGCCACCCTCTGGACGCGGGTGAGATGGAGCAGGCCGGACGGCAGGCTGGTCAGCTGGTTCTGGGAGAGATTCACCTGCTGCAGTCTACAGCAGGAGAGACATGCAGAGAGAGAGACACGCAGAGAGAGAGACGCGCAGAGAGATATGCGCAGAGAAAGACACGCAGAGAGAGACGCGCGCAGAGAGACGCGCAGAGAGAGATGCGCAGAGAGAGACACGAACAAGCAGGTCAGCTTAGACCTAAAGGGCACAGGCCAGTATTATCAGGCTTGCTTAACATGTTTGTTTGTACACATGTTCTTGTGTGTGTGTGTGTGTGTGTGTGCATGTGTATGTGTGTGTGTGCGCACGCGCATGTGCGTGCGCGCGCGTGTGTATATTTGTGTATGTGTGTGTGTGTGTGTGTGTGTGTGTGTGTGTCAAGGTTATAATAGTTTTGCTTTTTTCATTAGTTTTTATTTTTATATCGTTTTAACTTTTTGTTATCAATTTCAGTTTCGTTTTGATTCGTTTTAAAGCAGGTTTGCTAGTTTAGTTTAGATTTTTTGAAAATGCTTAGTTTTAGTTTCGTTTTTATTAGTTTCAGTATTAGTTTTTCTTTTCTTCTGCGCTAGCCTGGTGAGACCATCCTGATCTCCTGAGCTCACGTTGTTTCACTCCGTGTGAAACAAACCATCTGGCGCACGTCAGGTTACTTCTGCGCAGGGGCACAGCTAAAGACAAAATGGAGGATAGATTTCATATCCACCCAAAATACTAGGCTTATGTATGAAATGAAAAAGACTAAAACTAAGGACATTTTCTCTTTAATTTTAGTTTATTTTATTAGTCCTGGGCTCAGATCCCCTTCCCCTCACCCTAACCCGGGTCCGTATCCTTTTCCTACTCCCCACCCTACCCCAACCCCTGCCTCTATCGGGGCCCAGGCACGCACACACACATACACACATTAGTGTTTGCCACACCTCTCCCATGATGCTCTTAGCCTTTCTTGCTCTGAAAATGTATTTGACGTAATGTATTGCTCTATATATGGCTCCGTGTGCTACTAACCCTGTTCTGCCTCCCCTCTCCCTAGTGCCTCTCTCTCTCCCTCCTATCTTCTAACCAGGTCCAGTGGATGCCCCACCGTCACCAGTAGGCCACCCCGAGTCCGATAGATACCCCTGTGTCTGCTGCAGATGTCGTAGCAAATTAGTTAACACACACACACGTACACACAGACATACAACAGTCCACTTCCGGCTTTAGGCCTGGGTCCAGTACCCCTTCCCCTCACCCTACCCCGGGTCCGTATCCTCTTCCTACCCCCACCCTACCCCTGACCCCTGCCTCTACCGGGACCCAGGCACACCCACACACACACTGACAGACACCAGTCCTGGGCTCAGATCCCCTTCCCCTCACCCTAACCCGGGTCCGTATCCTTTTCCTACCCCCCACCCTACCCCAACCCCTGCCTCTATCTGGGCCCAGGCACATTTATGCACACACAGACATACACCAATGTTTGCCATGTCTCTCCTATGATGTTATTAGCCTCTCTTACTTTGAAAATGTAATTTAATGTTATTTATTGCTCTATAAATGTTCTTAGCCGGTAGACAAACATACTCCAGGAGCTTGCTCGATCGCCTCGTTGAGAGGGGCTCACTTATCTGGCCCCCGGGTGATTACTGTTTGTTTGCTTCCCTCTGGAATATGTAGGGGTGGGATGTCTGCCCACCTCCCTTGTTCTCTGTAAAGCGCATTGTGTTGCCTCTGGGTATGAAATGCGCTATATAAATAAAGCTTTGATTGATTGATTGATTGATTTTAGTTAGTTTTGTAAACACACAATGCAGTTTTAGTTAGTTATCGTTTTTTTGTAAAGTCTATTTTATTTTTATTTCAGTTAACTAAAATGTTTTTGTTTTTTAGTTAGTTTTCGTTAACTATAATAACCTTGGTGTGTGTGTGTGTGTGCCGGCGCCCCACCTGGAGCAGATGATGTCCAGTGAGCTGTCTGCGCAGGGCAGGTCTCCGAGCTGGTTGTTGGACAGGTCCAGCGTGGTCAGCTGGACGAGCCCCCAGGGGACCACGGAGGGCAGCGCCGTCAGGCCGTTACAGGACAGGTCCAGATGGACGATACGGGACGAGACGTCCATGAACCAGTCCAGCTCCAACCAGGGCAGCTTCAGACCGGACCAGCGCACACTCAGGGTCTGGGGGGGGGATTCTGTAATGTTATACACACATACACGCACGCGCTCACACGCACACACACACACGTCCAGTACAGGTACTGTAGACAGGGCAGGTGGACAGTTTTAATGCACATTTTATGGTTGATTTCATTCATTCATTCACTCACTCACTCACTCACTCACTCACTCTCACTCACTCACTCACTCACTCACTCACTCACTCACTCACTCACTCACTCACTCACTCACCTCCTCTCCCTCGGTCTGGGAGGGTTCCAGTCGGAGGCGGAGCAGCTGTTTGGTGAAGGCAGGGTGGTCCATCAGTGTGTAGGAGGAGAAGCCGGCTCCGTTCTGCATCAGGAAGCAGGCTATCTCCTCATTCCCTACCCCGGATCACACACACACACACGTGCGCACACACACACACCACACACAAACATACACGTGCGCACACACACACGTGCGCACACACACACACATATACACATGCACACGTACACACACACACACACACACACGCACACACTACTTTTAGATCAATGCAAATGTCACCAATGTAAGATTTGTTGAAACCCAGGCAGCAACATCAGAATCTCTTTTTACTTTGAGGACTCCACAGAAAACGAACAGTCCCTTCTAAACAGGAAGTCCTCTCCCCACAAAGAGGAAGTGATTTTGATTAGTGGAGGGATTCAAGAAGGAACGATGCAGGGGGAGGAAATACCCCTCAACGGTTTAGAGAGACATTCACCACCCAGAACAGACATTACAGTGTGTGTAGGAGTCATGGTGTGTATGTGTGTGTGTGTGTGTGTGCGTGTGTGTTTCTACCTGCGCGAGCCGCAGCGTAAAGAGGCAGTCCTGTGATGACGGCGAACTCATCGCTGTGGATGGCACAGTCCTCTGCGTCGGCATGGTAACCATGAACCAGCAGCTTGACCACCTCCAGGTGACCCTGCTGGCACGACGTGGCCAACATCCAGTTCAACAGATCCCTCCTGAGACTAGAGACTGAGGGAGGGAGGGAGACAACATCCAGTTCAACAGATCCCTCCTGAGACTAGACACTGAGGGAGACAACATCCAGTTCAACAGATCCCTCCTGAGACTAGAGACTGAGGGAGGGAGGGAGACAACATCCAGTTCAGCAGATCCCTCCTGAGACTAGAGACTGAGGGAGACAACATCCAGTTCAACAGACCCCTCCTGAGACTAGAGACTGAGGGAGGGGGAGAGAGAGAGAGAGAGAGAGAGAGAGAGAGAGAGAGAGAGCGAGAGAGACAGACAGACAGTGATAGAGAGGGGATAGAGACAGAGAGTGAGCGAGAGAGAAAGAAAGAGAGCGACAAAGAGAAAGAGGGAAAGAGACAGAGAAAGCGAGAGAGAGGGAGAGAGAGAGAGAGAGAAAGAGAGAAATATAGAGAGAGAGATAGAGAGAGAAAGAAAAGGAGTTATAGAAAACCCAAAGCCAGAGAGCGAGTATGAGGGGTGAATCACGCAGTCAGAGCCGTCCTCACCGGGCACCGAGTCCAGCATCTCTCTGACCAGGCCGGCGAGGCCGTGGTGGGCGGCCAGGATGGCAGGGTTGTCCTCGGACGGCTCCAGGGGCAAGGGGACGTGGGCGTCGTGGAGAAGGTAGCGCACGCTGTCCTCGTCATGGTGCTGGGTGGCCACACACAGGAGACGCAGCTGGAGGAGGGACAGGGACAGGGACGCTATATTAGCTGGCTAGCATCGCAGCACTGAATACTTTCATTTCATTTTCATTTAAAAACTTTATTTCTACTCGTAAAGCACTGAGGTTTCCCTCTTTTACAGTGTTGACGAGTTCACACAGATACACAAATAACGAGAACAAATACAATAATAATAATAATAATCATTATCATAATAATCATAATAATAATAAACCATTACAGGTCAAAGCACAAATGCCAAGAATACAGTCTCATCCTCTCACTCTGAAAACAGGGACTATACAGAGCACTGACGTTACTGCGGCATCTACAGCTCTGCCTCAGTCCCTCATAAACCCGTCAGCATATTCCTACTGCAGCTCCCACAGAACGCATGGCTACCTCGTCTGCATGGCTATCAAGTTACAGCTATCGCCTGAACCAGAACCAACCACACAGGACAACACAACAGACTGTGTGCTGAGCCAGGAGGCAGCAAGCTTTACTATCAAGGGCGGCTGTAGCTCAGTTGGTAGAGTGGGTCGTTCAATGATTGAAGGGTCAGCGGTTCGAATCCCAGCTCCGACTGTCCTTTGAGCAAGACACCTAACCCCAAAATTGCTCCCAATGAGCAGGTTAGCACCTTGCATGGCAGCTACCGCCATTGGTGTGTGAATGTGTGTGTGAATGGGTGAATGAGAGGCCATTGTAAAGCGCTTTGAGTGCCGCTAAGGTGGAAAACACGTGCATTGCTAACACGTTACAGCTATCGCCTGAACCAGAACCAACCACACAGGAGAACACAGCAGACAGGAGGCAGCAAGCTTTACTATCAAAAGAGTCATTTTTGGCCAAAAAAATAAATACAAATTCTGACTGGAGCCGCAAAACATATTTGAAAATGAAAATGTTTCCTATGAACTTGCCTGTACAGTCTCACTGCTGTAACGCCCAAATCACCTCCCAGGAATAATTAAAGTGCATCTTATCTTATCTTAGACAAACTGCACAGTTATGGAAGAGCTAAATGACCACAATAAAATGTCTCCTTGGTGCAGCTGTTGGTAGTGCACACTAGATGGCGGTATCACCATTTAGAACTCCCTCTCATACACAGTGGTGCATTCAAACTCTAGAACAAGAGGAAGCTGGAACCCAAGCTTATATTCTGTTTCTGTGAAACTACACATGAGCAGTCTGTAATCGGTGTTCTTGACCAGGATAAAACCTCTACCTCTACTAGGTTCTCATGTACTGAATATAGCAGCCAAACTGTGTATTAAAGAGCAGTGTATTGATAATCCCCACAGACACTGATAAAAAGAATTGGTTCATATTTGGGATGGGTTGAGAGTAAGTGTAAATGTAACGTAAAAAATAATTCCAGCAGGAAGTTATTTTAGGTTACGAGTTCAAACACACACACACACACACACACACACACACAAACACACACACACACACACACACACACACACACACACACACACACACACACACACACACACACACACACACACACACACACACACACACACACAAAGGCCACTTCTCTTTTTTATTCTGGCTCAGCACTGTCATGGTTTTCCAGTAAGGACCTGAACATGAATAACCAGTCCACCGCACGCCTGGTTGACTGGGGATTGGCACAGAGACAAGACAAGCACCAAACCTGCACTTCCTTCATAGGAGGCCTGCATAACTCCAAAGCCTCAGCTTTCAATCTGCTCAGGCCTACTGCTACTAGGGCTGGGTATCGATTCGAATTTCAAGAATCGATTTGATTCCGATTCGCAAGGTTCAGAATCGATTATCTCGATTCGATTTGATTAGATAAGATTCAATATCGATTAGGTTAGTGTTACTAAAACCTGTTTTTTTTATTTTTTAGCTGTAACCTTAATTACATGACTGCCAAGTTATGCAACACATCAATACTAGGGCTGGGTATCGATACTGATTTCCAAAAATGAATGAACTATTCATTCCTTAATTTATTCATTAAATAAAAGATCGATTTGGGGATTCATGAATCGATTCAGAATCATTTGATTCAGAATCGATTTTTTTAAACCCAGCCCTATTTGCTACTGTACCTCAAGCGAGTACATTATGGTCCAGCAGAGTGAGAGGATTGCGACAGTGAGATATGTCTAACTGCCCCCCTTGTTAACGGCAGGAATAATCTGTTACCGCCCTTTGGCCCAATGTGTAAGCCCTACACCATGTTCAGCTGCTGAGCAACTCCCAAGAAGCCATGTTGACATAATCTAATATATATACTGTGTAATTTCCCCCAGTGGATCAATAAAGCACCTACTACTGGCCTTATACTAGCTTGATAGAACAAGACTATGGTCTGTTCATCCACGGGCAGTGAGCAATTTTCGTTGCATGTTTCGTTTAACTCCCTTCAGAGTTTGTAGAGCGCTATGATGCGTGTGTGTAGGCTATGATCAATCAATCCATCAATCAATCAATCAATCAATCAATCAATCAATCAATCAATCAATCAATCAATCAATCAATCAATCAAAGCTTTATTTGTATAGCGCATTTCATACACAGAGGCAACACAATGTGCTTTACAGAGAGTAATGGAGGGGTGGGCATAGGTCCCACCATATTCCAGAGGGAAGCAAAAAAACAGTTTCACCCGGGGGCCAGAAAAGTGAGCTGTAAAAATTCTTCCCTGACCCCTCTCATGATGCATGCGTGTAGGCTATGATGTGTGCATGTAGGCTATGATACGTGTGGCTAGGCTATGATACGTGTGGCTAGGCTATGATACGTGTGGCTAGGCTAGGTGTGGGAGCGCCGCGCTAGCTGGCGTGTTGTGCAGCGCAGGGAAAAGCGCTAATCTCTTTAGGTACGGTGAGCAACAAATCAGATCCAGCTCTGAGCCCACACTGGTGGGAGATGTGGCTTTGGAAGAGGCCGTAAATGTTCCCACACACACACACGCGCAAACACACACACACACACACACACACAGTGCAGATATCCCACTTAAACAGTCTTAGCTTGTTGTGGCATCTACACCGCAGTATTAAACACAGCAGGCGTTTCCTCTCTACCTCCTTCTGCCTCTGCGGGTCTCTCTCTCTCCCTCCCTCCCTCCCTCTCTCTCCCTCTCCCCCCCCCTCCTCTCTCT
This sequence comes from Borostomias antarcticus, assembly GCF_949987555.1. Taxonomy (NCBI): domain Eukaryota; kingdom Metazoa; phylum Chordata; class Actinopteri; order Stomiiformes; family Stomiidae; genus Borostomias; species Borostomias antarcticus. Next base: position 31,360,747 of record NC_140237.1, read on the forward strand.
CTCTCCCTCCCTCCTCCCCCTCCATTCCTGCGAGAGATTCTCTCCATCTTCCTCTCCTTTCATCCTCCCCTCCTCCGCAGAGGCAGGCTGCGTAATGGAACCAGAAGTAGGACAGTTTTCCCTGTCAACAAGCCCAACAGGCTCCCAAACAACAAGCCCAACACGCCCCCAAACAACCAACCCAACATGCCCCCAAACAACAAGCCCAACACGCCCCCACACAACCAGGCCCAACACGCCCCCAAACAACCAACCCAACACGCCCCCAAACAACCAGGCCCAACACGCCCCCAAACAACCAGGCCCAACACGCCCCCACACAACCAGGCCCAACACGCCCTCAAACAACCAACCCAACACGCCCCCAAACAACCAACCCAACATGCCCCCAAACAACCAGGCCCAACACGCCCCCAAACAACCAACCCAACATGCCCCCAAACAACAAGCCCAACACGCCCCCACACAACCAGGCCCAACACGCCTCCAAACAACAAGCCCAACACGCCCCCAAACAACAAGCCCAACATGCCCCCAAACAACCAGGCCCAACACGCCCCCAAACAACCAGGCCCAACACGCCCCCAAACAACCAGCCCAACACGCCCCCAAACAACAAGCCCAACATGCCCCCAAACAACCAGGCCCAACACGCCCCAAAACAACCAGCCCAACACGCCCCCAAACAACAAGCCCAACACGCCCCCAAACAACAAGCCCAACATGCCCCCAAACAACCAGGCCCAACACGCCCCAAAACAACCAGCCCAACACGCCCCCAAACAACAAGCCCAACACGCCCCCAAACAACAAGCCCAACACGCCCCCAAACAACCAGCCCAACACGCCCCCAAACAACCAGGCCCAACACGCCCCCAAACAACAAGCCCAACACGCCCCCAAACAACAAGCCCAACACGCCCCCAAACAACCAGCCCAACACGCCCCCAAACATCCAGGCCCAACACGCCCCCAAACAACCAGGCCCAACACGCCCCCACACAACCAGGCCCAACACGCCCTCAAACAACCAGCCCAACACGCCCCCAAACAACAAGCCCAACATGCCCCCAAACAACCAGGCCCAACACGCCCCCAAACAACCAGGCCCAACACGCCCCCAAACAACCAGGCCCAACACAACCCAAAACAACCAACCCAACACACCCCCAAACAACAAGCCCAACTTGCCCCCAAACAACCAGGCCCAACACAACCCAAAACAACCAGCCCAACACGCCCCCAAACAACAAGCCCAACTTGCCCCCAAACAACCAGGCCCAACACGCCCCCAAACAACAAGCCCAACACGCCGCCAAACAACAAGCCCAACACGCCCCGAAAACAACCAACCCAACACGCCCCCAAACAACCAGGGGCCTCATTTATCATTGAGGTACACCTTCTTTTACACGGTCTTTTCTGCGATTTCAAGCGTACGCCCTCTCCCCCCCCCCCCCCACAGAGCGATCTATCAAGCAAAAAGGGTGTATATTTAGTCGCCTTTCTACGCGCTTTTGTAGGACACCTCTCAACTTGGCGTACCGATTTAGACGGGTTTTTACACCCTTTTTGAACACAGGGGGAACTGGCGACGCAGGTGGTGTGTCGGTGAATTACAATGTTTGATGGAGAGAGGAAGAGCGAGAGTTTATGAACGCACAATCATGTAGTCCATCCATACAACGACAATACAATAAAACATAAAAACTAACAATAACAGCTTATGGGTACTTCCATCCATGCAGCTTTTTTCTCTTACTCAAATATTACAATTTCAATATTAGTGGTATCATCACACTTCCTTCTATAATCCATCCATTTTTCCCATCTCCCTTCAAACTTTCCTTCCTGCATCCTCAATGCATGCGTGAACTCCATAACATAAATCTCCTCCACAACACCCAGCCACTGCTCCTTGGTTGGGGGTTCCACCTTATACCAAGCCCTCATTATTGTCTTTTTACTAGCAACCAATAGTACTTTCACTAGGTATCTGTCCCTTCCTTGTACATCATCCTGTGTTATGTTTGCCAAGATATATATTCAAAGCTGATAAGAATGAGAACCAGTCAAGACCCCACCACAAAATGAGGACCCAAGCCCTCAGCCCCCTCCCCGTCATGAGGGTTACCAGCGGGGCCAAAGGGCCCACACTGAGGTCATGCGCCAGCTATGAAGACACAAACAAGTAAGGTTCACATTTCTACCATTTTATTGTCTGTTGGTGGGTGACTGTGTGAGGTGTGTGAGTGCGTTTGTGAGTGAATGTGTGAGGTCCGTGAGTGTGGTAGTGAGTGACTGTGTGATGTCCGTGACAGCATGTGTGAGGGAATGAAGTGCAGTGAGGATGTCCTGTTGGCTCTGGTGGTGTAGTGTGGTGACCTCCACCAACTGCTGCACAACTGCCCCACAACTGCCCCAATCCCTTCTGCCATGTCCCTCTGGGCCTCTAGGGTCATGAGCCTCCAGCACAGCGTCTGAGAGGAAGCCCAGCCCTCAGGGACCCTTGAGGCAGGGACGCTGGCAGCCGGAGGTGGAGGCGTGGGCGGTGGAGACAGAGACGGAGGCGCTGGAGATGGCACTGGAGGTGGAGGCCGGCACGCTGGAGGTGGAGGCACTGGAGGTCGTGGCGCTGGAGGTGGAGGCTACAACCGGCGGGGGCACGACCGTCAGGTCAAGGACCACTGCAGACTCCCCCTCCTCTGAGTCCCACCCCACGTCAGAGTCTGGAGAAACAATTTCAGTCATTTTCTTTGAGTTTGTCTGTAAACTTTATTATGCATTAAACATTTCATTGTGTAGCCATATTTATTTGATATGTTTTTCTGTTGGCAGCCAAATAAATGTTTAAGTGTGATTTACCGGGTGATTTAGATGAGAGTCTTAATTTCCCAGAGGGGAAAATGTTTAATGTGGTCTAACATTATGAAGTGATCATCTGTGTTATCGTTCCCTGTTTTTGGTCCTAAATCAATCATAGCCTACCACAGAATTGTGGAATGTTTGCTTTCCTCACAACCACATAATACAGAATGTCCGTGTAGCCTACGCCAAATACAGGATGCACGAAACGTACAGTAGGCTACCTAAACTGTAGGAGCAATCAGACAAAGGTAGTCTAGTTGAAATACCTTCCGAAGATGATTTTTTTCCTCGCGTGGACCTCACCAACAAGCACATGCACCTCCGTCTCCGAATAGTTTCTCTTCTTTCTGCGTTTTTCCATAAACGTAATTGTCTTGCCTTTGCTCCACGCTATATTATGTTGGTTCCTTCCGGGTAACCACGTTGTGCACTGTCATAGTTTTGGCCATATATGGTTGAATTTGGGCGTGGAGAGGGTGGAACACGAGGCGTGTGCACATCCGCTGTCTTCTACGATAACGTGGGATTTATCATTGAGAAATCGGCGCAGCAGCATGTACGCCATGTTTGATAGATCCGAAAAGCGTGTAAATATTCTGGTCGTACACGGCAGTCCGCCCTTTTTTTGTTTTCGTCGTACGCCCTCTTTTACACCTGAATTTACACGCTCTTTGATAAATGAGGCCCCAGGCCAACACGCCCCCAAACAACAAGCCCAACACACTCTAAACACACAAGTCCAACACGCCCTCAAACAACCAACCCAACACACCCTCAAATAACCAGGCTCAACACACCCCAAACACACAAGCCCAACAAGCCCTCAAACAACACGCCCCAAACAACCAGGCCAAACACGCCCCCTCTCACGCCCAGATACATCAACAACAACGACTGCGGAGCGAGCCGCCTCCCTCGAACACGAAAACACATATGGTACATACACACACAAACACACCAGCCTCACACAAACACACCAACTTCACACACAAAAACTCCAGCTTAACACACAAACACATGAGCTTCACACACAAACACACCAGCTTCACACACAAACACACCAGCCTCACACACAAACACACCAGCCTCACACACAAACACACCAGCCTCACACACAAACACACCAGCCTCACACACAAACACACCAGCCTCACACACAAACACACCAGCTTCACACACAAACACACCAGCTTCACACACAAACACACCAGCCTCACACAAACACTCCAGCTTCACACACAAACACACCAGCCTCACACAAACACTCCAGCTTCACACACAAACACACCAGCTTCACACACAAACACACCAGCCTCACACACAAACACACCAGCTTCACACACAAACACACCAGCCTCACACACAAACACACCAGCCTCACACCCAAACACACCAGCCTCACACACAAACACACCAGCCTCACACACAAACACACCAGCCTCACACACACACACCAGCTTCACACACAAACTTCACACACAAAGTTGTTTCGTGCTGCATATAGCGACCACGTTTCGACCACACGCCAGCTACATGATGAGGCGACGCAACCACACACATGTCCCCCGTTGGCCGGGGTCGTAGCCAGGTCCTCACCCCCTCCAGACGAGGTCTGCCTGCGCTGCACTCCACACAGCAGGCCTGCCGGATCATCTCCCTGGCCGCGTCCGTCTGGCCCTCTCTGTAGGCCGCCTGGATGTTCTCCAGCGTGGGAGACGGACCCAGATCCGAGCCCGGACCCGGGGCCGGACCGCCCAGCAACGACGGCTTGGATCCCATATCCCCCTCTGAACCTGGGAGAGGAGGAGGAAGAGGAGGAGGAGAGGGCACGGGAGGAAAGAGGAGGAGAGAAGGAGAAAACAGGAGGTGAGTAGCGGAGCCAGAGCGGAGCCCGGGGCCCCTGGACGGACCTGCAGCGCGTCAGATCGGAGGGCCTCTGGCAGCAGAGACCCGGTGGAGGACGGGAAATAGGCCACGCCCCTCAAGAGCTCTCTGAGGAGGGGAGGAGGGGGCGGTGCGGGGGCAGTGCGGGGGCAGTACAAGGGCAGTGCAGGTCCAGCAGCTCAGTACAGGTCCAGGATGGTTTCATCCTGCCCCCCTGGACACTTAACTCTCTCTCTACTTTCTCCACCCACAGACCTGACAGCACCACGGTGGGCCCTCCCCCCTAATCCCCCAGCTACAGACACATCATCCCCCAGCTACACACACATCATCCCCCAGCTACACACACATCATCCTCCAGCTACACACACCATCCCCCAGCTACACACACATCATCCCCCAGCTACACACACATCATCCCCCAGCTACACACACATCATCCACCAGCTACACACACATCATCCCCCAATTACACACACATCATCCCCCAGCTACACACTCATCATCCCCCAATTACACACTCATCATCCCCCAATTACACACACATCATCCCCCAACTACACACACGTCATCCCCCAGCTACACACACGTCATCCCCCAGCTACACACACATCATCCCCCAGCTACACACGCATCATCCCCCAGCTACACACACATCATCCCCCAATTACACACACATCATCCCCCAGCTACACACTCATCATCCCCCAATTACACACTCATCATCCCCCAATTACACACACATCATCCCCCAGCTACACACGCATCATCCCCCAGCTACACACACGTCATCCCCCAGCTACACATACGTCATCCCCCAGCTACACACACGTCATCCCCCAGCTACACACACATCATCCTCCAACTACACACACATCATCCCCCAGCTACACACGCATCATCCCCCAGCTAGACGCATCATCCCCCAGCTACACACACATCATCCTCCAACTACACACGCATCATCCCCCAATTACACACACATCATCCCCCAGCTACACACACCATCCCCCAGCTACACACACATCATCCCCCAGCTACACACACATCATCCCCCAGCTACACATACATCATCCCCCAGCTACACACACACATCATCCCCTTGCTACACACACACATCATCCCCCAGCTACACACACATCATCCCCCAACTACACACACATTCTCCCCCAACTACACACACATCATCCCCCAACTACACACACATCATCCCCCAACTACACACATCATCCCCCAACTACACACATCATCCCCCAACTAGTACACACACTTCATCCCACAACTACACACACATCATTCCCCAACTACACACACATCATCCTCCAACTACACACACACATCATCCTCCAACTACACACACACATCATCCTCCAACTACACACACATGCCATTGCATACTCTATCCACCCAAACACTGTTTGAATTTAAATTTGTTTCTAGTCTTGCTTGCGCTTCATGTCTACTGCTGCTGTAACTCTTGTCATTTCCCCCTCACTAAAGCACCTAGCCAGCCACCTGCCACCTTCACACACATTCCCACAAGCCTCTCTGTCCCCAACCCTCTTTCTCACACACTCTTAAATATCCTGGAGAATGCACTGGCTGTTTGGGCTTTTCCAGCGACGCGCTTTGCCGAACGAGCGACAAAAGAAAGGAGACAAAAGTCAAAGTCAAAGAGGAAGTGGCCGTGAGAGTGGACTGTTTCAGTGTCTTCGTCTGGTTCCGACGTAACGTTCACGTGAGCAGGCAGGGGGTGTGGACAGCAGACGGGGGGGGGGGGGGGGGTTTGGACAGCAAACAGGAGGGGGGGGTTTGGACAGCAGACGGGGGGGGGGGGGGGGGGGGGGTTGGACAGCAGACGGGGGGTTTGGACAGCAGATGGGGGGGGGGGGGGGTTGGACAGCAGACGGGGGGTGTGTGTGTGGACAGCAGGCGGGGTGGGGGGGGGGGGGTGGGGGGTTGGACAGCAGACGGGGGGTGTGTGTGTGGACAGCAGGCGGGGGGGGGGGGGGGGGGGTTGGACAGCAGACGGGGGGTGTGTGTGTGGACAGCAGGCGGGGGGGGGGGGGTTTGGACAGCAGACGGGGGGTGTGTGTGTGGACAGCAGGCAGGGGGGGGGTGGGTTGGACAGCAGGCGCTGTGCGTCCCTGTGTTTCTGCAGCACAGCGGCTGGGATCTGGACCTGCTATGAATAATTAAGACGGAGAGCGTCTGACTGGGCTATAAAAGGGAGAAATCCGGAGGGACTGTAACCATTAGACCTGCAGCCAGAGCTGCCCAGTCTGCACCCGGGGGGCCTGGGTCAATACATCCCCCTCACTTCCTGGGAGAGGGCATCCTGAAGGGCGAGGGCAGAGAAGAACACCCCCGTCATCCACAAGATGGACTCTCCCCCCTCCCCTCCTCGACTTAAACCTGTCCATCACATAACGAGGCCATCTCCATCACACGCACCAAACAAAAGGGAAACGTACTGGTACTGGACATCGGCTGACCCCTCTCCGCTTGTTACTCACTGCAGATGAAGGGGAGGTGGTGAGATGAGACCACTTAAGACGGTGGAGATGAAACGCTGCAGGATCACGTGACCCAGACGAGCCAATCAATCCACACGTGATTGATCTCACTGCAGACACATTACGAGACATTCGGTCATAATGACATTCTAGATGAGACACAGAGCCTATACCCAGACAGACAGACAGAGACAGACAGACAGACAGACAGACAGACAGACAGACAGACAGACAGAAAGACAGGCAGACAGAAAGACAGGCAGAAAGACAGACAGGCAGGCAGGCAGAAAGACAGACAGACAGACAGACAGACAGACAGACAGACAGGCAGGCAGACAGACAGACAGACAGACAGACAGACAGACAGACAGACAGACAGACAGACAGACAGACAGACAGACAGACAGAAAGACAGGCAGACAGGCAGACAGACAGACAGGCAGACAGGATCTATACCAGGTTGGTAGATAATGATAATCCCAGAGTATCCATCTAATCATGCACGATCAACATTTATGTATACATCGATCTCTGTAGACATAAAGGATTGGATGAGTCAAACAGTGCACTATCATGACTGATCAATGAGCGTTGAGCAGCAGGATAAAGCTCATAGAACACATGTGCTGGTCGAGAGCTGCTCAACAGATCCAGGACACACTAACGAGAGCCTGGCAACATACCAGACATTCCCGCTTTGCTTTCAATTTCCTCTTAGAAACGCTCTACAAACAAATACACAACATGAGTTTCAGATGGTTCAGGATCGGACAGCAGTTAATCAAGAAAAACAACAGGGTATTAATATGCTTGGGCGTTAGCACCTTCGTGGAAACAAGACCGCACGACAAGAGTGACTATTCACCAACAAGAGTGACTATTCACACGTTTTGCAGTAATTGATTTAATCAGTCGAATCAACCTACAAAACTGAATTCAGTCAATAACGGAATTGAAGTAAACTAATTGGGCAGAAGCCATGCTTACAACTGTCACATAAAAACATCCCAAATTCCATGTCAATGTTCTGAAAGCTGTTCAAATGTCTGTTATGACCAGCTAAGGGGAACAGAGTAAGGGAATCAACCAGAAACAATAACCCGACTGCACTGCCAACGCAGTGTCCATTCTCTAGCCTGTAGTAGCTAGCTAGTTAGCCTAGCCTGCTTCTTGTTAATAGCTGACTAATCCGGTGCGCTGTAGCATGTAGCAGCATACATCCATCAGCTGCTGCACATTCACAACGTAAACAACCCCGGCTCAGTGAGAGAATGGTCGGCTGCTCTAGCCTGAGCTGCACCCCGCTCTCCGGTACCTGCTCATACTGTGATGGAGAATCCTCCTCTCCTCTCCTCCCCGTCCGTCACGTCCAGGGAGACGCGGCTG
>NC_140237.1:31369600-31379600 GCF_949987555.1 Borostomias antarcticus
AGTGTCTCTCAGATAAACGGAGACGTCTCTCTCTGGGCTCAAACCAGCGCAGCACTCTTTCACTTCTCGCTTCTATATTTAAGCATCCGTGTCTCAGGCGCAGATGCGCCTCGCTGGCTGCCGTTCCTCTCTGACCACGCCTCCCTCGCCAGGGCGTGTCATAAACAAGCGCCGCGCACCGGCGGTTCTAGGGGGCGGCAGCCACCACCCCTGAAACACGCCTTGCCAGCCCAGTTGCTATCTCTGAAGGTCAAATATGTATGGGGGAGCTAACCTTCCCACTCCAGGTGATAGGCCTTGCCACCCAAAGTACAAAGTAAGACTTGCTTGAACCGCCACTGCGTATTCAATATCAGCTACATTGTTGCAAAGACGCAGCAAGACAGTGACAACGGAGTCTGGCTAGAGTCACATAAGCTGTTGTTGTTTTAGTTCCGACTCTGACGGCGGTGACCAGTACGGTCACGCTGGGTTCTTACCGTCTTGTTCCTCCATGGTTCTCTGCGGTTCCCCTGTGGGCGGAGAGAGGCCTACCGACCAGTAGGACATGCCTGGCCTTTAGGTGCGGAAGGAGCGGTTTAGGGGTGGACGCTGGTGGAACTGGTCCCAGTTGGAATCACTGGAAAAGTGGCGTCAGAGCTATGAGGCGTCAGGACGGTCCAGAGAGATGGACAGGCCAAGTAGACAACACCCTACAAGACACACACACACACACACACACACACACACACACACACACACACACACACACACACACACCATAGTGTGTACACGCACGCACACACACACTAGTGATAATCATACCCATGTTGTAGCTAAAACATCTTTAAGTCAGACTAGTCATGAGCTGAGCCTTGGGGGAGACAGGTTAGGGATAGGAGAGCACTTTGAAACACTGATAAGCTGCAAGTGGAACAAGTGGAACAGCGGCTGGCCTTGCCGAGAAGCTGTTGTGTCTGAACTTGTATGAACTATGAAGAGCGGATGAATTCTGTTATTTTACAACTTTTCCTCTCCGACTGTTGAAAAAAACAACGTGGCATTGTCTTATTGTGCAAAACACTCAATGGACAGCCACGTTGAGATGAGAGAAACAGACTTAATGACTCACTATTTCTGGCTGCTTTTCAAATGATTAAACGTACTCCTTCTTCACGGTGAAAATACAAGTAGCCTACAGAGCCCAAACTGACTCAATGTGTTGCTGTTCACTGTAACTGTGTGTACGGTTGCATTGTAACAGAATGAAGTCGAGTGTGTGCCCAAGAAAATCAAAGTAGAATATTGACAAAATGCGTGCGCAGTGATGATTCAACTATCTACAGCTGGGCTACTATGTTAGCTAGGCTAGGCTACTCACCGCATCGTCCAAAGTTGTCAAGCATCGTCGTGTTATCGAAGTTTGAAGCTCCAAAAATCGACGAAAGTTAAAGGAACGCTTACAGCATAGTTCGGCTGCGCTGTCAGACCTCAACTTCCTGATTCCAGCAAACCCAAATCCTCCCAGGCTAGACTAGACCAGGTCTACTCCCAGGCTAGACTAGACCAGGTCTACTCCCAGGCTAGACTAGACCAGGTCTACTCCCAGGCTAGACTAGACCAGGTCTACTCCCAGGCTAGACTAGACCAGGTCTACTCCCAGGCTAGACTAGAGCAGGTCTACTCCTAGGCTAGACTAGACCAGGTCTACTCCCAGGCTAGACTAGACCAGGTCTACTCCCAGGCTAGACTAGACCAGGTCTACTCCCAGACTAGACTAGACCAGGTCTACTCCCAGGCTAGACTAGACCAGGTCTACTCCCAGGCTAGACTAGACCAGGTCTACTCCCAGACTAGACTAGACCAGGTCTACTCCCAGACTAGACTAGACCAGGTCTACTCCCAGGCTAGACTAGACCAGGTCTACTCCCAGGCTAGACTAGACCACGTCTACTCCCAGGCTAGACTAGACCAGGTCTACTCCCAGGCTAGACTAGACCAGGTCTACTCCCAGGCTAGACTAGACCAGGTCTACTCCCAGACTAGACTAGACCAGGTCTACTCCCAGGCTAGACTAGACTAGGTCTACTCCCAGGCTAGACTAGACCAGGTCTACTCCCAGGCTAGACTAGACCAGGTCTACTCCCAGGCTAGACTAGACCAGGTCTACTCCCAGACTAGACTAGACCAGGTCTACTCCCAGGCTAGACTAGACCAGGTCTACTCCCAGGCTAGACTAGACCAGGTCTACTCCCAGGCTAGACTAGACCAGGTCTACTCCCAGGCTAGACTAGACCAGGTCTACTCCCAGGCTAGACTAGACCACGTCTACTCCCAGGCATGCTCCCGACTAGCAGCACCCGGACACGGGGAGAGACTGGAGCCTCGAGCGCTACACCTGGATCTCATTCGCCGTGGATGTGTTTGACATTATATTTTGTACAGTGTACACAACCAGTGTGTTTGTGTGTGAGTGATGGGTGGTGTGTGTGTGTGCGCTGTTATGCTCACTTGTTTTAGAAAGGAGATGCACTTGTGAGTTCTGGCAAGTAGTAGTACATTGGCTTTTCCTACGTTAATTGCAATTATTGTAGTCGCTTTGGATAAAAGCATCAGCTAAATGACTGCATGTGTGTGTGTGTGTGTGTGTGTGTGTCCGCGCGCGCGTGTACATGCATGAGTGTGTGAAGATAGAAAATCCCAAACGATTAATTTCCTTTTATTTAGAATTTCTATTTAAATATCAATATAAAACGTTTTTATGACTAGAAAGATGAAGAAACCGTCTTCCCCTGCGGTCTGTTAAACAGTCACAGGAACAACACAGTCTACAGCTATTAAATGACAGGGAATAGTTTTCCTTCAATTACATTCTTGTGAAAGACTTGGAGTGAACTTCAAACAACTTGCAGAGAAGCTTGAAAATGTCCATAACTTAGGCTATTTGTACTTAGCTACCAAAGTACAAACGAGCAAAATTAGCTACCGTTCCTTTATCAATTCCAAATTTAACATAATATGAAAATGTGTTCTTTTAAGGGTTTCTAATAGTTAGTTGATACTGTATCAGTTGTATAATGATAAGAATTCTGACTTGTTACAGTATCAAAAAGTTACTAACATGTAGGTAAATATTACCTTGTTTGGAAAGGGAATCGGGGTTCCTTCCAACATTTGAAAGGGGTGAAAATGCCCCTCAAAGGAAAACATTCATATCAGGTCACCAACATGTAAGATGCAGATAGAATAGAGGAACAATCTCATTGTCATGAATAATGTTCATCTTTGAGACCTATACTAATTAACATACAGTAAGGAGATGGAGAAGGATTGGTGTCTGCAGGGATGGTCCGTGGCCGGATCTGAGGGGTCAGTGGAGGCTTGGCTGTGTTCCATTTCTCTTAGATATGTCCTCTCCTTGTCTCCTTCACATAGCCTGAACTTATGCAGAAGAACAAGACTACTGCATATAGGCCTTGGCTATGTTTCGGCAAAAACTGTTGTAATCTTACACAATCTGTTCGGACAAGAGAGTGCTTCTGATCATCAGAATGCTTTGTAGGGCAGTGTACCAAAACACTCAGGTACTTTAGTTTCATATCACCATTTTCTTATGACCCCTGAATAAGCATCAAGCCCAAATCCAAACCCAACGAAATATTTTAGATTGGAGGTGACAAAGATAAAGAGACAAGGCAATAGTTGTAGAGATTTGGGACGCAGCCCAAGTTGATTGTCAGGGAAGTGCTTTTCTGGGCATGGCAGGGGGGGCGTGGCCTCTCCAGGGAGATGGGTGTGGCGGGGGGGGGGGGGGGGGGGGGGGTGTTGTCTCTCTCCAGGGAGCTGGGAGGGGGGTGTGGTCTCTCTCCAGGGCCTCTCACAGGGTCTCACTCAGTTTGATGGTCACTGCTTTCACCTCAGAGTACTCAGCCAGCGCATACTCCCCCCTGGATGGACGAAGACAAAGAGAGACAAGGAGAGGAGAGGAGGAGAGAAGAGAGGAGGAGAAGAGAGGAAAGGAGAGGAAGAGAGGAGAGAAGAGGAGAGGAGAGGAGGGGAGAGAAGAGGAGAAGAGGGGAGGAGGGGAGAGAAGAGGAGGGGAGAGGGGAGGAGAGAAGAGGGGAGAGGAGAGGAGGAGAGAAGAGGAGGGGAAAGGGGAGAGGAGGAGAGGACAGAGTCCACACAGGTTATCTAACCACTCATAGAGAGTGAGGTACATTTACATTGAATGGATGGATGAATGAATGAATCTCTTACAGCTCTCGTCCATTGCCAGACATTTTGTAGCCTCCGAACGGAGCCTGGATGTGGAAGGCGTTGTAGCAGTTGACCCTGTGGAAGAGGGGAGGGAAGGAGGGTCATTTTGACCTTCTCTCTACTTATAAAGTCCCACAGGGCCCAGACTGGGGTCGAGCTCTGGGAGTAGAACCTTGTGATAGACTGGGGCCCTCTGGGAGTAGAACCTTATGATAGCACGGGAACCCATGTTGGTTCAGGAACCCCACAGACTGCACGGCACATATCGCATGCATGTGTTGTTCCGGTGAACGTCACTCTCGCCCAGTTAAAGTCTTGCCCTCCCACTCATGTCCGATCACTGAAACAGAGATTCTTTGTCTGTTGGAAACCATGCTTACCCCACCCTGTGGTCGAAATATGCAACTACAACCGAGGTTAGTTAAATTCTTTCCATCACTCAAGTCTAGTCAGTGAGTTTGAGGGAGTTACAACTGTAATTAGTAGGGCTGGGTATCGATTTGAATTTCAAGAAACGATTCGATTCCGATTCACAAGGTTCAGAATCGATTATCCCGATTCGATTCGATATCGATTCGGTTAGTGTTACTAAAACCTGTTTTTTTTTAGCTGTAAGCTTAATTACATGACTGCCAAGTTATGCAACACATCAGTACTAGGGCTGGGTATACTGATTTCCAAAAATGAATAAATGAATGAATCATTGAATGAATTAATGAACTATTCATTCCTTAATTTATTCATTCATTCATTAAATAAAAGATCGATTTTGGGATTCATGAATCGATTCAGAATCGATTAATCTATATTTTTTTTAACCCAGCCCTTGCTTCAGACAGAGTAGGAACCTACCAGACTGTCCCGGTTTCCAGAGCTGCAGACACAGAGAGAGCCCGATCCATACTCCTGGTGAACACTGCTGCCACTAGGCCATACTCTGTGCTGTTGGCCCTCTCTACCGCCTCCTGCTGGCTCTTAAAGCTGAATATACACTGGACCGGCCCAAAGATCTACAAGAGCACAGCAAGGAGAAGCAGGTTGGAGAACCAGATAACACATGACAATGGGTTCTGTACCAGTGCTCAATAGTAATAAACAGCAGCTGAAAAGTTGATTGACGTCAGGCTATGCAGTGAAGAGGACAGTGGCCTTGATGCAATTCAGCCTTTTGTACCATAATCTCACCAAGGCCCTGAAATGTATGGCCCTGACGCTTTGGAAAGTCACTTAACATCCCTTTCCTCTCTGCCGATTTCCAGCTGTGGATTGCAGTACCTCGGACCATCAGAAGAGGGGAGTCTTGCACACCATTATGTGCAGTGTACACAAGCGAGCTCATTTTTATGAATGAAAGTAGAGTGTGGTTGGCTACAGAAAGGGGACCTTACTTCCTCCTTGGCGATGCGCATGTGGTCTTTGACATCGGAGAAGACGGTTGGCTGCAGAAACAGCCCCGTGTCCTGCGTGGCCACGCCCCCACACTCCAGACGAGCCCCTTCTGTCTTCCCACTGTCAATCAGCTCCAGGATCTTATTAAACTGCTGCTGGTCAATCTGGCACAGCAAACACACACACACACACACACACACACAAGTTAGCCACGGTGCTAAACCATTTCCCACGACTTCCTTGTTGAAATATTCCCATGACGTGTACAATCTAATTTCATCCATTGTCACATAATCACATTGGATGAACAATAACGCTATTCTACTCCGCGGTACTGCAAGCACCTGAGGGCCATGTGATGTCCGTGGGTCCATGGGGTCTCCTATAACGATGCTCTTGGCGCTCTCTACGCTGCGCCGGACGAACTCCTCGTAGACGGACTCCTCCACGAAGACCCGTGACGCGGCGGTGCAACACTGGCCCTGATTGAAGAAGGCTCCCTTCTGGGTCGCCTCCACCGCCAGCTGCACTGCAGGGAGAGGGCAGGGGTCACCACACACACACACACACGCACACACACGGGCGGCGCACACTCACACGCGCACACACACGTGCGCACATACGCACACACACACGGGCGCGCACACTCACACACACACAGACACACACACGGGTGCACACACACACGGGGGCGCGCACACTCACACGCGCGCATGTGCACATACCCGCACACACACACCCACACTAGTCTTTGTTGTCTGTTGCTTTAGAGAAACAGAGACCACATCACTTACAGTCTGAGTCAGCAAAGACAATGCACGGGTTCTTCCCTCCGAGCTCCAGAGTCACTCTTTTCAGATTACTCTTGGCTGCTGCCTCTTTGATCAGCTGCCCCACCTGGGCACAAACATGAGCGAGGACGATTACAAGGGGAAGTCGTCTGTCAACGTCGTGTATGTCATACTCCCAGGACAAAGAAACACTCATTTACATATCCAATTATAAAAGGAGAGACTGGCGCCTTTGTGAGCGGAGTTTGTTGAAATCACAATATGTCTCAATAAGAGACATCGCACGTATGAAATACGGTATGTGTTGGAAGAGCGCTACGCCAAATCACTTTGAAGAGTTGAAACCCGCGTTGCACAGTCCCGATCGCGGTCGGGACACAATCATGTCTTGGTTTTGATATTGAATAGATATTTGAATCGATTATTTTTTTAGTTTTTAAAATCTTTAAATGGTCTCGCCCCAGCTTACCTCTCTGAGCTGCTTCATCCCTCCGCTCCTGCTCAGGGCCTCAGGTCAGCTGTTCAGCTGTTCCTGGAAGCACCGAGGTCAAAGCTCAGAGGTCAGCTGTTCAGCTGTTCCTGGAGGCACCGAGGTCAAAGCTCAGAGGTCAGCTGTTCAGCTGTTCCTGGAGGCACCGAGGTCAAAGCTCAGAGGTCAGCTGATCAGCTGCTTCTGGAGGTACCGAGGTCAAAGCTCAGAGTTCAGCTGATCAGCTGCTCCTGGAGGTACCGAGGTCAAAGCTCAGAGGTCAGCTGATCAGCTGTTCCTGGAGGCACCGAGGTCAAAGCTCAGAGGTCAGCTGATCAGCTGTTCCTGGAGGTACCGAGGTCAAAGCTCAGAGGTCAGCTGATCAGCTGCTCCTGGAGGTACCGAGGTCAAAGCGGAATCTCCGAGGGGATAGAGCCTTTTCAGTTGCTCCTAGGGGTGTAACAATATATCGCAATACAGAAACGTCACAATACGTATTGTCAAGGTGAAAACAATATTGTGACATGTTTATTGTATATCAGTGAACGCTGGCTACACAACGCTGGTAACAAACATATCTTTTGTATCTAGGCCTATCCATGATATTACAACAGTTAAGCTCTAAATTCACAAAGTGTAGTGGAGTAGAAATGTGGAAAAATGCACTATTGGTGTGAACAGCAGCGCTACTGCAACGCTTCACACCTGCCCTTAGTGTATCGTATCGTATTGTTATCGTCAACCCAATATCGTGTATCAAATCGTGAGATTAGTGTATCGTTACACCCCTAGTTGCTCCCAAGTTATGGAACGTCCTACTTCTGTACATTAGACACGCCTCCGCACTGTCTGTTATTAAAACTAGTCTTAAAACCCATTTTTATTGCTTGGCTTTCAACCCAGCATGAGACTTTGCTTTTGTTTTACTTGTTCTTTTATTGTTTCATTGTTGTTTTTTGTTTTGTTTTTAAGATTACTTATGTCCAGCACTTTGTTTCAGCTGTGGTTGTTTTAAAGCGCTCTATAAATAAAGTTGAGTTGAGAGAGATGACTTGAGATAAATGTATATACATCCTTTGGGGTAGAAATTTCAGACCCACAATGCCATAGTGCGAGAGCGTCCAATCCCCTCTGGCGTGACGTTCTCCTCTATCCACATACCTCCGTAGAGCCGGTGAAAGCCACTTTGTCGATGCCCATGTGGCTAGCGATGGCTGCCCCCGCCGTGGGCCCGAACCCGGGAACGATGTTCACCACACCGGGGGGGAACCCCGCCTGGCAGGGCAGCCCAGTGTTAGTGATTAGAACCAGAGACGGGGTCTTTTCTTTAAATAATCATTACACAAACATGATAAAAGAGAACCGGTCTAATCACATAAGACCAGGGCTTCTCAACAGGAATAAAAGAGCCCAGAATCATTTGGGCTAATGGGCTGTAAGAGAACCCCAACAGGCTGCTAGACTGTAATTCCTCTCAGCCTGCGAGGCACAGCGGCCTGGTCCCAGACTAACTCCTCACAGCCTGCAAGGCAGGCGGCCTCGTCCCAGACTAACTCCCCACAGCCTCTACACATGGGCACTAAGCCCTGCCTTTGATTTCCAGCGTATATACAAGCCCCTCATATCTGAGCTACACAGCTTTTACAGTGAGGAGCAGAATAAAGACACGATCAAGATGTTTCTGAAAGAGGAGAGGAGAGATGGGGAGAGGAGGGGAGAGGAGAAGAGAGGAGAGGAGGGGAGAGGAAAGGGGGGGGGGGAGGGGAGGAGAGGAGAGGAGAGACGGGGAGAGGAGGGGAGAGGAGAGGAGAGGAGGGGAGAGGAAAGGGGGGGGGGAGGGGAGGAGAGGAGAGGAGAAGAGAAGAGGAGAGGTGAAGAGAGGAGAGGAGAGGGGATCAGAGCAGAGTGGAGGAGAGGAGAGGGGAGCAGAGTAAAGAGGAGGAGGGGAGGGGAGGGGAGTCTCACCTCTTTGATGAGCGCTCCCACGTACAGGGCAGTGAGAGGGGTCTGCTCGGCGGGCTTGATGACCACCGTGTTTCCACAGCAGAGGGCCGGGGCGATCTTCCACATGAACATCATCAGGGGAAAGTTCCACTAGGACACACACAACAACACACATGCACGTCAGCCAACACAACCACAACACAGACACACACGTCAGCAAACCCCACCAGGACACAACCAGGCACTTTAACAAAAACAACAACACACAAGTAGAGACATAACTGTCCACTAGTTAAAAATAACAACTCCAGACAGGACCAAGAGAATGGATGGAGATTGATGGTCTGTGTTTCATTTACAAAGAAGGAATAACAAACATCTCTTCTGTACACTGTGGTTCTTTTAGTTGGAAACAAATGATAAATATTCAGCACTCAACCCATAATTAACAATACTGGTGAGGATTGGATGTTGACTGTCTAGGCATTGCTAGCTCCCAGAATGCTTTGGATACAACCATCACCAGACGTTTCTGGATCCCTATAAGCTCAGAGAATGGCTTCCTGTTTTCCTGTGAAAGTGAGTCATGCTGTTCGTGTGTGCCAGTGGTGCTTTTAGTAATTACACAATGTCCGTCAGTATAAATTACATTTTATGATATCATCTCCCCATGTCTAACAACAGAAGTTTTGTTCTTTTGTTTCCTAAGCAACATAAGATGATATAGGCTTCTGCTCACAGATACATCTGAATGGCCGCGTTCTGTCAGAACCTAAGAATTAGACTCTCGCTGTCTAGACTCTCGACTCTGACACACTGCAACACGATACGCTGTAAACTGAACACGGACACACCCAAAACAATTGGAAGAAGAGAAATAACATATATTCTGATGTAAAATAAGATCTACCTCTATAATATCTGGATCAAGCGGTGTCTTACAATGTTCCTGTAATCATACACTACAGAGCAACTAGAGGACAGAATGCATGTTAAACAAGGGCACAGATTAAGATGAGATAACCGGTACATGTCAAGGGATTCATTTCTCCACTCAGCTGATGGATAGTGAGAGAACAGAAGACAATTTCCCCTTGGAAGATTAACAAAGTATACATACAATAAGTATAAAGTATATATAAAAATACATATATAAAAAAATAAAATAACT
>NC_140237.1:31384600-31424600 GCF_949987555.1 Borostomias antarcticus
CCCTGTATCCATAGTCTCCATGGTCTAAAAGAGAGAAGTATTTGCTGTTAGAGTATTCATTATGTCAGTGATCTCATCCATCTCATTTTATTTTGATGAATTAATGAAAAAATGTGTTTTATTACATGTATGTCATATTCTCTAGTAGTTACCGAAATTGCACACTGCATGAGACACACCAACTCACCAGTTGCTACAAAACAATATTTTATGCGCCTGACATAAGCCAAGAATTTAATATGCAGGGGGAATTTCAGGGTCCAAAAAGAACAATAATAATGGTTCTAATAATGATAAATGTACGAGAGGCTGGGCAGGCCCAGTGGGCGCTGCATGGCTTCCATCGCTGGCAGGCGCGGTTCTGCCCGGAGCCAAGGGTGGCGCAACAGAACCAAAGGTGGCGCAACAGGACATCAGCCATGACAATGAAATACTGTCCATCCGTCTCATACGCGTATCATATGAAACGTCTCTCCACTTTAGATCAACAATCGTGCCTTTATCAAGCACAGAGATCACATTTGGTACACAGAAATTAGAATAATATGGGAAAAGAAGCTATCCATCAGTTGGTATATGTTTGGAACATAATTCACCAAGTGAGCCCACTGTTATTGATACGCTGACGCAGTTAAAGGACCTGATTGAAGGACACGAGACTTGCCAACTCAAACCAACGGGTTGACGAACAGACAATCTCTATGTCATCGGATCCGATGTGTCAAACATGATTTGTATCCTTTTAATGTTTCTGTTACTCTGCCTTCGTCTTCTCTGCATATCTCTGGAATTTACTAGAAGCTTCAAACCACTGCAACAAGAGGTGAAGTGCTACAGAGCTCAAAGACAAGCAGATACGGCCTCTCTACCTTTCCATAGGGATCTATGGTGGAGTGCTACTGAGCTCCAAGACGAGCAGCTTTACCTTTACATAGGAAATCTGTTCCTTATTTCCCACAACAGAGCTGGCAGTTAGCGTAATTAGCCATACCCCCGCACACCACCAGTGCAGACAGAGCATGTTTGCAATTAGCAGTCACATGCAATCCCATAATATTACTTCATTCACATCTGTAACGTTTCATTTACAAATCTGATTCCTAATATGCGCTGGCAGCTCAGTGGACTGAGAAGGCCTAGGAACAAGGATTTCATTACAAGCGCAGTGGTATCTGACACAGGGAAGAAAACTAGAAACCAGCCAAAGAGAGAGAGAGAGAGAGAGAGAGAGAGAGAGAGAGATTGGCTTATAGTAGTAAAATAGTCCTATAAAATATATTCTGAATTGACCTTTAACCCTAAACCTGGTTTATACTAACGGAGGATTGCTGAGAAATTTACCGCCATGAGGACCCTGTCTCTCTCGATCAGGTCCGCGAGCTTGTGCAGAAGTCTTCCGCGGCTTGACACGTCCATCTTCCGCCACGGCGAGGCCCTCTGTCCGGCCGCGCGGGCAGCGTCCACCGCCTTGTCCACATCTGCCTGGAGAGGGGATTTTTTAATTTTTCATCACTTCTCAATCGCCCATCCGGATTGTGATCGGTGCTAAAACAGGTGGCACGTGAGTCTGAGGCAATTAGGCTTTTGCAAAAGAAGAGGACATGCTACATTTAATTTCCATTTAATTTATGTTGATCAAAAACATAATTGGCTATAGGCCCAACTGTGTCCATCCTGTTACCGTTAAACATCATTTATGGTCTATAATTCAGCGACCTACTTTGTCGGCTTCTTCAACATCACAGATTTTAACACCTGTTGCGGGGTTGAAAGTTGGGAACTTCCTTCCTTTGATAGAGGTGTGCCATTCGTTGTTGATGAAAATCTGTCGGATACAGAAATACATTTTCCCAAATCAAAGGGTACACGAAGACCTAATGAGATAGTAGTCTAGATCTTTAGATTGGATAACCTTTATTAGTTGTCATAAATACCCATCATTTGATTAAACTCGCCCGGTTTAAGTAGCCTACCCTGCTGACATTACAGGCATGTTGTCAAAATTTTAATTGTAACCTAATCAAATTTTAGACAGTAAAACACACACATTGAAAGCTTCCTTAAAATGCGCCGATCTGCTGCATTAATCAAACGGTGTCCCACAGTAGGCTACGCTTCAAATCAAAAGCCTGTTATATTGGAGAAACCGTGTGCGCCTACCTTAGTGTGCCTGATCTCCTGAACTTTGACAGGCTGGGGGAAACTCATAGCATGACTCTCCTCGGCCACTCCGTTCGCGGTAGTTCCGTTTTGGGCCATTTTACGTCACCAGTCCGGTTCAGTCCGTTTCTCCGAGTCCGTGCTCTCTCTGCTCAACACTGTTCACGTATCCAATGGGTTTTATAAGAATGTGAAGTTCCTCCCTCTCCACAGAGCAGCTGAGGATAGCCCAGCTCCGCCCCTATCAAAATATCACGGCCCTTTATCTTGTGGAATCATACACTCGTCTCTTGTAATATTATGTGGGAATATATAGATAAAGTTACATTAAACGACGGTGTGTTTGGTGTATGGCACCGGCCAGTACTGGCGCCTAACGGCCTACTTGATGACAGCTCAAAGACTAGCCGATGAATTGTTAAATTGTTGAATAGAGTAACAAATCATAGAAACAAAAAGCATTAGGCTCTGTGTATAATGCGAGCATTTGCAGCAGGCAGCATGATCGCCTCACATACGGGCCTTTACCTCCGGGGTGCGTGAACAGTCTTCACGTCAAGTTCAGGTTCACTGTTCGCATGTTGTCATTTTTATATTCCAATCTACGATTATGGAATATATTCATTTGTTCCCTTTGGTAAATATTTTGGTTTATTGGTGCAAATATAGAAATCAACTTCAACTGATGCAATATCAAGTTCACAGTCATCAACAGCCAATGTGGCTGCGTTGCGCAACACCGAGCGCAGCGTGAAGTCTCTGGAATCGCCTCTGATAGCGAGATTACTATTGGCTGTGTCTTCCAGTCCAGGCAATGAAAGTAATGAGAGAATTAATTCTCCAGCTCAATATTTACATTGTAACAAAGTAGCTTTGATCTGCTTCTGGACGAGGATTGGGGGCGACTGCGGGGCGGTCATCAGCCGTGCAAAGGTGTGATGAGTTGTGATGTTCCTTCCAAAGTTGGTTTTTGCACCTGGGCCTGGTGAAGTTGAATAGAGTTGAACACATGCAAACAAACGCTTTTGTTCTAGGGGACAAAGCCGCTTCTCGCTCCGGACTCGTACTCAACACAGTTGCCATTGTTTCCCCTTCATTGGTTCTTGTCACTCTTCTTGTCAAAGTTTAATTAGGACAACGAGCTTTACAGGCTCATTTCTCACTTCAGCAACTTTCTAACACTTTATAATGAGAGAGAGAGAGAGACCCAGAGTGATTGAGCGAGAGGAAAGTTGGGAAGGAATGAAGAGAGAGAGAGAGAGAGAGAGAGAGGGAGGGAGGGAAAGAGAGAGGGAGAGAGAGGGAGGGAAAGAGAGAGAGAGAGAGAGAGAGAGAGAGAGAGAGAGGGGGGGGGGGGTAGAAAAGCAAAGCAAAGCACACCATGGAAGTTTAATTCCAGACCAGAGAGGAAGGGAATTATTTTGGACAGAACTAAACGTGCGGCCATTCAATTTCAACATCAGATGACGTTATGCAAATACTCAATAATTGCCCTGCGAATGCTGTTACTATCTCGCCTATAGAGCTTTTTAGAGATAAGCAAACTGGAATTCCAGGCTGAGAAGGAACTCACGGCTATAGATTGTGGGCCTAATATCCCCCTGGTCAACCTGCTTTTAATAACAACATATAGAGGCATATTTATACCTTTTATTAAATATGTGCTAAGTATAAGTATCATATATTTACTATATAGTGATGGTTCTTTGGTTAAGTTGTTTGAGCTGCTGCTGTTTTGCTCTAACAGGTGCCGTATGTAGATCTCCCCGGACAGGGGTTGCGGGGGGAGACCCTTTGTGGGAAAGTGAGGTGACCCCGTCCTCCGGGCCTGGCTGCCCAGGCTAATTGGTGTTGCACACCTTCTAATGAAGGTCAAGTTTCCTCTCTTCAGCAGGCTTCAGGGCCTATTAGAATCATATCCCAGACAGCTAATTGTAACATCGGCCTTTGTTATGAAACTCTTATTGACAGCACACAAAATATGCAGGACAAAAAAACTGTTACTGTTAAACACTCATTCCAATGCACACAATAGCTGAATGAAATACTATGCTGCTACACTCTAACAGAATATTGGGTTCAGTGTGGTTTCAATAGGTATTTATTTAAGGTTTTCATGTGGGCCTACAAGCACATGGTTTAAAATTAATTAATATATAGTAACGATGAAAATGAGAGTGGCAAATCATACCCCTGTCATGTGGCTTTCCCCCCCCCATCAATGAAATCTCCCATTGATTTTGACCAGTAGATATTATCAGTGAGCCCTGGCCCTGTTACAGGTGACCTGACAATGACAGGAAGTCCTGCATCTGAATCACGCAAAGAGGGAGAGAGAGAATACGATGGAGACAGGGACAGGCCATGTGGAGGGAGAGAGAGGGAGAGAGGGAGAGAGAGAATACGATGGAGACAAGGACAGGCCATGTGGAGGGAGAGAGAGGGAGAGAGGGAGAGAGAGAATACGATGGAGACAAGGACAGGCCATGTGGAGGTAGGGAGGGAGAGAGAGAGAGAGGGAGAGAGGGAGAGAAAGAGAGCCAGTACCACTGAGATAACTCCCTCCAGGTGTTCGACCCCAGACAAAGACCCTTTTCAGCCCTGATGAGAAAGAAGCGGGTCCCCTGCTTGTTGCAAAATATACAGGAGGGGAAAAAAAAAAGAACAAAACTTGTTCAGAGGGTTATATTCTGTTACAGTACCCAAATATGTGTGGGAGCCTGTTCAATTAAGTGAACACGGACGATAGTTGAGGAACCTGCCATAGCAAGTGCAGTTAAATAACTTAATAATACATTGCACTTAAAAGCACTACACCATAGTCTACCATATTGGAAAATTACCTTAAGCAGTTTCCAAAGAGTGCGTTAATTCCATCGAATATGTTACATGAAATGAACCCTCCATATCTGGGCCATTATGACAACTCAGGAACAGCAGAATCAATCAATCAATCAATCAATCAATCAATCAACCAATCAACCAATCAACCAATCAACCAATCAACCAATCAACCAATCAATCAATCAATCAATCAAAGATTTATTTGTATAGCGCATTTCATACCCAGAGGCAACACAATGCGCTTTACGGAGAACAAGGGAGGTGGGCATACGATCCACTCTCTACATATTCCAGAGGGAAGCAAAAAAACAGTAATCACCCGGGGGCCAGATAAGTGAGCTGTAAAAATTCTTCCCTGACCCCTCTCAACAAGGCGATCGAGCAAGCTCCAGGAGTATGTTTGTCTACCGGCTAAGAACATTTATAAAGCAATACATTACATGAAATTACATTTCAGAGTAAGAGAGGCTAAAAAAGCATCATAGGAGAGACATGGCAAATACTGGTGTGTGTTTGCTATGGTCCAGGCCTAAGAAGCCCTTATAAAGGCAAAGCTCAGACAGATACAACTGTATGACAGATGTCCATTTTCTCATGGAGGGATACTGTATATGAATGAATGGATGTCCCCTCTTTGGTCCATCAGGGTTTGTCCCTGACAGGTCAGTCCCTCCCTGTCCCTTCCTTGTGTCCCT
Source organism: Borostomias antarcticus (assembly GCF_949987555.1). Lineage (NCBI taxonomy): Eukaryota > Metazoa > Chordata > Actinopteri > Stomiiformes > Stomiidae > Borostomias > Borostomias antarcticus. The sequence goes on from NC_140237.1 coordinate 31,390,300, forward strand.
GGCTGACAGAGGGGACCTCTGGTCCTTTGATGTAGGAAAGAGATTCTTATCCTCTGTCACTTCCCAACGACTCAGCCCAGCCCGGTGGCTTATTCAGACGGTTAAGTGAGAGAACGCTTTTGTGTTTAAGATCAGAGCAATTTGCAAGTTCATTGATGAACACCGTCAAACAAAAGAAGCATAGATATAGAATCCATCATCACAGTCTGTAGCTGAGCCCCTGGCTGGCTGTAGTTACCTTTCCTGGCTGATGACATCCTCAGTCGTGGGCAGTTTGGAAACCCGATTGTACAGTTGATAGAGAGCGAATGAGCAATAACTTTGACATATTTAAATGTTTTACGCTAGAGGTGTATGAGGATATAAAAACAGCGTCTCTGTCAGATGAAAACCACTCAACTCCATTTTGGGGATTTTTTTTTTCTTCCAGTTGAAAGCTGGGTCAACCCTGTCCAACCTCTGAACACCTCACAGCCCCGGGACCAATTACATTCACAACAGCTCATTATATGGGACTTTATGTTCAGAAACATAGAAATTGGAATGTTCTTTTAAACATTCTGAAAACTTGCCATCAATAAGTCTGACAGCGATGATAAGTGAGTTTGAGTTTATTTGATGTAAAAAAGAAACATTTGATTGTCTTCAGATGGAAGAATTATGATTTTCATAAAACTATCAATAACTAAAACTTTAAAGGAGAGTGTTGAGTATCAACACAACACAGCATCCAGTGTGGACATTCAACGTCTGTGTTAATCATTAACACTTTCAATTTTGTGAGATTGTTGTCACCTAACTTTAGGACCCACTCTGGAAACATGTTCATCGTATTATCTTAGTCTCGGGTGGGACTGTCGGCTTGTCACAAACACAACATTCATCTCACAATTCTTACCAGTCAGCAGATAGTTCTGAGGCTATTGCTGCGACATGCCACATCCCCTCCAAAAACATTTTTCACTTTCTGTTTCAAAACAAATATGCATCTATTATGAAGTGGGAATACCTCCCAGGACTAATGAGTCATCTCTCATTTCATAAGCAGGGAGTCTGAGAAGCATATGACCCTCTGGACCCCGCGAGGAACAGCCGGAGTCTTCACAGAAACAGCCAGGAGAGCGCTTCACACAGCAGTAGTGCATTAACTAAAGTCAATAGTGCTAGAGCTGTGTGAAGATAAAGGAACACGTGTGGTGTGTTTCACACGTACAGCACAAGCCCTAATTAGATGACGGTTACAGCAGGGACAAATGCTTATCATTTATTTAAAAAATAAATAAATTATACATTTAAAAAATTAAAATTTGAGTACTAATTATGATGTAAAGGACAAGAAAATATAGATAATTATTTATTAATAGTGAAGAATGTCACAAAAGAGAAGCTGAAGAGATGTAATGAACTAACATTAAAATTGTTAATTTAAGATAATTTAAGATAATAAGATAATTTTAGATAAGAATTTAAACTGGAATTTATAATCAATTTGATATATCCTCTTACTACAGTATTACTAATCAGTTAAGAATTTAAACTAGAATTAAATATGTATGAACATTTTTAAATGATTATTGGTTTACATTTATATAATTATTTCATAACATTTACTTCAAAATCATAATCATAGTTATTGCTCATGGCCATCCTCCTTTCCTATTTTGATTTCAGGTCATTTAGCCACATTAAATAATTTAGCCACATTAAACTCTCTCTCTCTCTCTCTTTCTCTCTCTCTCTCTTTTTCTCTGTCTTTCTCTCGCTCTCTTTCTCTGTCCCTCTCTTTCTCTTCCTCTCTCTCTCTCTCGCTCTCTCTCTCTCTGTCTCTCTCTATCTCTCTCTCTCTTGCTCTCTCTCTTTTTGTTTTGTTTTGTTTACACCCAGTTTGGAACTGTATTGGTTTTTTAAAAAGAAAATGTGTTCACTCAATAGTCACCGTATAGATAGATAGATAGATAGATAGATAGATAGATAGATAGATGGATAGATACTTCAAAGCTACTTTATAATATCTCTGATATCTTTATATCTCTGATATCTTTATATCTCTGATATCTTTATAATATCTCTGATATCTTTATATCTCTGATATCTTTATAATATCTCTGATATCTTTATAATCGCTCTCTTGTCAAAAGGAGGTAGAAATGCCACCTCTCATGATTTGCTTCTGACAAACCATGGTATTAAGATGAGACCACTTGATCCTTAATAAACAGACCACTTGGTCCTTAATAAACCATTATTAAGATGAGACCACTTGGTCCTTAATAAACAGACCACTTGGTCCTTAATAAACCATCGTATTAAGATGAGACCACTTGGTCCTTAATAAACAGACCACTTGTTCCTTAATAAACCACCGTATTAAGATGAAACCACTTGGTCCTTAATAAACCATCGTATTAAGATGAAACCACTTGGTCCTTAATAAACCATCGTATTAAGATGAAACCACTTGGTCCTTAATAAACCATCGTATTAAGATGAAACCACTTGGTCCTTAATAAACCATCGTATTAAGATGAAACCACTTGATCCTTAATAAACAGACCACTTGGTCCTTAATAAACCATCGTATTAAGATGAGACCACTTGGTCCTTAATAAACCATCGTATTAAGATGAAACCACTTGGTCCTTAATAAACCATCGTATTAAGATGAAACCACTTGGTCCTTAATAATATTCCCTTCCCTTCCCCCCTACCCCCCCTCCCATTGTTGAGCTAAGTGTGGCCTGCATGGTGGCCATAGTGGTGGACTGTTTAAGTGCAATGTACCCTGGGAGATAGAGTATCAGAGCAGGTATCCCCACGTCCCTGTTGAGGCCAGAGGAATGTGGCCGTATTGTGTGTGGATGCAAGGCTCCTTGTCAAAAGCACTGCTCTAATGTGGAGGATTGAATGACTGAACAATGTTGACGTCTCCTGCTAGGCCAGGTAGGGCTGTGTGAGGCACATAAGGTGATGTTCAAGTGCTTTTAGTGGCAAACATCTGTGTTCGGCTGCGTTCCAAATCGCGTACCTCCATACTATATAGTGGGCCAAAAATGGATGTAGTATGACCCAATACATACTATGCCACATGCAGTATGGCATAAATACCAGGATGTTCTACTACATCCGGTCGTATTTTGCAGTATTCAAGCCAGAACACTTTTCTGGCTATTCTGACCCACAATCCTGTGCTCAGCGGAAATTATGTCACATGTGCGAGTCGCGCCGGAGGCGTTTTGATGAATCCCAGCTGTGGACTTAAGTCGCTACATGGACGGTGACAGATGTGGTCAAATTTGAAGGCGCAATGTTATGACAAGGTAGTATATCCCAACTGGATGCATACTGCGTGCAAAGTACATACATTCTAGGGGCAGCTGTAGTACATACTGATAGTAAAATGTAGAAGTATGGATTCGGAATGCAGCCTTGGCTTTTGTGGAACAAAGCCCTTTAGTTTGTCTAACTAGGGTCCGGAGAGCACAGCTGACGGTCCCTCTTGTATTTCCCAATATTCTGAATCTTCTTCTTCCTAGGAAGTCTGACTTCTCATGCATGAAAATCACCAGACTTTGCACACAGGTCCAGTCCTATACCAGAAGTCCTCCACTGGCATTGGGGGCCAATAGTCCTGATGGTGGCGCTACAGCAACTGTCTTAAGTTTAAAACTTTAAAAAATCATTAAAAATCAGCCATACATGCTATAATTTTGCAACCACTATCAACCTGTAGGCCCGAGTGAGCAGAAACTTCCATATACTTTGAGCTGGCAGGAATTATGAAGTCCATCTCTCTGTTTTTCTCAAAAACTGTAAAACCTAGTATCAAACCTCCTCCCACAAATTTTGGTCAATTGACACACACAATCCTATGGTGCAACAGCAATGTCTCCACCAATCAGAGACGTTGTTGCTGGCAATCCCGCCCCAATAGCGGACTATAGGATGACAACAGGCTAGACCTGTGCCACTGATTGTTTGATTGGTTTCTACCTGTCTTGTTAGTCTGTGTACAGTATATAGAGCCTACATGTACAGTAGCTCCCTCAGTCCAGTTCTTTGCCTATTCATTATTTGCTGTAGCTGTGCCTTGTCCCTGGCGTTTCCTGTGCCTTGTCCCTGGCGTTTCCTGTGCCTTGTCCCTGGCGTTTCCTGTGCCTTGTCCCTGGTGTTTCCTGTGCCTTGTCCCTGGCGTTTCCTGTGCCTTGTCCCTGGCGTTTCCTGTGCCTTGTCCCTGGCGTTTCCTGTGCCTTGTCCCTGGCGTTTCCTGTGCCTTGTCCCTGGCGTTTCCTGTGCCATTTGTAAGCTTTGTCTTTTGTTCTCCACTTGTTGAGTGTGTACTTTGCTTTTATTCTTTAGTCTTTGTTAAGTTTTTTACCCCTCATGGTGCCTTTAACGATTTGTAGAAACTGCTGAAACCTCCATGTTACATACACCTGTGACATTTACATGCAACCCTTGATTGCTTGTCATAATGTGAAACCATCTATGGCGTCTCACTTGGCAGGTAGCTCAACAAGATCATGACCTGCCCTTGGTGTAACATTGTGAGTTCATACCCAGGGTGATGGAGAATACAAAAGTGAATACATACTCATTGTGCTGTGACATGCTTTTAAAGATATTTAAGTTTTCTTATTATGGTCCGGACAGTTCTGCTGACACTCATGTATTTGTCATTTTGCCTCCTCTCCCTCTTCCTGCCCTTAGAGGAGTATCCATCCAGTATTCATGTACTTTGTTGTATTTTCAAAATGTGCTAGTCTTGTCACCCTCTAGTAGTCAAGAAAATGCTTAGTGCAGCTTTAAGCTAGTTGCTAATTTTGAGCAGTTACTGTTGCTTAATTTTAGTCCCACAACTCATTCCCATCACAGTATATAGATCTACTCAAATGTTTATCCAGGACCCCTATGGTGTAAATAAGCTGTGACATTTATCATTTCATCCTTTTTTTTTTGTTAGAGCTATCTGATGCCAGCCATGCTCTCCTCATATTCACTGCAAAATCTCCAATGTTCATGAAAAACATGACATTTCACGGATATGGTAGATGTAGTGTGACATTTTTCAGAACTATACAGTGTCTCAAATACAATTTGACAGTATTTTGAATTCTGTCCTCATCCCATCCCCCTCAAACTATTGCTCTCATATGGAATAAAATACACTACCCACAATCCTATAGTGCAACAGCGCAAGCTCCAGCAATCAGATACGTCGCTGTTGGCAACCCTGCCCAACCCCCGCAAAGAACTACATCCGGCTAAATTGATTGGCTACTCTTCTTTTCGAGTCCGAAGTAATCTCAGATGTGGTTTTGCCAGTATCGGACGCAGGCGGCTGATGGGGGATGTTCAGCCAGGTCCTGTGGGTTTTACACTGGGGGCCGTCGACACATTCCAGCAGGTGGGACACGATCTGCGCTAGTCCACAGCTACATGTGTCTTCTGTTTGATAGCTCCAGGCTTTCATCAGTGCTCTGCATCTCCCCTGCTCCACACCTAGTCTGTTGGTCTTCCAGGGTCTTCCACCCAGGGTTGTGATGGCTGGCGAGGCATTCAGTCGGTGTAATTCCTCTCTCTGTCCATTCAGGGGCTGTTCATCTGTCCAGATGCTGGCCCTGGCTGCTTGGATGTCTGGAGAGGCGGGACTGTCTGCAGGATGCTGGATCGTGATCTGAGTCTACAGTAGGTGGGGTGGGGGGGCTGTGTGGCCAAGCAGGGGGGACCTGGTGTAAGCCTCCTGATTGGCTACTGATTGAGCACAGCCGCAGTTACTGTGCAATTAGGAAGACAAGCCAAAAAAAAATTTCACACCCCAGCCAGTTTGTCACGCATGAAGCAGATAGAAGATCATAGATACACACAAGAAGGATTCCACATGCCTTGTGTGATTTAAGTCTGTTTTAGAATGTTCTTTTGTAGAACGTATGTTTTATTAGAAGATCAAGAGAAGGCAAAACTGCCAGCTTCTCACTTGAACACGACTTTCCCTTGGTGCCTATGGTTGTGAGTTCAAGCCCTGGGTGATGCCAACTCAGGCATTGTGCTGTTTGGATTTCAGAAACATGATTTTAAAGAGATTTTTTAATTTAAGAAGTTTTAAATAATTAGGGTCCGGGCAGAGACCCTCATGTATTTGTCATTTGTCTCCTCCTTCCTCTTCCTCCTCAAAACGCCCGGCCCCGACCCAGTGCTGCTATAATATTGTCCATATTATTATGATGACAAGGAGCCATGGATAATTTGGCTGAATTATTACCCCCAAGAGCATAAAGAAAAGACGAGTGAATAAGGTTAGTAAAGAAAAAGTAGGTATGAGATGTTCGTTCATTATGAATTTACTGAAACCCTCACCAGTGGAAATTTACAATAAACAATAATGGGATCCCCTTCCCTGCTTGTCATGAACCAGTCAGTTTACAACCACATCTCAGATTTATGGCTGACCAACAGAGAGAGAGAGAGAGAGAGAGAGAGGGAGAGAGAGAGGGAGAGGGAGAGGGAGAGAGAGAGAGGGAGAGAGAGAGAGAGAGAGAGGGAGAGAGAGAGGGAGAGAGAGAGAGCGAGATAGAGAGGGAGAGAGAGAGAGAGGGAGAGAGAGAGAGAGAGAGAGAGAGGGAGAGAGAGAGAGAGAGGGAGAGAGAGAGAGAGAGAGAGAGGGAGAGAGAGATCCTGAGGTTTAATGTGATAGCCTCCCTGTGCTTGTCAGGAAATGAATCATTTATAGATCATCTTAAAAACCCAAACGTAATTCAAGCAACCACAAGTGGGTGTAAGGATTTGAGTGACAGGAGTGAGGAGAGCAGCTGACACCCACAGGCCTCGAAACCACCAGCAAGTTGAAGCATTACTGAAAGTGAATAGCCTGCCTAAAACTGCTGTAAAAACAACAAACAAATAGAATAGAATAGAACGTTTTTGAGATGTGTAACAAGTATGGGTACAAGCAAATTGGAATTATTGTAATCTCTTGTCCTTACAGTATTTTATCAGTATCTTATCAGTATTTTATCAGTATTTTATCAGTATCTTATCAGTATCTTATCAGTATCTTATCAGTATCTTATCAGTGCTGATCATTTCCTCATTCCAGTCCTAGGTACTCAGCTAGACACAGAAAGGTTCCCAAACTGGACAAACAAAACAAAAACAAGATGCAACCTTTAAATGAAATGCACACAACATAATAATAGTATATCTCTGATCTGGAAACAGCCTGCTTCTTCATCCCCCAGGACTCAGCTCTGCTCTATGGAGAACCTGCTTCTTCATCCCCCAGGACTCAGCTCTGCTCTATGGAGACCCTGCTTCTTCATCCCTCAGGACTCAGCTCTGCTCTATGGAGAACCTGCTTCTTCATCCCCCAGGACTAGGCTCTGCTCTATGGAGACCCTGCTTCTTCATCCCCCAGGACTAGGCTCTGCTCTATGGAGACCCTGCTTCTTCATCCCCCAGGACTAGGCTCTGCTCTATGGAGACCCTGCTTCTTCATCCCCCAGGACTCAGCTCTGCTCTATGGAGACCCTGCTTCTTCATCCCCCAGGACTAGGCTCTGCTCTATGGAGACCCTGCTTCTTCATCCCCCAGGACTCAGCTCTGCTCTATGGAGACCCTGCTTCTTCATCCCTCAGGACTCAGCTCTGCTCTATGGAGAACCTGCTTCTTCATCCCCCAGGACTCAGCTCTGCTCTATGGAGAACCTGCTTCTTCATCCCCCAGGACTCAGCTCTGCTCTATGGAGACCCTGCTTCTTCATCCCCCAGGACTAGGCTCTGCTCTATGGAGACCCTGCTTCTTCATCCCCCAGGACTAGGCTCTGCTCTATGGAGACCCTGCTTCTTCATACCCCAGGACTGAGCTCTGCTCTATGGAGACCCTGCTTCTTCATACCCCAGGACTAGGCTCTGCTCTATGGAGAACCTGCTTCTTCATACCCCAGGACTCAGCTCTGCTCTATGGAGAACCTGCTTCTTCATACCCCAGGACTGAGCTCTGCTCTATGGAGACCCTGCTTCTTCATACCCCAGGACTCAGCTCTGCTCTATGGAGAACCTGCTTCTTCATCCCTCAGGACTCAGCTCTGCTCTATGGAGACCCTGCTTCTTCATCCCCCAGGACTGAGCTCTGCTCTATGGAGACCCTGCTTCTTCATCCCCCAGGACTCAGCTCTGCTCTATGGAGAACCTGCTTCTTCATCCCCCAGGACTCAGCTCTGCTCTATGGAGAACCTGCTTCTTCATCCCTCAGGACTCAGCTCTGCTCTATGGAGACCCTGCTTCTTCATACCCCAGGACTGAGCTCTGCTCTATGGGAGACCAGGCCTTGGCTCAGCTGCCCCCCACCTCTGGAATGCCCTCCCTGACAATCTGAGGGCACCACAGACTCTGGGTTCCTTTAAGACTGTTCTAAAGACCTACCTATTTATAAAAGCTTTTTGTATGTAATGTGTATACATTTTATATATTAATTTGTGCCTCACTTTTCTTAACGATTTTTTGATCGTTCCAGCACTTGAGATTTTCACAATGAAAAGTGCTTTATAAATAAAATGATTTATTATTATTTATCATTATAATACATATGAGAGGACATTGAGAACATATTTGAAATTATCTCAAATTATTCTCTGAATACTCTCAAATTACTAGTTGAGGCTCAACTATAACATATGAACAGGTAGAATGGTTTATGTTTATGCTAATAATAACTACTCAGTAACTATGATAGCTACAACAATTGACAACAACTAAACTCTTGGACTGGTTTAATTTTGAACAGGTCATGTTCTCTTTAGAGCTAGATATCAAACATAACAGCTGGGCAGTCAGACATCCAGCTTATTACAACAACAGGCTTGTCTATTACAGCTCAGCAAAATTAGATCAAAGCACCGAGCTTTAAATCATGAAGGGGATGAGGAGAAAGAGAAACAGCAGGTACAGGAAAACACAATATTCACTTGTGAGTCATGTCTCCAGATGTCCCTGCTGTGAAAGGAGGCCCTGGTGTTGGTTATTTACCACTGGGAATCAAAGATTTAAGGCTTTGATGCTTATGCATGCATGCATGGAGGCACACACACACACAGACACACACACACAGACACACAGACACACACACACACACACACACACACACACATACACCAACTTGCATGCACAGTCATGCAGACACACACATGCACACACTCACACACACACACGTACACCAACTTGCATGCACACAGTCACGCAGACACACACATGCACACACTCACACACACAAACACACCCAAACACACACACAAACACACACAAACATACACACACAAAGACACACACACACACATGTACACCAACTTGCATGCACACAGTACAAATATAACACACTCTCCTTGCTGTCTGTACCTCTTACTCCCCATACATAATGTCCTGTTTATCTGTTGTCCTTCCTCCCTTAGTTTCCCTGTGTGTCTCCTCTGCCCCCCCCCCTCTGCCTCCCTCCCTCCCCCTCTCTAAGACACAGGCTGGACTGTACTGCCCCCCCCCCCCCTCCCTCAACTCAACTCTCCCCCTGTCCCCGTCAACCTCAGGGCCACGAACAGGCTTTATTAGGGACGATCAAATTATAATGTCACTGGATATATAGTCATCCTGCGCTACGAGACAAAACAAAACAAAACCCACTTGAGTGCAGGGGAGCAATCAAGCACATGGACTTCTCTGTGTTGGAATGCAGCGCCCGCCAATAGAAGTCATGTAGAAGAAGGAAAGCTAAAAGCTCGCCCATGGGAAATGCAGCACGGAGCTAAAAATAACTAGAGCTTTCTTTTTTAATGGGAAATCACATTATATTACTCAAAGAAGGAGTAGGTGGGAGACAAAGATAGGAATGCCAGTGGAAACACTTGATTTGAAACACATGCCATTGTCGTGTCATTGTCGTCGAGTGGACGAGGAAGCCGGGGCCGGACCCAGTACCGGACCCAGTACCGTGCTGCTACTCCATCTCTCTTGTGTCTACTCTGTTTGCTTCCTCCTCTCAACCCAATAGTTGTTTTGTCCTGTCAGGTGGACAAACAGGTTCCTGTGGTAAAGTTGCGAGAGCTAAACTGGGTTTGATTGTAATCAAGAGTAATTAACCAACCACTACACTGCACATAAGTGTTCTATTTTGTGCAAGAGAGTTTTTCAGTCTGATGTTTTGGCCCCAAATTAGAAACAGGGATAAAGGTCCCTTTAACCTTTCAAACAGGTACAAAGTAAAGGTCCATTAATTTACAGCTTTTGGAGTGTATGGATATTGTCCTGGACTGTAATTGGCTGCCTGAGGGTTCTAAGACAAAGGAAGTTCTCAGTTGACAACGTACAAGCGATTGATGTCATTCTTGCATAAGAACATGACTTTGGATTTTGTAAACAGTATGAAGTGCTTGGCATTAGCTATAATCTATTCTGAGCACACCGCCCCAGCACATACTAACTCTTGCAAATCACGCACAAGCAATAATGAACTCATATGACTCAGCTAAATCTGAATTGTTTACTGCCGTCCAAAAGTGAATGTGAAAATCTGGAGGAAATCTTTAACCAAATGGGCTGCGTCAGCAATCTATCTGGTAAGTGTCTGCTCTCTCAGTTGAAGTTGACTCCATTAGATCAATCAGCGTCTGCATTAAGACAAATGAAGTGATCACTTGAATCCGAATTGAAGATCCGCCAACACGTGACGTTAAGCTTTTGTGGGATATCAGACACAATTGCAAGTCATCTTCATCACTGAGGCATATGGCTGACAGGCAGCGTGTTTAAATTAGGCACGTGTTTGATCTCACAAGGCAGTCTTCGAGAGCTCCGACTACAGGCTTCTAACCATCCAGCCAAGCCAACAGTTTACATGCCTATCTATCAGAAATAAGTGCTGAGATGTCAGGTGTCAAGGCACAGTGAGAGAAGACCAGAGGTCGTATAAAATGAGGATCTCTGCTTCTAGTATAGCAGTGGACGTTGGTCCATGCTTCTAGGGGCGGCTGTAGCTCAGTTGGTAGAGCGGCTCGTTCAATAATCGAAGGGTCAGTGGTTCGAATCCCAGCTCCGACTGTCCCCATGTCGAAGTGTCCTTGAGCAAGACACCTAACCCCAAATTGCTCCCAATGAGCAGGTTAGCACCTTGCATGGCAGCTACCGTGAATGAAAGGCCATTGTAAAGTGCTTTGGTGTGTGTGTGAATGGGTGAATGAGAGGCCATTGTAAAGCGCTATGGTGTGTGTGTGAATGGGTGAATGAGAGGCCATTGTAAAGCGCTTTGAGTGCCGCTAAGGTGGAAAAGCGCTATATAAGTGCAGTCCATTTAGCATTTTACCATTCTAGTACAGGACTGGACGTGAATACAGGCCAGAGAAGGAGGTCAATGGGAGGAATGACCTCATAATAAACCAGCAAAGAGAAAAAAGAGGGCAGTTCAGGTATTTTCTGAATTGACTTCTGTTGACCCTTAAAGGACAATGCTCGTTTTTGACAACCTGGACCTTATTTACGACATATTATAAGACGTTTGACTCACCGAGATCACTTTGGTGTAGTTCGGAGGCATGTAGAAGAAATTTAAAATCCAGCGCGAGCCAGTATATCCATGTAATGGCAGTGGTCGGGGCACTTAGAATGCAGTTTCTAAAAATCTATTTTCTGCCGCGAAACGGTTGTTTTCATCAATCTGTCTTCATGAATCGCTAGTTGTGCTTACATAGAGCATAGGCCTGTTGTGGTTTTCACATGCCATGATCTTTAGAAACGTCTTTCGAAACGAAATAGCTTCCTCACTTGCTCCAGCACGCATTCGCACAGCGCGCAATCGTTGCTCCAGCACGCTGTGCGCATGCGTGCTGGAGCAAGTGAGGAAGCTATTTCGTGTCGAAAGACGTTTCTAAAGATCATATTACAGAGGCATGTGAAAAACAACACAACAGGCCTATGCTCTATGTAAGCACAACTAGCGATTCATCAAGACAGATTGATTCTACACCTGTAGACCACTCTGCTACTTCTACAGCCGTAGACCACTCTGCTACTGCTACACCTGTAGACCACTCTACCCCTGCTACACCCGTAGACCACTGTGCTACTTCTACACCCGTAGACCACTCTGCTACTTCTACACCTGTTGACCACTCTGCCACTGCTACACCCATAGACCACTCTGCTACTACTACACCTGTAGACCACTTTCCTACTGCTACACCCATAGACCACTATGCTACTGCTACACCTGTTGACCACTCTGCCACTGCTACACCCATAGACCACTCTGCTACTACTACGCCTGTAGACCACTCTGCTACTACTACACCCGTAGACCACTCTGCTACTACTACACCTGTAGACCACTCTGCTACTGCTACACCCGTAGACCACTCTGCTACTTCTACAGCCGTAGACCACTCTGCTACTGCTACACCTGTAGACCACTCTACCCCTGCTACACCCGTAGACCACTGTGCTACTGCTACACCTGTAGACCACTCTGCTACTGCTACACCCGTAGACCACTGTGCTACTTCTACACCCGTAGACCACTCAACCACTGCTACACCCATAGACCACTCTGCTACTACTACACCTGTAGACCACTTTCCTACTGCTACACCCATAGACCACTATGCTACTGCTACACCTGTTGACCACTCTGCCACTGCTACACCCATAGACCACTATGCTACTTCTACACCTGTAGACCACTCTGCTACTGCTACACCTGTAGACCACTCTGCTACTGCTACACCTGTAGACCACTCTACCCCTGCTACACCCGTAGACCACTGTGCTACTTCTACACCCGTAGACCACTCTGCTACTGCTACACCCGTAGACCACTGTGCTACTTCTACACCCGTAGACCACTCTGCTACTTCTACCCCTGTAGACCACTCTGCTACTGCTACACCTGTAGACCACTCTGCTCCAGCTGCTACTACCATGAGGCTTGCCATGTCACCCTATACGTTGCAAAGTCCTCCCGGAGGGGAGTTAGCATGGCAGGGCAGCGCTGGGTTCGGGGGCTCATTTGAAGGCCCCTGCAGGGGGGCATTCCAGCGACGGCCTCTCCGTCTCTCCGTTCTGCCTCAGTAGTCAGAGCATCTGGCAGCGAGGCGAGGTGCTTTCACCACAAAATGAAGACTTGATAAAACGGCCCGGCTAACAGCTGGTTATGGTAACTCAGGAGCGATGGCCTTCAGAAAGAGACTCTTTGTTCCCCGCGGTCGTCGCGCTGGCCAGCCATACGTCACGTAGCCGACCCCTGATACTGGCTTGTCTCCTGGATTGAGCAATAAGATAAAGAGTCCCTTGAGGGAGCGGGATGGAAAAGAGCCAATCACTGCCCCTGGAATGCTTTCTCATTTCCTGGAACACGAGTAGTTTTTCATTCATCTCATGATAACAATGCAACCCACCCCTAAGCATGTCTCAAACAAGGCTACCTCATCCACTCATAGTGAACGGCCAAACAAACACCACTCAACACTACTAATATCTTCAGCTACTAGCTTCCTTTCTCCTTGTGCCTTTACCACCAGTAGTACTTTCTGCCAATCTTTTGCATATCATGTTGATTAAATTTCCCCAGGTATTCGGAGTTATCTTCTCCTGCCAGACTAGAAGCTCAACCAAAAGGGTACAATTCTCATGATCCAACAGCAACATAATAAATAGCTTGTATTCTCTTCCTGCTCAGAGTTTTGGCTTCTTTCCAGCGCTTAAGTGAGCCAGATCTAAATCGCATATTGCATTTCTCCTAAAGCTTGTAATCACGTTAACTTAATAGACAAAATAAAGGAACAAATCAAGTGAAAACCTACTCCGATTAAATTAATTCAAGACCTCGGAGTGGATTAAAAGACAAAAGTCCAAGCACATAATTGTGGTTAAACAAGGACATTTAAAATCAGTGATGGCTTATGTTTACTCTCATGTAGTTGTACTGTAGATGTTTCAGGGCAGATTAAAGAGCAGGACTGTGAGGAGTGGGCCGATGCATTTTATCCTCCTCTGTTTTTCTATTCTGTTACAGTATCACAGAACGCTCCACTATCTATCCAAACTCAACAGACTATACGCTTACCATAACCCCAATCCTAATCTTAACCACTTGTTGCACACAGAGTTGCAGTTGAAAGTGTGTGAAGGCATAGCATCTGCAAACTATCAAAAGGCATCAAAATAAAGTGGCTCTGTGCATATACTGCTAAAATACTCATGTCTAAGTATGACCATCCTGAAATAGCCTGGTCAGGAGATGAGGGTTCCACTGTGATACCATCAGTTAGCCTTCCAGGGTGCATGTCTGTGATAACCAGGTAGTAGCACTTCCCAATCTGTGGTAGAGCTGTGCTTTGCATACAGTTCCCCATGGAGAACGCCTCCTCCTGTTCTATATCTCCTGGGTTTTTCCTTTTTCCAGAGGAGAGAGATGAGATAGTGATATGAGCGGTGCCTGAGCGAGCGAGTAGGAGCTGTATGTTTAGTCATCACAGGGACACAAGGTTTCCTCCAGACCCATATGTCCCTGACAAAGCCTGCATTGTTCCCCCTGGGGACACAGAGTGATGGCATTGTGTTATCATGTAATGCTACCGGAGATCTGATCAATGATAGCACCCCGCGTTTGGTAAAGTAAGACATAAATATGTATATCCCTGTTGCTATTAGGTCACCTCAGCCAAAGTTTGGCTGCGTCTTGGTGCGAGGACAGGGAGGCGAAAGCAAAAACCACTTTATTTAAGATGGCATTCCACAGAGAAGGGGAAAAAAAGCACCTTTAGTAAAGCAAGTGATACACGTCTCAGGAAAGAGCTCTGACAAAGTGCCAACCTATGTAATTATAGGTGTTCCCACTTGGAAACCTATGCTGCTATTACCAGAGAACTGGGTTGTTTTTCAAAGCATCATCAAATATGAAGGGAGAATTGATATTATAAACCCCCCCACCCCCTCAAACACACACGCACCTTTATCCTTTATCGGGAGTAACCAGAGAACTTGGCCGTCTCAGCTGTAGGACAGCCTGACCCCAGAGCTGTGTGATGTCTATCAGGCAGATTTACTGGTGTTCCAGCCTGGGAAACTGTCCCTGATAGAACCATCAACAGATTACCCAATGCGATTTCCACGCGCCAGTTAAACTGTTGTGAATCTCACTCAATGTTATCTGCTAATATTTAAATTACAGGGAGCTTTGAGCAATCACACATGGATGTATTACACAATTATTCCTATACACAAAACGAACCAGAGAACGAGGGGGATGTTATGACGTTTGTTTAATTACACATTATTACGTTTACAAATCTGCATACTATGTACACTTAGTAGTAGATGGTGTGGAAAACTTGTGGTCATTTTGGAGCCACATAAGACAAGTATGGACTGTTCCCTGACTGAGGACCCAGGCCTAGTAAGCAAGCAATGAAGCTTCCGGAGGCAGTCGGTGAATAGTGAATCTCTTACCATACTCACACTGTATAACAGTCTGTCATACAAAACAGTCTCATACAAAACTGTATCAAACACAAAAAGAGACAGGGTGATGTAGAATAGGATCCAATTAAAATGTAACCGACTTGTTTCAGGGAAAAAGTAAAAAACGATACATAGCGGATGCTTTTGTCTCCCTGTGACCTATGACCCTGTGGCTTCACATCACTGAGGACAATCACAAACAAGGGTGGAGCTGTATGTTCATCTGTGGCAGATGATGAAGGCAATTGGACTTAAGGTTTGAAGAGCATGCTGAATCAATAACAAACCAGCTATCGGCTACAGAAAAACTACTTGAAGTCTGGGTACTGTAGTGGACCAAGGTGAGACCCCAGTGTACTGTATATGCACATTAGCCTGTAGAAAGTCACACTCTCATGTCAATCAATACATACAATTTTTTAAAACAATTTTTTCATGTTTAGAAGCTGGACATTAATTCATTACAGAAATCATAGAATCAGATCAGAATTACAATCCCTGTAATAGATGTCCTAGATAAGGATCAGTGAGTCGATGACTGAGGACAATAGAATTTGTCTCATCTTCAGAACCATCTCAGATATTGAAATGCGATATACTGATTTGAATTTGAGGGCAATCACGAGGGTCCAGAATTTAACACAAAAACCCAACGCTTCCATTTATTTTCAGACAGATGAAAAAAATCAAGATTGGAATTCGTATACTTTCAACGGATTCAGTCATTCAAATCCTTTTCTTGATTCACAGTATGGTCTTCATTACAGATTACATACATGCCATTACAAAATAGCCTCAATTTGATCTCCCACAAAATAAAAATACCCCAATTGTTCTTGATAACTGATATGTTTTAAACTCTTATCATACTGTATCACTCACACAAAAGAACAAATACATGAGTCACACCAAAAAAAGCACAATACCTTCCAACAAAGTCCAAAAACATTACGCATACTGAAGATCATTGCTTAAATAATTAGAAAAATATCTGCTGTACATATTTGAATTATTTACATTTTGTTTTAAATGATTGTGTCTATACATAATAACCAAAACACTTTTAAAAACACCTAGAATAAATGTGAATGCTCTTCAAAAGAAGAAAAACAGACAACACATTACATCGAGTTATAACCATGGTTATAAAGTGGCAAAACTGTACTAAGCGCTTTTAATGGGGCAGTTTTTTTTTTAAAGCTACACAAGTGGAAATAGAATGTTTAGATTCCACTTGCATAGTGAAAACCCTGTTAAACTACATCTCTATGTAATTACAAAAGTAATAATTAAATAACTGCAATATTACTAGAGTAATCCTGAAAAAGGCATGGGGAACCTTACCCCTGTGTGAACAACATGGGAGATGTGGATGCTTTTAATCTTGTGCTCCTCTAGAACTCGTCAGGAGAGGACCCGTTGCTGAGGTGTAGATGAAGAGCCACGCTAAGAAAAGCAGTCAGGATACCTTCATCAGAGCATGAACTCTCTCAGCTCCGGGTTGAGCTGTCGTAGTACCTGTCCTCTCAAGAGGTTTGACCAGTAACTAACAAAGTGCCTCTTGTAGCATAAGACTGATTTCCTGCAGTATCTAAGTCAAATGGAATGGCACCCCCTTCTGTTCAATAAACAGTTTGACTCAAGAGTTATTCCACGAAAGAAAATCATGGTAGCTTTATTTCAAAATGAACAAGAAGCATATCAACAAAATGAAACATTGGCATACACAGACAGCGATGACCCACACGGGTCATGTGACATTTGGGTATGGGTAACATAACTTCAGTGGTAATAAACACATTTTCCACAACACGCAAAACTGCATCACTTCATTCAAAGGCTGAGAAGAAACAGACAGGCTACCTTTCCAGGCTTCCAGCGGCTGATCCAAGGACATGTTAGTGTTACGAGGGAGGGATTCACTCCCCCATCCGTGTGCTGGGGTTGCAAAGTGACCTCTTGAGGTTGTTCAAGCACAGCCTGTGTGCCTTTCCTCCACGTGTGACCCAGAGAAGAGGACGCGATGCTTGCATAGTCTTGGATGAACTCGGAGAGCGCTCTCCGTCTGCCTCTTCCAAGTACAGGCTCAGCCATCAGACATTGTCAAACTTATGTTTTAAGTAGTCTTTCATGACCTTAGCAATAGGTAGATCTTCAAGGAGCTTTAAGCTTTGAAGGCCGATACAGTGGCGGATCTTTATTCTACACATGTCCTGTAACGTCCTGGGTTGCCCTGAAAGACAAAATAAATGAGTTAATTAACTAATTACATACTAAACTGTATCCTGTCTGATTCTGCAGATGAGAGTTTCATGAGTCCAAAATTCTAAAAGAATGAGCTTTTTTTTTGTAGAGATGCACTATATTGATGCAATATATTGGTGGGCATATCTGCATCGGCTAACGTTAGCTTGAAAATATAATATCAGCATCAGTCAATGTGGAACTCAATGGTGTTGTGAAAAAGTAAGGAGAATGCCCAATATATATATATTAGCTGTAGGACCTGCTGTAGGACAATTCTCTGTTGGTAGGTCCGGTTGCAGTGGTGCTTTGGCAGATCTAGGGGCATCAGTCTTGATTTATTATTATTATTATTATTATTATTATTTATTTCCACGAGGCTTCTGGGACACCAACTCCGAAGTTGAGTGCACACTTCTATACTCTGGTAATTTTCTTTTGATTTTGTTTGTTAGTTTCCCAAAATTGCTGTTAATCGATTGATTGCCTAATGCCTATACCCGTTATACCTACTGTATTTTTACCCATATATTTTATTCAACCATATAGCACTTGGCTTTTATAATACATTTCAAATGTGAGTCGTTTTGGACCTTTCTTCTAATAATTTGTTGGATGGAAACTTTTATTAATATATAAATAATACATAATGAATAATTCCCATTACTTTGGTATTATCATACCAAATATTAAGTAGATTTTACTGAGCTGTCCTTTTCATCTAGTTTAACTTCCCATTGGTGCCAATTCCCATTTGTATAGCCTTTGGAATTCACCCAATAACTCGAACTACAAATACCACGTCAAAATAACAAATGATATCCTTTATACACAGATTGCATCTCACCTAATGAACATAGACACTGGCTTTGTATCGACCACAGAAGGCTTAAAAAGCCCCTAAACCTAAATAATTTATATTGGTTATCAGATAGTGAACTTTCACATTGGTGCCTCCCTACTTTTTTGACACGTTCAAGTTCTCTCAGCTAACACCCTAGGAAACACCCTGTCATCACATGTGTTCTAATTGTTTTTAACTGCTGGGAAAACGTCCCCGAGTTCCAGGAAGCCAAATCTCTTAACCGTCTAATGGGTGCGGAGCAACACACACTCCCCACGTCTCTCCCCACGCCTCTCCCTCCCTGGCCCACGGGAAGCTCCCCCGACCACAGCCAGCTGTGGAAGCCCCAACAATGATCAGGGCTGGGCACAGCTGCAGGCCCGTCTACCCCCACAGCCACTCTCTCCACTCCCGGCTCCAGGTGAGAGCGTATTTATGGATACTCCTTACTCGCACACTGCTGAAACAAAGCAATGATCAACAAAGACCGTTACTGTGTGCAGGAAGGGAATTTTTTAGCTGGAGTAGAACTCATCCTTTTGTAACAATATGTAGGGCATGGAATATGTCTATAAAGAGTTATGTGAGCCACCAAAATCTACAAGAAAAAAACCTTGGGGAAATAACTGATATGTGTGTAAAGGCCTTCAAAAGAGCTTGCTGCCAGTCATCCTCTGTTGAACGCGATGGCACAGCTGAGGCAGATGAGTTAATCCACTGAGGTAGTCCTGTAATCAATAAGCCAGTGGATATGTGATCCGCCTGAGGGCTGGGAGGCTGTGAATGGGGCAGACTTCACATGGTTGTCCGATACGCACCAGAGCTCTTTGATATCTTGATATCAAAGTTCAGGGAGCTGAGCAGGAATGCCGGCATTGTGCCTCCTAAATCATGAGTGCTTCAGGTAACGTGCCCCCCCTCAACCCCCCCCCAACCCCCTGATTGTTCTGAACACTGGTCATTATAACCTTGGGTTGGCAACGTTCCCTCTCTGTCTCTCTCCTTCTGTACATTTCTGAAGTTTATCCTCTCAACTTACAATTCAACCATCTTTTTTTTTTGTGTAGAACATGGAATACTTTCCATCACCCCACCCATTTCAAATGCAGGTTTCTTTCCTGTTTCCATGTTCAAGGACATTCATCTTTACTGTAATCCTCCTTGTAACATGTAATAATTCCAATATTTCGCTTCTACACAAATTTTACACTTTGATTCATCAATCTAGCGGATGCCTCTTGGCCTACTAGGGTTGTGCTGGATACCATTTTACAGGTTTTCAATACTCTTCTGTGTTTCCGAAAGAGTACCCGAGTACTCTTTCTCAAAAAAAAAAATCAAAATGTATCCCGTAGGTGGCAGTAGGGCTGTAGGATTGTATCGATACAACGATGCATCGCGGTACGTAGTCTCGCGATACTGTATCGATTTTTCAGCCCGGAGTATCGATACAGCCGGGCGCTGTAAAATTTTAAAAAAAACAAAAAATTATTTTTTTTTTTTTTGGGATTTACATTTTTAAATCCAGTTTAAAAAGCATATTCTACAATATTAAGTTAAAAAAGCATACATATAAATAATTTTGAAAAACCATAAATACTACAATGTTGACAGTTTAAAAAGCATGGATATCAAATGTAAAATATTTATTAGCTAGCTCTCTGTCCAGTCATTGAGTTTGAGTTATCTATATAGTGCATTTGAGCCATTCAGTTTTCAGTCTTGAACACTTAAAATCTTTCAGTAAATGATGTGTGTATCGCAATACGTATCGTATTGTATCGTGACCTCTGTATCGTGATACGTATCGAATCGTGACCTGTGTATCGTGATGCGTATCGTATCGCGAAATCCAAGATGATATACAGCCCTAGGTGGCAGCATTGCATAGTCTATATAATTAAGCCTACCTGTGACAAGCTGAGTAAATAATGTGCCATAAGGGAGGATAAACAAATAAAAGATGCAGCTCAGAAAGCTGCCAAATGAATCACTGCCTCGCAGGATTATGTTTCCCACCGAAAGAGCATTTTGATTAGATAGGACCCCTATAACAACTCCTAAAGTTTGCTCATAAAGTAAGGCGACAACTAGGCTAACAAGAGTCAGAGTCAAAGCTTATTAGACTACCTGGCTAGCAAAGATAGAACGATATAAATCCATGCTTAAAATAAGAAGTAGTCTAGTCGTAATTTTCATGTTCTGTATGCAACACAAATAACGTTACTAACATTTAGGGCTGTCCATTTTAAAGGCTTTGAATACTCTTTGGTGTTTCCGCTCGTTCTAAACAAAAAAATCCAAATGCCCTAAAATCCCTAGTTGGCAGCGTTGCATAGTATATATTATTAAGCCTACTGGTGACAACCTGAGAATGCCGAGGCCATCAGATTCTAACTACACTAGCTAACTATCAAGCTATTAGGGCTGGCCCGAGTAATTAGAGTATTCCACTATTCGTTCGGTAGGTTGGTATTCGGAGCTCAATTCAATATTCGGAGTATTAATTTTTTGGCGTGATAGGCTACTCCAAACCGATACCAACGTCATCATAACGTTACACTGAGTGACTTGTGAAAGTGCAACCGAACAGAAGCGGATTTCATGCGTCTCCTTCAAAACACTCTCTACGGGTCTCTGGTTAGGGCCGTCTCTCCTTCAAAACTCTCTACGGGTCTCTGGTTAGGGCCGTCTCTCCTTCAAAACTCTCTACGGGTCTCTGGTTAGGGCCGTCTCTCCTACGCTGCCGCCGCCGTCGCCGCACGCACGCACGCACGCACACACACACACAGGAGCGGAGGAGAGAGCTGAAAATGCTTCTTAAATTGACAGCCCTAACCCAGCTACTAGTTTTTCTAGTTTCTATTTTTAGCTAGCATATATTATTTTTCCTTTGCAAATGCGACACAAGCATGTTGGTGAGCAAGAGTTGGAGTGAACAAAACTGGACTAGGATGACGTAGCCTACATTTGGTAGCAAACAGACAATCTTTTTTTTAAAGGGACCCCGAGGAGTTTATTTTTGGTTACGAAACAGTCTCATTTTAATGTGGGTGAATCTACATTACCCACAATTGTTTATGTGTCCATTTTCGACAAATGTCATTTCTTGTATGTAGTTTATTTTTAGATTATTATTTCGTGGTCGGGTCGTTGAGAACTTCCTTGGAATGACGAAACGATTTACTGCAGTAGCCTATGGCGCCGACAAGATGAAGAATAATTTCAATATGACCGTTATATATTGTCAAAAGTAACGTTACTAGTAAGACCTTTGTAATTACCTCGTCGGTGGCCGTTGTTCCATCTTCAAAACACCCAGCTCAGGTAGCTACAGTGCGCGGGGAGGCTCATGGGAAATGTGGTCTTTTTGGGCGGAAAAAGCGCTTCCCGAAACTCCTCGTAGGGCCTTTAAGCCATTTCAAGTTTTGATACATTTTGGTAGGCTACTATCAACGCGAAAATGAAGTTTCTTGTCATAAAGCGAAAGTGAAACCTGAATTTGGGTAAATTGACAGTCACAAGCCATGATAAAATAAACTAGATTTCGGAAGGCTATTTGAAAAAAATATGTACTTGTATATACTTGGCCTGTAGATTTTTTCATCTACAGTCCCCTTGGTAGGTGACTCACCGTGAGCCAAAAAGTTAATTTTCACCCCTGGATACACATGACTACATCATCAACAAATACTCAGCTGGCAAAGACAAACAATCTGGCAAACTTACAATCTATACGTAGCAAGACAAAAAGGCAAATGTTGGACAACTTTTGGGAATATGACTGGCACATTGCTCCACTTGGCATCAGTAGATAGACTATGCAAAGCTGCCACCTAGGGGTTGAGAACGTATAGTATTTGGTATTCGTTCGTTCACACCAAAGAGTATTTGAAGACTAAAATGGTATTCAGAACAGCCCTACAAGCTAGTAACTAGGTTATGGCAATCAATTTACACAGGTTTGATTCAGTGAAGCACTCAAAGCTCTCTAACAATGTTTGCTGCCAGTATGCTAATATTGTAACGTAAGCTAACACAGCTAGCTAGCTTATCAGCTAGCGTCAGTTAGGCTATATGAACGTTATCGTGCACCTTTTCTCTGTCCGACCCTGTTTCTAATTTGCTATAAGGTTAAGATATTAGTCTAAGAAGCATTTTTGCCGTTCCCAATTATCAGAAGAGACATCTATGTCTCCACTCTAATTTGGAACCGCTGCTCTAATTTGGAACCTGCCACACACACTCAAGGAACCTCTGCTCTGAGATGGAGAGAGTCAAACAGTCTTTTGTTGTGAGGGAGGAAATCTTTTCCATTAAAAAAACAACTGAAGCTCCAACTGAACTGAGTTTCGAATACCAACCTAAGGAACAAATAGTGGATTACTCGAATTACTGGCGCCAGCCCTACTGGCCTTATTCACTCTGTCGCCATTTGGTCTAGTCTTACGTGATCAGGTGGGAGTATGGAGAAGTGCCCGTTGTCTCCAATGGTAAAAAATCACTATGATAATACTACTTCAATAACTGAAATAGTAAAAAATAACTGACATTGTTTTTGTTTGGAAATACCTGTAAGTGAATGCAGCTGATGCTGATTCACTCCAGGCAACTGGTAACACTCCCCTTGTCCTGTAATCCCTGAAGAAGGTCCTGTGTTGACCGAAACATGTTGTCTTTTTACATTTTTGAGCAGCCATGATTTAATAAAGGCTTTTTAATATATCCTTTCCCTCGTTTTTTACTATTTGGAGTGCCTGGATTTATCCTTGTCTGTTTGGTAACTCCCCTTGTCCTTTTTTACATTTCGTTTAATATTACCTTTTATGCGTTTCTTGCACTTTGTCTTGATGCTTTTAATGTCTAATGTAAAGCACTTTGAATTACCTTGTTGCTGAAATGTGCTATACAAATAAATTTGCCTTGCCTTGGCCTGTGCCCTATGAGTTTTGAAAACAAGCACCAAAAGAGCTACTGAACACTAACACTCTGACCTCTGTGGATTTAGAGAGCAGACGTTCTACTGAATTGTGACGAGCGCCCCCCGGTGGTGGGCTCTGGTACATGTGTGACGGATACACTCACGGACGCACACATGCACTAACGTACAGCATGCATTACGCACTAACGTACAGGGGTCAAATTATTACCCCCCCCCCCCCCATTGCAACATACAGAGCCCTTTTCAGGTCAGAAAGAACCGTTTAGGGTTCCAAATAGAACCTCACGGAGTAGAAAAGGGTTATTTTTGGAACATTAGGGCTCTATATTTTCTTTTTTTTTTTTTTATTGCTACAAAGGGTTTTGAGTGAGACTTACTGGTGACCTCCTGGAGGAAGTCCAGACAGGGCCGGCTGATCCCTGACATGCTGAGGGACACGGCCACGGCCGTCTGGCCCTCATAGTTCCTAGTGTTGGTGTCCGCCCCGTAGGCGTGGAGCATCTGGGCACAGAGGACGTCGTCCCGGAGGGCCGACAGGTGCAGGGGCGTCTGCCCGTCCTCCAGGCGTCCCAGGTTGGTGTCCGCCCCCCTCTGCAGGAACATGCGGCAGTACGAGTGGTTGCCCTTGATGACGGCGTAGCGCAGCAGGAAGCCGTTCTGAATGTCGATGTTGGCGCTGTGGTCCAGGAGGATCCGGACGCAGCTGGAGCGCTCGCGGATGATGGCCAGCTGCAGCGGGGTGGTCCCCTTGTCGCTCAGGGGGTCCACCTCCGCCCGGAACTCCAGGAGGAGGCGGACGAACGAGTCTCGGCCGTAGTGCGCCGCTACGTGGAGGGGCGTCCAGCCGTCGTTGCTCTTGGCGTTGATGATGTCGCTACGGAATTCAGATTCCAGCATTAGTCGGGCGATGCGCGCTCTGCCGTGCATGGCGGCGTAGTGGAGAGCCGTGAAGCCTCCGATGAAGTCCTTCACTGTGGGGTCAGCTGGAGAGGAGGACAGAGAGGAGGGAGTGGGGGGTAGGGGGACATGAGAAGGGGAATGGCAGAATGTGTGTGTGTGTGTGTGTGTGTGTGTGTGTGTGTGTGTGTGTGTGTGTGTGTGTGTGTGTGTGTGTGTGTGTGTGTGAGGGATATAGTGTTGTGAGAGAAAGGGGAGAGTTTGGTAGACAGTAGTCTCACTCACCAGATGTCAGTTTTGGGGATAAGCCCTGTCATTAGGTTATTACTGCCCAATCAGTAGTGACAGAGGATTTTCCTAGCCCAATCAGATTCAATCCAGACTACATGAGACAACATCAACCTAGCAACCGCTCCCCTCAAGACGATTGTGATTGGTTTAAAGAAACACAGTTTTTTCCCCCTCCCTATCTCTGAATGGTAATGAGTGCAGCCAGACCTTTCTCCAGCGTCGGCACACCGTAAACGAGGTGTGGAGTTCTGGCTATGTGAGACTAGGTAGACAGGCGATTCAGTGAAAGCATATTAAAGATGTGGCCTAAGGCTGTGTCATGACAGGCTAAGGTCACCAGAGATGGTGGATTAACCAATTAAATTTGGTCGTGTGAAACAAAGGTCATAGGTCAAGCCGTGCTATTTCAATCAGAGAAGAGAATCCTAGCAAGTCATGAGTCTAAAGTAGTCACCTAACATTTGCTGGAAAGCAGAGACTAAAGAGAATTAACAGTTTGACACATCCAGTCTGGTGACATGCTGCCATCTACAGGCCAGGAGGGTTAGCTTCTGGTTGCATAGGAGTTGTATGAATTAATGTCTCTCTCGCAGACATAGTTCATCCAGGGTCGAGCTCTCTCACCTCCATGCTCTAAGAAGACGCGCACACATCTCTCCTTCCCCTTGGCAGCAGAGAAGTGCAGCAGGGTCCAGCCGTTGGCGTCGCGGATCTTGGGGGAGTAGCCTTGCTCCAGCATCTTCCTGACCGTGTACACATCCCCTGCTGCCACGGCAGCCTGGATCTGCAGCTCCTCTTGAAGCTCGGGGTTCCTTCTACAGTGATGGTTCAGCATCCTGTTACATCTCGTAAGGGGAAGGCTCATCCGCACCTAGCCTCTGTTGGGAAACAGTCGCAAATCATGAGGTACGCGTCTTCACTTCACCAGCTCAATATCCTGCGGCACATTCAAACCGGTTGGTAAATGCCACTCTAAACTCCCATCTTAGGGAGGCCTACAGCTATATTCTCATGCTGGACAGGAACCAGGTGTAATGACAACTGTAGGACCCATTCCTTTGTCCATTTGCAGTTTGTTGACCTTGGTGCTAACCAGCAGAGGACATTCATACTCACCTTTTGTCAAATTGGTGCTTGAGCATTACAGCATGGCAGCCAGTAATGAGTTCAGCTCAAATAGATATGGGCTTACATTCACCCTGAAAAGTAAACAAAAACATTATAAACACTTGATCCTCAATTACATTTGCAGTTTAGTTGCTCTGGGATTTGTGGTCAGGAGAAACACCAACACTGCACTGAATTGAAGCACAGATGTTATATATTACAAAAAACTGTAAAGACAACAAGATAGCTGAAAAAGGGTTATCTACAATATATTTTCTCATTAGACAACAATGTCATTATTAGCGTGACGTGACATATTAATGTGACTGGCTTGCAACTCAAGTTAGCTATTCACATGATACTAGCAACCTATGTCTTATCACCGGTAGCCAGTTCATTTCGCTTACAACATATATTGAACTGGACCAAAACTAACGTTAGCTAATGTACTGGTACCGTGATCCGCCTCTGATCTAACTCAAAACAAGCATACAGTACACACAGATCAGTGGCACATAAGCTGGACATTAGCCATTTAGTAATATAGCTAACCTAGCTTCAAACAATATCAATTAGCTATCTATATAAGCTTAACCTACGTTAGTTGGGTAACGTTAGCATATCCAAGGCGGCAGATTTGGGGGGATTTCCTTTTCAGAGGACAACTGGCTGCGGTCCCAGCAAACACGCAACGTCAGGGAGACGTTCAGATCATGTCTTAATAACGTCCGTCGGTCCAGAACCCCGTTTGTACGTCTGCTGGACCCCCTCAATATTCACACGTCTGGCTTGGACCCCTCTAAGACGTCTGTGGACGTGCAGAACGGGTTCAATATCTGAACGACTAAAAAAACATTCATTCTGGCTCCTAATTGGATGTCTTTGGACGTCCGAAAAAGACAAAAACGACATCTAAAAGACGTATTTTAGACGTGTCTTTGCTCAGTGGGGTTATACCATAGAGGGTAGATCACAAACAAGAAGCTACTAACGTCAGCTCACTTGTATCAAGCTGTATGACTGCTAACGTGAGCTCAATAAGTTACAAGATAGCTAGCTAGCAATAGCCTAGCTACCCAACTAGTACAGGATCTGAGCTAGCTAGCAAACAGCAACCACGAACAAACAATGGAGGGTTGTCCGGCTCGTTAGCCCCCTGGTCTGTCTCTCTCACTAGGACATGTTACATTCTCTCCCGGACTTATCTTCATGCAAGTTAGCCAACAGCCACTAGCTACTGTACCGAACCACATAGACGTAGCTAGCTACTTATAATTAACGTGACACGTTGTATACATGACTATTTTGGTTAACTTCAGTAAATAATACAAAGCATCGCAGTGGGGGAGTATGGCTAACTAACGTTAGCTCAGTAGCTAGCTAGTGCTAGCTAATGATGGCAAGTTAGCGACGGTTTGCTAGCTAGCTAGCAGGGCTAGCTATCGTGAGCTAGTTAGCTAGCATTGGCTAGTTAACTAGCTACCAAGTTTCAATGGATTTCAGAGTTTTCGAACATTGACCACAATGGAGCGGGTAGATTGATCCATGACAAAACATAACTGTTTGCTAGCTATTAATAACAGAAATAGTGCAATATCCTTACTTAACTCGAAGCTAGATGGCTAGCAGACTTGAAACTACACCGTCCGCTGGCAGCCCTGTGCCGTGCCTACAGTGAGCGTGTCTCAGCCAATCAGATTCCAGACTTGAGGAACGCGAGCTGTCAAACCAGCAGCTTCCTGCTGCTGCATGCAAACATCCGGCTAGCGGCCACCGCCAGGGTAGTGGTTAGTTCCCATACACGCAGAGATCGGCCAAACCATAATTCAAACCCTAAACTTAACCTTAACCCTAACCTTAACGTAATCCTAAACGAAACCCTAAATTTGTCCTAATCTTAACCGTAACCTTAATTAAACCCCAGATTTAACCCAACCTTAACCCTAACCGGCCTCTGAGATTATGGGAACTAAAGTTTTTATCCTATCGCCAACGTTATAGCTAACGTTCGGCTGAGCACGAGTTGAAGTAGTAGGTGATTTGTTTGTGTTGAATAAATATTATTGGCACTTTGCTATGACAGGATAGTCCGATGCGCCTAGTTGGTTTTAGAACGTTCTTTTGCCACATTATACTGCTGTAACGTTACTATCGTTACTTATTATTCCGTGTTCAACCTGTGCAGGACCTGAGTCGATGCATGCTTTCTCTGTCTGCCTTTCATAATTTATGTCCTTGTAAATGTAATGGATTTTTCTCTATATCATTATTTCTAGATAATTTGCTAGCTAACTAGCTGCAGCTTTTTAGTTGAATCAAACAAACAAGGGCCGGGAGTAAGACTGATAATATAACTACTTTTATAGATTGATTGGCAATTAATGTGAGGTTAATCTTGAGGCTGATAACATTAAACTAATCCCAATTTTCTCTTTCAGGTGGCTTGACTGCAAATCCAGGATAATTTTCTCATCCCATCAAAATGAATACCTTTTTACCTTCACTAAAAGATGCATACAGATGTTTACTGAGTGGAGCACCATTCAATATCAGCCCACAAGAGTTGGCCTCCATCATGTCCTCGTTCTTGTGTGAACCATACAAGCAATGGCGTGAACGAATCCCTCCGGCGCTTTTGGAGAAACCCAGAGATCTCCTGACATCGCCCGTAGAAGATCAGAATACGATGATCTGCATTGCGTTGACTTTAACGGAGAAAATGGGCTCCAAGCTGATATCTCAAAACCTCACTCAAGAAGATGACCTTTATTTCAGGGATGTCTACAGAATATTATTGCAGGAGTTTGGTCTTATGTCAAAACTTGTAAGTTTGATTGCATGTGTTGTGTGTTGCGCTGTTCTAACCCTGACCATTGTCATTTTATTTTGTAATTCATGGTGCCCTGCTCCCCCAACAGATTAATCTTTTCCAGACCAAGGACCGACTGACATCTCATCTTGCCGCAAAGAGTGCATCAGCATACGTTTCCCTTGAGCTCTGTTCCTCTGAGGACTGTGTGAGTCAGACTATTCATTTCATACAACGACAGGTTCAAAGTGGTTTATTTATCATATGTAAAAGATATGAATACCATGTATAATCACACCTGTCCTCTTTCCTACAACTGTAGTGGAGAAATCACATCTACAGATCCATAATTTGATTCTTTGTCAATGGTCCACACTTGTCTTCACACAGAATCATTCTCTTTTTTCTTATACCTCAGAATGCTTGGGAAGGGAAGTTACTGCAGGTGTTTCAGAACCCGTCTCCTAGTAATGAACTGGACGCCTGTCTGTGGTCACTCACAGCTGTCATTAAAACAGCGCTAAGAGGATCACACAGATGTACAGGTATTGGTCTTATAGTTGCTTCCTGTAACAAAAACGCACTTCAACGCATTTCACCGACCAGCTAATAAGGCACTTTAGAATAATTAATTAATTTGTCTCCTAAGGGAGAAATTAGTCTTGGGCATACAAGGGTCGTGGCGTAACAGCAACATATACACATAAAATACATAAATAGAACAAAACATTCATAATACGTTCACAGCAACACATGAACAGTGCCCGCCCCCCCTGTACAGTACCTTACAGAAGTCCCTATATGTAATGTATACACATACAAAATAAGTGTCTCATAGATCCATCCATTCAGGAGCTTAATTGAGCTTAATTAAAAGACTTGTCTCCATTTTCTCCATCAGAGACTCTTCTAGCAGCTTTTGGCCCGGCCCTGTCAGCTCTATGCTCCAGGCTTCTCCCAGGAGGGAGTGTGGACCCCCCGGAGTGCGCCTTGTACGTAGAGAACACTGCAGCCTGGGGGACCACCCTGTGTACCCTACTAGACCTGCTGGAAGTGCTCACAGCAGCAGGGGTCAGATCATCCTCTAGCGGAGGTTCCTCGGGTCCCAGACTGCCTCACACACTGGCCCCGGGGCTGCTGGGGACAGTCAACACTCGGCTTGACTACTTTGTTAAAAAGCGTGTGGTGCTGCTCCTGAAAAGAATCCTGCTACAGGAGGCTGGAGAGGACATGGCCTTGGGAAGAGTGTCAGCTGACGCTCACGGAAACGCCCACGTGGGCCGTGACATGTACACACTGGCTGATGATGTGTTACGGGCGGTGCATGCCGATTGGTTACAGTGTGTTCCGGTGGACTCGGCGGCTGTGTTCTTTGGAGGGACGAGCCAATCATGTGATGGAAGAAGTGATGGGCCGGATTATGTGATGCTGAGAGCAGTTAGTCTCGTTCTACTCAAGTCACTGGAGTACAAAATCCAGTCAGGTAGTGGAACAGGTAAGGGATACTCAATACTTAACCATACCCTCCTAATGGAATAAACACTTTAAAAAGATTGCTATTCTTGCACTTTGCCTTCAGCACTAGATTATGCTCTTAGTCACTTGTTTTAGAAAGAAGATGCATTTGTGAGTTCTGGCAAGTAGTAGTACATTGGCTTCTCCTACGTTAAATGCAATTATTGTTAGTCGCTTTAGATAAAAGAGTCTGCTAAATGACTGTAATGTAATGTCATGATGAAAAATTACGATTTATGGACTGGTTGTTGCTCTGCACAACGTGTCCAGCAGGGGGCAGTATTTCCTCGCATACAAAACCAGTGTTTTTCTCCAGGCTCTATCCTCTCTCTGTGTGCAGGTGTGGATTATACCACCGAGGTGCCTGTGTACATGCGCTCTCTGCTGTTGCTCCTGAGCCAGCGAGGGGTCCAGCTGGAGCAGAGCCCTCACCCCTGCACCTGGGTCTCCCTGGTGTTCGGAGAACAGGATGACGACATGATGGAGGCAGCCAAGGCCTTGCTCTCCCTACAGCCTCGCCACGGGTACAGAAGCAGTTACTGTGGGGGCATCGGTTAAACAGGGAACTAATACAGTTATATGGATCGCATCCATGACGAATTTGTCTAAGTCTGTTATAGACTCTAAAGCTTCAGGTACTTCCTTCAGTCGCAAAGTTTAAATCCATGGCTCTTGGCATTTGTACTTCGACCTGTAACTGTTTTTAATTATTATGATTATTATTATTGTTGTATATTGTATTTGTTCTGTTGTTATTTGTGAACTCGTCAACACTGTAAATGAGGGAAACCTCAGTGCTTAACGAGTATAAATAAAGTTTTAAAATAAAACAGTCTGAGCGGATGCTGTAGATCCTGAACGCCGTGTTTGTCTCCTCCGCAGGGCGTCTCCTGGGATGGGCGTGTCTCCTGGGACGGGCGTGTCTCCTGACTCTGACACCGCTGTCTGCGCCGTGGGCTGCAACCCTCACTGCCACTTCCTGTCCCTCCTGCAGAGCGTCTCCTTCGACCACAGCGTCCTCCTCGACTTCCTCATCTCTGCAGAGACCTGCTTCCTGGAGTACTTTGTGCGCTATCTGAAGCGCCTGCAGGGGGACTGGGAGGGCTTCTCCAGGGCGTGTCTGGTAACGGAGGCCCTGGACCATAGACAAAGGCTGGGTGGTTGGAGAGCAGAGCCCCTCGAGCCGTCGCCTGTCCCCTGTAGCAGTGCGTCCGCTCTGGGCAGCAGCGGAGGATCGGGAGCCGGTACCGGTCCAGATCTGGTCCGGTCCAGCCGGGCCTGCGCTGTCCGTCTGGTGGAGTACGGGAGCTCAGACGAGTCTGAGCCCGAGGAGATGGACGTCTCAGGAGGCGGAGCTACAGAGCTGGACACCCAGAGGTCAGAGGCCAGACTGAGGCTCGGTGGCCTGGATCTGTCACAGGGGACGGAGGACGGACAGTCAGCCTCTATCGGGGACACACTGAGAGGACACAAGGCCCCTGTCTCTTCACAGTGTCTTCAGACCACGTCCGACTATGGACAGGCCGGGACAGATGGAGAATCACAGCCTAGAATGGACACAGGACAAAGGTTAGGTCCACAAAGTCCAGGACGGAGACTAAGGGCGTCTGGCCACTCTCAGGACAGACGCCGTAGTGACCGTCCATCCCATCCTGATGACACGCGCAGTCGGACAGTCACATGTCTCTCAGAGCTCAGAGTAGTTCTGGCTCGACTGCACAGGAGGAATCTCTTCCCTTATAATCCCACCTCACTCCTGAAACTACTCACACATATCGAGACAAAGAGTGGTTCTCAACAATGAGCCCTGCAAAATAGCAATGAAATAAATGAAAATGTAGTTTAAATGTCTGCTTGTACAGTAGATATGACCCAATTGATTTTTCTTATTTTTATTTTTTATTTTTAACCTATTAACCTTAGATTGATTTACAGTTATACCACTGGTGTGGCTTGGAATGTGATTATGTTATCCTCTGTCTCTCTTGTCAGGTTAACACATTATCTATGAAAGGATGACTGTTGTATTTTGGTTTACAATGAGCATTTCAGCCGCATATATACTTTGAGCTCAGCCCTCAGTTTACACATGCTATGTACACAAAACGTTCATCTCTTGAACAAACACCCAACAGCTGTGGTGTTTATCCTCGTCACATCACATCCTCACAGCTCAAGCGCATGAACCATTACTGTATTTTCCAACTCTTTTCCTGCTCATTCACTCTTAGCTCTGAACACCCTAGCTATCCACAACTAGCTCTGAACACCCTAGCTATCCACAACTAGATCTGAACACCCGAGCTATCCACAACTAGCTCTGAACACCCTAGCTATCCACAACTAGCTCTGAACACCCTAGCTATCCACAACTAGCTCTGAACACCCTAGCTATCCACAACTAGATCTGAACACCCTAGCTATCCACAACTAGCTCTGAACACCCCCTGGTTTACAAGACACAACTAGTGTGTCGAAGAGAATTTCACAACTGCCTTTGTACTTCATCAGAACCACAATGCAAACAAGCTATTAAGGATCTGTTAACGGTGGCTGTGTGCGTCCCTCTTGCGTTGTGGCACTCTGCTAGGCTACCTCTAACCTGGAGGGGGGAAAAAAACGCCGGGTGATTGTGGCTGAGCTGGGTGTGACCCTAAAGAATGTCAAACAAAGAGCGAGAGACTCCCAGCGTGGTGTGTGGAGGGATAGCGGGACTCCCACAGTCAACACGGCAGCAGGATCCAGGTGAGCACCCAGGTGAGCACACAGCGGCTCCTACCTCACCCGTCGACTGAACGAGGAAGCAGAGGAAAGGTAACCGTTGTTTTCCTATGACCTTGAATCTCTCTGCTCTTTTTTGTCCGGTAGGCTTAGTGTGATGTATGCGGGCAGGTTTTTTTTGTAGTTTGTTCTTGGTAATGTTGACCAGGTTTGGAGGTTACTGTACATTTAGTTTCAAGCGATTGGTCTGAGTTGTGTGTGAGGGAAATGGGCTGTTTCAAGTGAGTGTCTGGTTGTTGTGAGTTCGGTCTGGTCTAACATAGCTGAGTTGGGTTGAATGAATCCTCTGTTCTGTTAGTAGATCAATGTACAGATCCTTTACAACTGGAGCACATTAGCTCTCTACCAACAAGCTCCTCTGACTTCTTACTGTATTTTGTAACTGGCTCAGATTCAGAGTTTTAAGCATCTCTGGCTGTAATGCTTCCATATGAAGTCATCAGCTTTTAAAAGGTGTAATTACCTTTATGTCTGGAGCCAAATGTATCTTATTAAATGCCACACCATAAAGGAGGAGCCTAATTAGACTTGAAGGATTACATTCCACACCAACCAACACAACTTGACCATACCTAACTAAGCCATTTTCTGATCATTGATAATTATTCTTTTGAAAGATGTACCTTTTACTCTGAGTTATGTGTAATGGAGGTACTGGATAGAGCCAGAAGGGGACATGGCCGTGCGATTTTCACACAGTGCATGCATTGTGTTTGTGAGTGAATCCCCAGTGTCCTTGCCACATCAAAATGCTAACATTTACAAAACAGCATCCTGGCTGTGCCTGAATGCTCAGTTCAACAGCGCCACGGCGACAGAGACGACATCAGTCTGGCCGTCCCTTAGCCAACATCATTAGCATAATTCATGAAGATGTGACGATCCTGTGAGGCCAGGCTACCTTCACACGTTGACTCGAAAAGCACATCATTTTTCCTCAGTGTATTCACGCTGAATATGAGATGTTCAGAGTTGAAAGGCAGCGTTGGGTCCCCTGGTCTGTGCTGAGTTATTGATTAGCTGGTACAGGCGGCTGTGGCTCAGGAGGTAGAGCGGGTCGTCCAGTGATCGTAGGGTCGGCGGTTCGAATCCCGCCTCCTGTCCACATGTCGAAGTGTCCTTGGGCAAAGACACTGAACACTGAGGCAGAAATTGCTCCCTATGAGCAGGCTGATGCATTGCATGGCAGCTGCCACCATTGGTGTGTGAATGTGTGTGTGAATGGGTGAATGAGAGGCCTTCATTGTAAAGCGCTTTGGATAAAAGCGCTATATAAGTGCTGTCCATTTACCATTTGGTACATTCTGCTGGAGAGTGAGATATTCGTAATCCGACTGATTCCTCTGAGCCCAGGGTTCTTGGATGGTGTCACCACAGTCC
>NC_140237.1:31434600-31464600 GCF_949987555.1 Borostomias antarcticus
CTACCTACCTCCCTACCTACTTACCTCCCTTCCTTCCTACCTCCCTCCCTCCCTCCCTACCCACCTACCTACCTACCTACCTACCTACCTACCTACCTACCTACCTACCTACCTACCTACCTACCTACCTACCTACCTGCCTACCTACCTACCTACCTACCTACCTACCTACCTACCTACCTACCTACCTACCTACCTACCTACCTACCTACCTCCCTCCCTACCTACCTGTCTACCTACCTCCCTACCTACCTACCTACCTCCCTCCCTCCCTCCCTACCTCTCTACCTACCCACCTAACTGCACCCGGTATTGGCAGACGTAGATAGTCTATAGTTCTGACTCCCCAGAGGGCCTGTCTGGTACATGGTAGCAGCCTGGTTGTAGCTTCATAGGGCCGGTATCCCTGTCTGGTACATGGTAGCAGCCTGGTTGTAGCTTCATAGGGCCGGTATCCCTGTCTGGTACATGGTAGCAGCCTGGTTGTAGCTTCATAGGGCCGGTATCCCTGTCTGGTGTTGTTACGCTGTGTTCTAATCTAAAGCCCAACACTCTGTTCCTCTGTTGACTGCGCTCCGGTGCTGTGCGGTCGAACCCGCGTGATTGTGGCGGCCTTGGCTCTGCTCTCCCGCCCTGTCAGAGAGCGAGCGGCTGCCAGAGCGACGCGAGCGCCAGACTCAACACACGCACGCAGGCAACAACCGGTTGCTATGGGGACCTAATTATCTGTGATTTAGGGCTTGTTGTGCCTAACAGAATTATATTTCTGAGGAGAACAATGTGTTTCGGTGGAGTCTGGATTTAGGAGGGAAGGGGAGTGTACCATTTAGGTTGAGCCCTCAAAAGACTATTTGATCTATCTGGATTAAGACGAGGCGGTTGCATTGTCTAAATCACTTTCACCGTGCTCAGGTTTTATAAAGGCTTTTAGGCAAATGTTCAGTTGTGCTTGGCAGCTGCCTACTGTCTCTCCGAGATGGAGTGACAGGATATAGAGATACCACTGTGCTGCAGTGTTTTTCATGTGAACAAGCGTTTAATAGGGCTTGGGAAAATGTAGTCCCAGACACGACCATCTTGTTTCTACACAGGTGTATCTATTTGTCTGATTGCATAGGATTCTATTCAGTAGAGCCAATCAGACAAATAGATACACCTGTGTAGAAACAAGATGGCCGTGTCTGGGTCTACATTTTCCCAAGCCCTATAGTGACTTACTGAACAAAGCATGACAGAAAGCATTATGGCATACAATGCTTGTTCACTGCCTGGTGCAGTTGGTAGAGCGGGTCGTTCAGTGATCGAAGGGTCAGTGGTTCGAATCCCAGCTCCGACTATGTCGAAGTGTCCTTGAGCAAGACACCTAACCCCAAATTGCTCCCAATGAGCAG
The DNA here is from genome assembly GCF_949987555.1 of Borostomias antarcticus. NCBI lineage: Eukaryota > Metazoa > Chordata > Actinopteri > Stomiiformes > Stomiidae > Borostomias > Borostomias antarcticus. The sequence goes on from NC_140237.1 coordinate 31,435,992, forward strand.
GTTAGCACCTTGCATGGCAGTTACCGCCATTGGTGTGTGAATGTGTGTGTGAATGGGTGAATGAGAGGCCATTGTAAAGCGCTTTGAGTGCCGCTAAGGTGGAAAAGCGCTATATAAGTGCAGTCCATTTACCATTTACCATTTACTAGGCCTACTACTCATACTAATGCTACTACTCATACTAATACTACTACTCATACTAATACTACTACTTCAATGATTTCTACAGATGACCGGAGATGAAAGAAGTGAAAACGAGGAGGAGGAGGAGGATGAAGAAGGGAGCAGCCCTACAGAGGAAGAGGAGAGACAACACAAAGTTGGCAATGGTGTAGGAGTCCGCTCCAAGGAGGGAAACAATGGCTGCTTCGGACGGCTGTCTCTCTCTGAGAACGTCTGCCAATCAAAGACTGTGTATTGAGCGGCGCCGGTTCTGATTGATAGAGCCCTGCATCAGAGGCAAGGGGAGACAGGGTGATGATGTGGGAAACAGGAACAACACTAAACAGATCCCGTCCCACACGGACAGAACCCAACAAACATCTGATTTACTATTCCAGAACTTGGAGCGGGACCGGTCCAAAAACCTGCTGCGCTCATCAGAGCGTCGGTTCTGTGAACAATGGACACACAAAGAGAGTGAGATAGCGTGTGGCGTCGCTCGGCGCTGTTCCTCCGGGTCCAAACCCCCGCGTCCTCTCATCTCGAAGGCGAGCGGCGCCGTCGACCGAGCCGCTTCACACGGTCGACCCGCAAACGGAGAAAGGGCAGAAAAACGCCACACGAAAGCCCGGTGTTTGTTTGTCGTCAGAAAAATGACAGCCCTTCATCCGTCGAGGGCCGCTGGCTTTTATGAGCTGCGTTCGCTAGCCGCATGGTTTATATCAAGCTCTGCTTGGGTTATTTATGGACACAGAGAGATGAATGTTGTTCATTGTTGTTGTTGTTGAGGCTACAATGGACTCCTTCGGACGATCGGGGGAGTGGTTCATATCTCTCTGCTTGTCCTGTGTGCTCTCACCTCTCTGACCATGGTACAGCCCGGCCCGGCCCAGCTCAGCTCATCCATGGGTTAGCCACAGGACTGAGGCTGGCCTCGTCACCATACAGCATCGCAATGCTGTCCCACACACCATTCTGCTTGACTATACATCACTCTGTAATAGGCTACTACGGTACACTATTAGCTTACTGTGAGGCCTGCACTGTTTGTTTAGGTTGTTTTCGAATGTTTAAGGGCACAATGTGAAAACTGAGGCTGACACTGAGGAGATCACACTTTTGTAGTCGAGTATGTTTTTACATAGGCCTACTAATAAAATGCTTTTCTTGACAGGCAGTTTGTGGTCCATCCTCTTATCTCTAACTGATTCATACGTCACTGAGCCATTCTAAAGAACAGTATGGAGTTCTGTGCTAATTCTGTGCTACCACATTCAGCCTCTAGAGGGAGTAATTCACCATAGTCCTCAGACAGGGACTAGACAGAGATGCTGCCTCTGCACTAAGAAATGTCATCTCATTGTCAGGTCTTCTTCTAAGACCAAGAACAATGATCGGTTGGGTAACCCTTCTGACTCTCTATAATGTAGAATATAAATAAATACAATGCATTGTTATTATTATTAGTATTATTAGTATTAGTATTATTATTAACGTCATGTATCTGTGTAACCCAAATGCTCCAATCATGGACACTACTTCCTAAGATGCACATATCTGCATACCTACATCTCTGTTCTGATTGACTGACTGACTGGCTGACTGACTGACTGATTGATTGATTGACTGACTGACTGATTGATTGACTGACTGACTGACTGACTGGCTGGCTGGCTGGCTGGCTGACTGACTGACTGACTGGCTGACTGACTGACTGACTGACTGGCCTCCTGGGTGATTGTGATATAGGAGACCCAGGAAGATAATTAGTTTGCCAACAGTAGTTGAATTGTTCGGGCATGTCCAGGACGGCCCAGGCAGCGGTGGGTCAGCGTAGCACAACAGAGGATCGTAGCTGGAAGCTGAGGTGACTGCAGAGATAAGAGAGCCAAGTGGATCAACCTGGTCAGGGTGGAAAATCACTTCCTAGTCCATAGAGCCTGCCTCTGTGAAAAAAACAACCTTAAGCCCAGATCTGGGGTCAGCTTGCCCTCCTGGGTAGTATTCATGGGGGAACGGCAGTGCTGGCCTCAGATCAGTGTATGTGGTTTATCTTTTTCCATCATGGCTGCTCAGCTGCCCTGCAAAAGAAGCTGAGAGGCCCTGGGAATCCAACTATGGGAAATCAAAAGCTTTGGAATTGAGATTAATCCTTTGAACACACATACACACACACACACACACACACACACGCACATACACGCACACACACACACACACACACACTTTCATTTGATTTCCCACTCTCAGTCCAGAATGGCACACAGCGCACACCGGCTGGGTGTATTGGGCAGGTTCAGAGGATAATCTTGGCCTCAGTTCCTGTGGCAGAAGGAGCACTGAGACTCAGTCAGGCCTGATAACCCCCGAGCCTGAAATCTACATGATACAGCTTCACTCATTCATAAAATACTGCATTGGGCATGATATGGCTTCACTCATTCATAAAAAACTGCATTGAGCATGCTATGGCTTCACTCATTCATAAAATACTGCATTGAGCATGATATGGCTTCACTCATTCATAACATACTGCATTGAGCATGATATGGCTTCACTCGTTCATAAAATACTGCACTGAGTGAAACAATGACCATTTGCAATAGTCATAAGAGCACGTTTTTTCCGTCCCTAAAGCCTGTATCCAGCAGCTACTAATGCTTTGACCAAAGGTCATTGTGGATGGGTGAATTCTATTTCCCTGTTGAGTCCTGCATTAACAATGCAATTAACCACAGTCATTAAATCAACCACAACACAAGCAAACAAACACACCTCTCTAATCAGTTCCTTGAGACTTTTTTCTGCTTGCGTGAACATGAGTCTGCGAAAGTGCTGCCACCTGACCTGACTTCTGTCCGGTCACTGCTCTCAAGTAAAAGCCTCTTCCAGCAGGCGGCTCGTATTTGTTTTTGATTGATGCTCCAGCACACGGCTCACCGCCGGGGATCACACAGCACAACAAGGTGTCTGGCCGTGCTGGTGAATAGAGACAGACGCATTTATGTTCCTGTGTGGCCATGCGGCTCTGGGCCGCACCGGGCCTATTGTAAACGACTCCATCCTTATCGGGTGGCACTGTCTGTGGCTCATGCAGTGTCTGGTCTTTAGCGGGAGAGGATAAGAGAAAGCCGGCTCCCCAGCCCTGACTTGATATCACCTATAAAACAACGCTGTAGTCGGGGGGAGGCACCGCTACGGGCCGTGTGGTGTTTATGGAGGGTAAAAATGCACAGCATGGTGAGGGAATCCATTCCAATTTATTAATGTGGGGCACATTGCTCAAGGCCAAAACCTCTGATGTGTGAACTCTTCTTTCCTAATTGAAACACATTTTCTTCCCGTTCATTATTAGGAGCTGATGGGAGATTTTAACAGCTCATTAGTAAGCCTGGGCTAAAGGCTCATGTGTGATTTTGTACAGTGCGTTTTCCATGAGTGATGATTCTTCTTTTAGCTCACTTTATTTACTCAAGGGCTTCAATTAAAGCAGTATATGTCTTTAGCCTCCAACAGTTAACGTCCATCAGCCAATCGATGTGCATCATAATTAATGCTCATCCTACAACATCTCTGACAAAGCTTGCTCTCATGTACAGTAGCCTACTTGGGCAAAGACTGCACACATAAACCTGCTCTGGATTTTCACATGTGCGACATGATGATCATTTATTAATATGGCCTGCAAATCACTACATCTACTACTAGTCTTCTACTACTACTACTACTACTACTACTACCACTACTACTACTACTATTACTACTACTACTACTACTACTACTACTACTACTACTACCACTACTACTACTACTACTACTACTACTACCACTACTACTACTACTACTACTACTACTACTACCACTACTACTATTACTACTACTACTACTACTACCACGACTACTACTACTACTACTACTACTAGTACTACCACCACTACTACTACTACTACTACTACCACTACTACTACTACTACTACTACTACTATTACTACTACTACTACTACTACTACCACTACTACTACTATTACTACTACTACTACTACTACTACCACTACTACTACTACTACTACTGATACTATTACTACTACTACTACTACTACTACTACTACTACCACCACTACTACTACTACTACTACGACTACCACTACTACCACCACTACTACTACTACTACTACTACTACTACCACCACTACTACTACTACTACCACTACTACTACTACTACTACTACTACTACTACCACTACTACTACTACTACTATTACTACTACCACTACTATTACTACTACTACTACTATTACTACTACCACTACTATTACTACTACTACTACTACTACTACTATTACTACTACTACTACTACTACTACTACTACTACTATTACTACTACTATTACTACTACTACTACTACTACTACCACTACTACTACTATTACTACTACTACTACTACTACTACCACTACTACTACTGATACTATTACTACTACCACTACTACTACTACTGATACTATTACTACTACTACTACTACTACTACTACTACCACCACTACTACTACTACTACTACGACTACCACTACTACCACCACTACTACTACTACTACTACCACCACTACTACTACTACTACCACTACTACTACTACTACTACTACTACTACCACTACTACTACTACTACTATTACTACTACCACTACTATTACTACTACTACTATTACTACTACTACTACTACTACTACTACTACTACTACTATTACTACTACTACTACTACTACTACTACTACTACTACTACTATTACTACTACTATTACTACTACTATTACTACTACCACTACTACTACTACTACTATTACTACTACCACTACTATTACTACTACTACTACTATTACTACTACTACTACTATTACTACTACTACTACTATTACTACTACTACTACCACTACTACTACTACTACTACTATTACTACTACTACTACTACTACTACTACTACTACCACCACCACCACTACTACTACTACTACTACTACTACTACTACTACACTACTACTACTACTACTACTACTACTACCACTACTACTACTACTACCACTACTGCTACTACCTACTACTACTACCTACTACTACTACCTACTACTACTACTATTACTACTACTACTACTATTACTACTACTACTACTACTACTACTACCACCACCACTACTACTACTACTACTACTACACTACTGGCCTACTACTACTACTACTACTACCTACTACTACTATTACTACTACTACTACTACTACTACTACTACTACTACCACTACTACTACTACTACTACTACTACTACTACTACTAGTACCACCACTACTACTACTACTACTACTACTACTACTACCACTACTACTACTACTACTACTACTAGTTCCACCACTACTAGGCTACTACTACGACTACCACTAGCCTACTACTGACCTACAGTAGATTTTCTTAAACTGAGCTCTTTAGTGAAACCACGTGTAGAGTTTCAGCCCCCAACAGTAAAATGCAGCTTTGAAGACCAATCACATATTCGACATTTGTTGGTCCAACTTCCTAACCCAATCCCGTCACCGGAGGGGCAGTGGCAAAGAACGGTAGGCGTGTCTAGAGCTTCAAACTCAATTTGCCTGAAGTTTAGATGAAGTTAACTAACTTTAGAGAAGTGCATTGCAGTCCGGTCCGGCTTTGCACGCGCTCACATCCCTCCCCGGTAGTCCGGTAGTCTGGACCATGCAGGAGCGCCATGCCCCCCAGCTTCTCTGGTTCCTCTCTCTGCTCTGCGTGGCGCGGAGGGCGATCTCTGGTGAGTAGCCTGCACTAACACCACCGCACTGTAGCACTATGGAACACCTGCGTTGCGGTTATTAGCGGCTATTTGATCAACTCTGCACGTTTTCGACTAGGCCTACTCGCTTTTTGTAACTTTGTTCCCTTTCCTTATCCTAGCCTATATTTTCTTGTGCAGGCTAGTTGTGAGTATGTTCTGAATGGTTGAATCATGAGTTTCACTCTGTTGACTGCACAAATATATTCAGACTAATCAATGATAAAGTTGTGGAGTTGTTGAGCATTTAGTAAATCTACCCATTTAATCGCCACAACAGGATAGCTAGAGCAAGTTACGCACCCGGCTTGTTTAAGATTAGGCTATACAATGTTTAAGGCACAACTTTAAAAAGCTCTCAGCCTTACCACGTTTGAACTTCCCCCTCTCTCACAGCTTATTCTGGGTTGGAGACAGATGTGGTCGTCCCCGTAGCGCTATTTGGAGTGGACACCCACCTGTTGCACGAATGGTCCGGGCGCAGCGTGCGTCGCCGGGGCCAGCGCTCTGTCGATCCCCCTGGAGGACCCCATGCCGCGGGGGATGACTTATTTCTCTCCTTGCCAGCTTTTGGAAGAAACCTGTACCTACATCTCAGGAGGGACGCGACATTTCTATCAGATAACTTTGTTGTAGAAGAGAGAGAAGGGGAGAAGAAGTTCAAACTGTCGCACCTCTCCAAGGATAAACTTTGCTTCTACTCTGGACGGATTGTCAATCACACCGACTCTTTTGCGTCACTCAACACCTGCCGTGGTTTGGTAAATTATTTTTTATTTTCTATACTCGCTCAGTCACCTCGCTGTCTGAGTCCACTGGTACATTATAATGCCCTCGCGCACACCAGTCTATCCCAGACTTCACAGAAAATCATGGTTAGCTTATCGCTCTGCAGTTCAACGGCTTTATTGCCTGCAAGATTTGGCAGCTGTGCTACTGCTGTCTACCAGGTCCCAGTCTAGCCCTTAGCCAACATAATAGACTGGTCTCCATGGACTGCAGGGCAGAGAGGGTCTCTAAACCTGATCCCAGGTCAGTTTGATCCCAGGTGAGGTCAGCCCATCTCCGCCTGTCCTGCCGGAGTCACTGACCTACAATCAGCCAGCCAGCTGAGACGATGAGTAGCATTATTGTGATGGGCTGTCCAGGCAACTGAAACTCCCTCCCTGTCCCAACACACACACACACACACACACACATACACACACACACACACACACACACACATACACACACACACACGCTACATACCACATGAGTTGCGGGGCCGATTAACCAATTGGACATCCAGACATTCCTTCCCAGCGCTGCATACTGTGTTTAGGTTCAGTCTCCATGCTAGCATGACCAAGCGCTCTCAGCTGGACGCCCCCTGTCCCCTGTCACTGGCACTACTGACCATGTCACCGTCTTACACACACTGTTCTGACCCATACACACCATAGTGTGTCATTGATGCATGTCTGCAAAGATCACCTCATACGTGTCCAAAGCCCTTCATGTGAGAGAGGGAAAAAAAAACATTCAACAGTTTTCCTGATCTTTTTCTGTCTTTTTGTTTTATTCAAAGCTAAGCAAGTCTGACGTTTTTGCTTCCAAGGCCTGCGTAGGATATTATTATCTGGAAAATGAGGTCATGATTGTTTTAAATGTTATATCCATTTGTGAGAGCTAACTAGGTCAGGCTCAGTGACACCTTCAGCAGGAGGACAAAGACGGACTTATGGAGCACAATGCGTCTCAGCCGTCAGTAGACCTGGGGACTGTTATGACTGGCGTGGCCGATAATCATCCCTAACAACAACCACGGCTCAACATCACACACCAAACCTCCTTTGTCCTTTTTATGGCTCGTTTTCACTCGGCGGGTCAAATTTAAGGCAACACGTGTGTGTGTGTGTGTGTGCGTGCGTGCGTGCGTGCGCGTGTGTGTGCAAAGACCCTTATGTACAGTGGCACATCAGCCAGTTTTATTTGTGTTGTTAAATCATCGGGTTGTTTTTGGCTGCCGTTCAGTTCAAACAAAGCCCCCGACACTCTGCCTAGTGGGGAGACCTGTTTTTGTGTGTGTGTGTGTGTGTGTGTGTGTGTAGGTAGGTGTATGTGGGCGTGAATGCGTGTGCCTGCGCAATCTTTCAGCATTAGCACTAGCATTAGCGGTGTGGTTGTGAATTTGTGGAGACAAATTGACTAATTGTGCTTTCCAATAGGCCTACCTGACTGTGGCAGCCAGGTCAGAAGTGCAGTCTGGGAAATGTAGGACTTACCTGACTGTGGCAGCCAGGTCAGAAGTGCAGTCTGGGAAATGTAGGACTTACCTGACTGTGGCAGCCAGGTCAGAAGGGCAGTCTGGGAAATGTAGGTCTTACCTGACTGTGGCAGCCAGGTCAGAAGTGCAGTCTGGGAAATGTAGGACTTACCTGATTGTGGCAGCCAGGTCAGAAGTGCAGTCTGGGAAATGTAGGACTTACCTGATTGTGGCAGCCAGGTCAAAGGTGCAGTCTGGGAAATGTAGGACTCTGGACTCTGCTAAAAGTATAATCAATCACACATGAAAGAAGAAAAGTAGAGAAGAGAGCCCATGAGAGGACCATAATCACAGTACTACAGCTCACTTCCTCCCACCCAGAGCTACTGTCAGACAGGCCGTAGCATCTCTGTTTATAACAGAGAGAGAAAGCAACAGGGGAGCTGTAGGAATATGTTCCCCACATGCTACTCTGCCATGTAAGTGCATGTCTTGGCCTGGAGCTCCGGAGGTCCAGAGGCTTCTGTGGATTGGCTGTAGCAGCCTGTAGACCAGCATTGCGGCCATGACTCACTTGAGTCTGCTCACAGTGGCTGTTCTGCATGGCCTGGAGCACTTTGGGTTGTGTTCTTCTGCGTGTAGATAAGTGAGCAGAACATATGCCCAACAAGCCTCCCCCCTAAATCTGTCTGTCTCTCCACTCTACGTCTCTCTCACTGAACTCTCTCTCTCTCTCTCTCTCTCTCTCTCTCTCTCTCTCTCTCTCTCTCTCTCTCTCTCTCTCTCTCTCTCTCGCCTGCAACCTTCAGTTTTTTTAATATAAAAAAACAGTTCTTCTGAATGAGTGGTGAATCAACCTCCTTTCAACTTCAGGTTATGAAGATGAAATAGGAACGTGTCTTCACCTCGGACGGTAGTTGCCATGGAAACGATTTGGAGGAGGAGGTGGGGGGGGGGTAATTGCCAGGCCTGAGGGTTGGAGGGACTTCAGGGCGAGGTGGATGGCTTGTTAAAGCCGCGTCAGTCCACTTTACCGGCCTGTCAGATCTATCTTTACTGCGCCAGCGTGGATCCTCTCCCATCAACAGGGCTGTGCTCTGGCCCCCGACCCTCCATGATTCATGTGTGGAGCGTGTCTGTCTGTACGAGTCAGGGGAGGAAAGAGCTTTATAGCCTTCCTCTCTCTCTCTCTCTCTCTCTCTCTCTATCTCTCTCTCTGCCTCTCTCCTCTCTCTCTCTCTCTGGCTCTCTCTCTCCCTCTCTCTCTCGCTCTCTCTCTCTGCCTCTCCTCTCTCCTCTCTCGCTTCTTTTCTCTCCTCTCTCCCTCTCTCTCCCTCTCTCTCTCTCTCTCCCTCTCTCTCTCTCTCTCTCTCTCGCTCTCTCTCTCTGCCTCTCTCCTCTCTCTCTCTCTCTCGCTCTCTCTCCCTCTCTCTCTCGCTCTCTCTCTCTGCCTCTCCTCTCTCCTCTCTCCTCTCTCTCTCGCTCTCTCTCTCTCCTCTCTCTCCTCTCTCTCCCTCTCTCTCTCCCTCTCTCTCTCTCTCTCTTTCTCCCTCTCTCTCTCCACCCCCCTCTCTTTCTCTCATTCAGCCCTCCTGTCTGTCTCCCCTCCCTCTAGCCCGGGGGTGATGTGTGCTCAGATGTAAATAGGAGAGGGGCTCTATCTGTTGTTGGTAGCGTCTTTATCTTCCTGGTTACTCTGGGAAAGTGTAGAGGCTTTGGACTAGAGACAGAGAATAGGTTATGCTGTTCACTGGGTTTGACACACATATGTTCCCGCCTGTGTGTGTTGTTGTGTAACGTTAATGTGCTGTTTCCTCTCCCCCCCCCCCTCCCACCCGTGTGTGTGTGTGTGTGCGCGTGTTTAGACTGGACTTATCCACACTGGAGAGGACCGTCTGTTTATCCAGCCCCTCAACGTGAGCGGAGGAGACTCCTTCTCCGGGCTGGAGCACCGACTGGTCCGACACAGACGCTCCCCCAGGTCCAGATCTGCCCCGGCCTCCGGCACCTCTACCTCTGGCCCAGCTGCTGCTACCGCTACCGCCGGCCCGGGTCCCGCTGACCCCCACCACACAGAGCGCTGCGGAACCATCCACGGTGAGTGAGTCACCGCCCGGCTCTCTGAAACCATCGGGGAAGAGCCCCGTGCCATGAACCGCCACCGCCCCCCCCCCCCCCCCCCCCTCACCTGATAGCTTAACATTCAGGAGAGGTACACCCAATAAATCAGTAGCCTCAGAGAAAACGTTTATGGGTGTCTCGTATCCTTTGATGTGTCCTCGTTCTGCTGTGTAGGGAGCGGTATTCTGGGGTTTGGCAGCTGTTAACTTTATTTAACGTGCATCTTCAGTCTGTGAGCTCCTGTTGGAACCTGCAGCCTCACGCTGCTAACGCTATCAAACACAGAAACCTCATCCTCCACTCCTACATTAATAATGTGCATATTTTCCAACCCCTGGGTGTCTCCATGCCAAGATTATAGATTTTTGGAGGGAGAGGAATTCACATTTTTCATGGTAGCTCAGACCAGGCCTCACATTGTTCGGAGGAAGCCAGCGCTCGTGGTCCTGAGAGTCTTGCTCCCATTTAGAACAAGAAGTTCTTTAGAGCTCATAAATTGTTGGACTAGTTTTTGCGGAAGAGTAGGTTGAAGGTTGTCACTTTGTCACTTGTCTGTTAATAGTTTTGTGTTTCTGCCCTGATGGTTAAATTTAGAATAAGGTGAAGGTAAGCTTACCTGGGATCTGTGCTTGAAGGAAAAGAACAGAGCATTCAAAGCAGGACATGCACACTAATGACAGAGTAGCAAAGCTTTTATGGAAAGGACCAAGTAGTGGTAATAGCCAGACAGATTTCTTTACCCCCTCTAACCCCCCCCCCCCAGCACACACACACACACACACACACAAACACACACACACACTTTCCTCTATACCCTTATTCCAGTACATCCAAGACATAATAAAAGCTGCCGTCCCATCTGAAGAGTGTAACTGCGCCGCCCCGACGCTGTCTCATGCTTCCACGCTGGTTCGGAGGTCGTTAAAAGCCTCGGAGAAGTTTCCCCACAACGCGTCCCCTGTGCACAGTCATTAGCCAGAACGCCCTGACCTTGAGAACGTGCACCCCCAACGTTACATAACTCCTCCCAAGGAAAGACCACCAGCACTTTTGACAACCTGTATAAATAAATTCTTTCCATATGTTCATATCTGGGACGCAAGCAGTAATTGAAACCTCCTCTTCATAGAAAAAAGAGGCTTTTATTCAAAAAAGGAAGAAAGCAATGTTGGTAGGTTAAAACATTAGTTCATTATGTGTCTCGGTGTTAGTGTATTGGTGTCTGTCTGTCAATGTGTGTGTGCCTGGTTGTTTGTGTGCGTTTTAAACACAATCATTTCCAGACTAAACTGCATTGTGTGTGTGTGTGTGTGTGTGTGTGTGTGTGTGTGTGTCAGTCCAATCGTCCTGCCTATGTGCCTATGCTAGACTGTGTGAGAGTGTGTTAGTGTGAAAGTGTGTTAGTGTGAGAGTGTGTTAGTGTGAGAGTGTGTTAGTGAGAGTGTGTTAGTGAGAGAGTGTGTTAGTGAGAGTGTGTTACTGTGAGAGTGTGTTAGTGTGAGAGTGTGTGTTAGTGAGAGTGTGTTAGTGTGAGAGTGTGTGAGTGAGAGAGTGTGTTAGTGAGAGAGTATAAGTGTTAGTGTAAGAGTGTGTGAGTGAGAGAATGTGTTAGTGAGAGTGTGTGTTAGTGTGAGAGTGTGTTAGTGTAAGAGTGTGTGAGTGAGAGAATGTGTTATTGAGAGTGTTTGTTAGTGTGAGAGTGTGTGAGTGAGAGAGTGTGTTAGTGAGAGAGTATGTTAGTGAGAGAGTGTGTTAGTGTAAGAGTGTGTGAGTGAGAGAATGTGTTAGTGAGAGAGTGTGTTAGTGAGAGTGTGTGTTAGTGTAAGAGTGTGTGAGTGAGAGAATGTGTGAGTGAGAGAGTGTGTTAGTGAGAGTGTGTGTGAGTGAGAGAGTGTGTTAGTGTAAGAGTGTGTGAGTGAGAGAATGTGTTAGTGAGAGAGTGTGTGAGTGAGAGAGTGTGTTAGTGAGAGTGTGTGTTAGTGTAAGAGTGTGTGAGTGAGAGAATGTGTTAGTGAGAGTATGTGTTAGTGTGAGAGTGTGTGAGTGAGAGAGTGTGTTAGTGAGAGTGTGTGTTAGTGAGAGAGTGTGTTAGTGTAAGAGTGTGAGTGAGAGAATGTGTGAGTGAGAGAGTGTGTTAGTGTGAGAGTGTGTTAGTGTAAGAGTGTGCGAGTGAGAGAATGTGTTAGTGAGAGAGTGTGTTAGTGTGAGAGTGTGTTAGTGTAAGAGTGTGCGAGTGAGAGAATGTGTTAGTTAGAGAGTATAAGTGTTAGTGTAAGATTGTGTGAGTGAGAGAATGTGTTAGTGAGAGAGTGTGTTAGTGAGAGTGTGTGTTAGTGAGAGTGTGTGTTAGTGTAAGAGTGTGTGAGTGAGAGAGTGTGTTAGTGAGAGAGTGTGTTAGTGTAAGATTGTGTGAGTGAGAGAATGTGTTAGTGAGAGAGTGTGTTAGTGAGAGTGTGTGTTAGTGAGAGAGTGTGTTAGTGAGAGAGTGTGTTAGTGTAAGAGTGTGTGAGTGAGAGAATGTGTTAGTGAGAGAGTGTGTTAGTGTGAGAGTGTGTTAGTGTAAGAGTGTGCGAGTGAGAGAATGTGTTAGTGAGAGAGTGTGAGGGAGAGAGTGTGTTAGTGTAAGAGTGTGTTAGTGTGAGAGTGTGTGAGTGAGAGAGTGTGTTAGTGAGAGAGTATGTTAGTGAGAGAGTGTGTTAGTGTAAGAGTGTGTGAGTGAGAGAATGTGTTAGTGAGAGAGTGTGTTAGTGAGAGTGTGAGCTCACAACTCCAGTGCTGGACAGTAAAAGAGCTCCAGGTGCTTTAGCCATCCGATGTGTGTGTGTGTGTGTGTGTGTGTGTGTGTGTGTGTGTGTGTGTGTGTGCACCTGGTGTCTTAGGGCGAGAGGGATATAGTGAGGTGCCAGATTTGGAAATTCTTTCCCCTGAAATCAGTCTGCCTTCACGCACTGGGTCTGGGGTCCAGCTCCTCTCCTCTCCTCTCTCTTCCTCTCCTCTTCTCTCTTCCTCTCCTCTTCTCTCTTCCTCTCCTCTTCCTTCTTCCTCCTCTCCTCTCTTCTCTCCTCTCCTCTCCTCTCTCTCCTCTCATCTCCTCACCCCTCTCCTCTCCTCTCTCTTCCTCCTCTCTCCTCTCCTCTCTCCTCTCATCTCCTCCCCCTCTCCTCTCTCCTCTCCTCTCTCTCCTCTCATCTCCTCCCCCTCTCCTCTCTCCTCTCCTCTCTCTCCTCTCATCTCCTCCCCCTCTCCTCTCTCCTCTCCTCTCTCTCCTCTCATCTCCTCCCCCTCTCCTCTCTTCTCTGCTCTCCTCTCCTCTCTCCTCTCATCTCCTCCCCCCTCTCCCCTCTCCTACCTTCTCTCAGCCCTGCTAGCTGTTTCCCCCAAACCACAGAGTCCCTGGAGAGATAGAGACTGAGACAGACTTTATATCCATTAAACTCAACTCCATGCACCGAATACTTGCTACAGTAACACACACATACACGCACGCACACACACACACACACACACACACACACACACACACACACACACACACACACACACACACACACACACACACACACACACTCCTACTCGCCCAGAGTTTCTCAAGTGTTCTTTGTACAGCAGCGCAGTCTGGCTGGATGAAACTGTGTCATATTGCACATTGCATAAGAGCTGGGAGGAGGAGGAGGAGAGGGAGGAGTCTGACTGAGAGGAGGGGGGAGGAGGAGGAGGGGGGAGGGGACTGTCTGAGAGGAGGAGGAGAGGAGGAGACTATTAGAGGAGGAGGGGGGAGGAGACTATTAGAGGAGGAGGGGAGGAGGAGGATCCTGTCTGAGGGAAGGAGGAGGGAGGAGACTGTCTGAGAGGAGGGGGAGGAGACTGTCTGAGAGGAGGAGGGGGGAGGAGACAGTCTGAGAGGAGGAGGGGGGAGGAGACTGTCTGAGAGGAGGAGGGGGGAGGAGGGGAGGAGGAGGAGACTGTCTGAGAGGAGGAGGAGGGAGGAGACTGTCTGAGAGGAGGGGGGAGGAGGATGAGGGGGGAGGGGACTGTCTGAGAGGAGGAGAGGAGGAGACTATTAGAGGAGGAGGGGGGAGGAGACTGTATTAGAGGAGGAGGGGAGGAGGAGGAGGAGGATCCTGTCTGAGGGAAGGAGGAGGGAGGAGACTCTGAGAGGAGGGGGAGGAGACTGTCTGAGAGGAGGAGGGGGGAGGAGACAGTCTGAGAGGAGGAGGGGGGAGGAGACTGTATTAGAGGAGGAGGGGGGAGGAGACTGTATTAGAGGAGGAGGGGGGAGGAGGGGAGGAGTAGGAGACTGTCTTGAGAGGAGGAGGAGGAGGGAGGAGACTGTCTGAGAGGAGGAGGAGGAGGGAGGAGACTGACTGAGAGAAGGAGGGGGGAGGAGACTGTATTAGAGGAGGAGGGGGGAGGAGAGGAGGAGGGGAGGAGGAGGAGGAGCCTGTCTGAGAGGAGGAGGGGGGAGGAGCCTGTCTGAGAGGAGGAGGGGAGGAGGAGGGGGAGGAGAGGGGAGGAGACCGTCTGACGGAGCAGCGTTTGTTTGTTTTACTTGCCGACACTCCATTTTTTCCCAATAAACGTATTTTGAAGGAATGTATAAATGTTAACATAACAAGGGGAGCAGAGTTAAAGAGTTTGAAATGTGCTGAGCTGGTAGCTAGCTGCTCTCACACTCAATAGGAAAAGACTTGTATTGACAACAGGAGGTCAGGTTTCTGCTTGAGTTGACTCTAGCCACTGATGGGAGATCAGATTACCCTGAGCCCCGTCCTACCCGAGAACATTAGGGGAATAAAGCCTGTAAGCTTCTCCCAGGCATCTGTCACTGCTAGGAACACAGGATGTTCCTGAGGGGGTCGGAAGGGACAGGAAATGGGTCTGAGACTGGGTCAGCGTCAGTGGAGGTAGTAGCGGAAAGGTGCCAGGGCTGGTGGACAAGTCCAAAACCCAGACCACCGTCCTAACAAAGTGAGGATTCTCAGATTATTGCTGATCACTTATAAGGTTTGAGAAGTCAAGACCGTGTGAGAGATAGCAGGCAGGGCTGTGGTTTTACTGCACAGAGAGGGAATCTGAAAAATGTTAGAACTCTCCGTCGTCTCAACCCAAAAACACCCTCCAACTTCTCTCTCTGCCCAGTCCCTTAACAGACTCCTGCTATGCAGCTTGGGCTTCCTACATTTCTGTTATTCCATGGAATTTCAGAGTTTGAGCCCAGAAAGCTCCCTCACAGCCAAGTGAGGAGTGTGTGTGTGTGTGTGTGTGTGCATGGGTGCGGTCCGGTCTGGTCTGGTCTAGTCTGGTCTGGACTGGACTGGACTGGACTGGACTGGACTGGACTGGTCTGATCTGATCTGATCTGATCTGATCTGGTCTGGTCTGGTCTGGTCTGGTCTGGTCTGGTCTGGTCTAGTCTGGTCTAGTCTAGTCTAGTCTAGTCTGGTCTGGTCTGGTCTAGTCTAGTCTAGTCTAGTCTAGTCTGGTCTGGTCTGGTCTAGTCTAGTCTAGTCTAGTCTGGTCTGGTCTGGTCTGGTCTGGTCTGGTCTGGTCTAGTCTAGTCTGGTCTGGTCTGGTCTGGTCTGGTCTGGTCTGGTCTAGTCTGGTCTGGTCTAGTCTAGTCTAGTCTAGTCTGGTCTGGTCTGGTCTAGTCTAGTCTAGTCTAGTCTAGTCTGGTCTGGTCTGGTCTAGTCTAGTCTAGTCTGGTCTGGTCTGGTCTGGTCTGGTTTGGTCTTGTCTGGACTGGTCTAGTCTAGTCTAGTCTAGTCTAGTCTAGTCTAGTCTAGTCTAGTCTAGTCTAGTCTAGTCTGGTTTGTTCTGGTCTGTTCTGGTCTGGTTTGGTCTGGTCTATTCTAGTTTGGTCTGGTCTGTTCTGGTCTGGTTTGGTCTGGTCTGTTCTAGTGTGTTCCGGTCTGGCTGTGGAAAGTAGCTGACAATCAGTCCTCCACCTGCCGTTCAAGCTCCTCCTGACAAATGAGCTTGGAGACATTTTTATTGTGATCACTCTGGTGGCCGACCTGCCTCTGTAATGAAATTCCTGCTTTATGAATGGGAATGTGAGACGGTCACCTTGTCAGCAGGAACAGCCCAGGAGAGGTTAAACCAACACCAGGGGCAGCAGCCTCTCACCCTCCCTCAACAGATGTTCTAGGACCAGCTGAACAGCCGAGGCCACGGTGCTTTCTTCTTTAAGATTGACAGGAAACTGATCTCAGATAAGTCCACATACAGTATCAGGGTACATCTCAGTGACTGAATGTGTCTGAGTCTAGACACACCAGGTTTGAATTTTATAAGGATTTTAAAAACACAACACCTCAAAGGAATATGATACCAAAAAAATCCCAGAGGATAGCATTTAAAAGCATTACTGAAAACACTTATTTCCAAAGTGGTCCTCGATGAAAACAAACAACACACAATACATGTAAACAAATAAATGAAGACACACTAATTACAAGATAAACCTACTACTGTAATCTCCCTTTCCACCCACGCCCAAGATTCAAACTCACTGCCTTAGTGAACAGATTCAAACTCACTGCCTTAGTGAACAGATTCAAACTCACTGCCTTAGTGAACAGATTCAAACTCACTGCCTTAGTGAACAGATTCAAACTCACTGCCTTAGTGAACAGATTCAAACTCACTGCCTTAGTGAACAGATTCAAACTCACTGCCTTATTGAACAGATTCAAACTCACTGCCTTAGTGAATTTCTCCCCACAAATATGCCTTTACCCTAGTTTTAAAAATCTTTTTGGCTTTGTTTAATATGTAGGGCCAGGTTGTTCAAGTTAGGGATCTCTGTGTTGGGATTTGTTTGACCGGAGCCCAATCACCAACTCGGGAAACGTAAGGAAATTGTAAAAAGCCCCAGCGGGCGGTGCAATGACGAACGGTGCGACAAAAACAAAGCAAAAATGAGATGTGTGGTGATGGGAAGGAGGTCTATGGCAGGCAGGCAGGGACATGATTGGAGGAGGTGCAAAAAATCAGACAAAAAGCTCTACAGCATGTAGACTACACGGTACACTTATATAGAACTTTTATCCAAAGCGCTTTACAATGAAGGCCTCTCATTCACCCATTCACACACACATTCACACAGCAATGGCAGCAGCTGCCATGCAAGGTAACCTGCTCACTGGGAGCAATTTGGAGTTCAGTGTCTTGCCCAAGGACACTTCGACACGTGGACAGGAGGAGGCGGGATTCGAACCGCCGACGCTATGATCATTGGACGACCCGCTCTACCTCCTGAGCCACAGCTGCCCCTACATTTGGCTATACTGTACATTACCACTGAGATGATATGGTAAGATCGAGCGATGACTGAAGTGTAGACCAGGTTCTTGTAGGAGGTGAAGGCGATTGCTGAATGGAGATCAGGTGCGGTGATGAGGGAGGAGGAGCAGATAGGTAGCAGGTGCTGTAAGCTCGTTCACTGCAGCCTCAGTGAACGAGCTCAGAGCTGTTGGGGACGTCGGGGTGTCCGCTGACTCGGCAGGCGGAGGAGAGCGGGGGTGAGCGAGGGCGAGTGAGGGCGTACCCCGGCCCCGGGGGTGAGCGAGGGCGAGTGAGGGCGTACCCCGGCCCCGGGGGTGAGCGAGGGCGAGTGAGGGCGTACCCCGGACCCGGGGGTTGATGGGGGGAAACTCGGGGGAGCCTGAGCGCCATAGAGTAGGCCCAGGGGGCGGAGCATGAGGAGTCAGGTGGAGGAGAGGTGGAGGTCAGGTGGAGGAGAGGTGGAGGAGAGGTGGAGGTCAGGGGGAGGTCAGGTGGAGGAGAGGTGGAGGTCAGGGGGAGGTCAGGTGGAGGAGAGGTGGAGGTCAGGGGGAGGAGAGGTGGAGGTCAAGTGGAGGTCAGGTGGAGGTCAGGTGGAGTCATATGGTGAAGTTTTCGTTGTTGAACTTCGACAGGAAATAGTCCAACTTCCTTCATCTCTACATCTCTCTCTATGTGTCCTGGGAGGAGCATTGAGCCTGTATCTGATAACATTACTCTGAGCTTCCTGCATTTTGTTTTTAAGCTTTTGAGAAAGTCCACTATACCATGCGGAGCAGGCAGTCGAAGTGGCACTGGATTAATGAGGCAATTAGACATTTCTTAACCTTAATATAAAAAACGTGTGTAGTGATATAACAACGTAAGCTTTTTTTTTCATAGATAAGATTGTAGCTGCAATTTCCTCACCGGAGATAGATGAATCAAGAGAAACTGCAAGGTTTGTGAAAGTTCACGTGCTCAAACCTTGAGATGAGGACCAGTGCTCTCACTTAAGGATCAGCAGTTTGCAAAAGGAGAGCAGACCTAAGCTCACGGATCATTTGAGAAAACGTTTATTGGTGCACAAGATCACCCACTAATGTTTTGACAAGTGTCTTCTTCAGAGACGTTTCGACAAGGGAGATTCAAGATGTCTTTATTTGTCATGTGTAATGTATGTGTACAGTTACAGTGAAATGTTGCTGCCGGCTCCAAGATTATGTATGATACAGATACTATGATACTCAATTTACAAATGACATGGGTGTGTATATGTACAAGCTATATCTCTGAGGGGGGGGGGGGGGTATATTGACATTTCATCATATGGGTAGGTTGGTTTCGTCCTCTCCCCCCAGGCTTGGGGTCGAGGGGCTTTCTTTTTACCACCCCGAGCCTGGGTGAGGGGGTCACCCGGGCTATATATCCGGGCATACCTCCAGGAGCCAGTAGTCCACCCATCCTGCCTCACTGATGTTAAGATCTCTATTGCTGCAGGAGATCCCGTGCGGCAGGCACAAAAGGGTGTCTCGACTTGAGACGCCGGGGAGGGTCTGCTGTTGCAGCGAGGCTGTCGTGGAGCAGGTGGTTAGGCTCCACGGCCCGGCAGGTGAGACGGGCTTCATTGATAGACGGATTGATGAGGCGGGTGTGAGCGCTGCGGCACCACACTGGTGTGCAATATTCACTGGTCGAGTAGACCAGGGGCCTCATTTATCAAAGAGCGTGTAAATTCTGGTGTAAAAGAGGGCGTACGACGAAAACGCGGAAAATGCGAAATGTAGCGTACGACGAGAATATTTACACGCTTTTCGGATCTATCAAAAATGTCGTATGCCCTTTTCTGCACGAGAAATCCGAGACTGGCGGAGAATAGAGCGTACGCGCACGCGCCTCGTGTTCCGCCCCCTCCACGCCCAAATCCAACCATATATGGTCAAAACTATGACAGCGCACAACGTGGATACCCCGGAAGGAACCGACATAATATAGCGTCGAGCATTAGGACAGACGTTTATGGAAAAACGCGGAAAGAAGAGAAACTTTTCGGAGACGGAGGTGCATGTGCTTGTTGGTGAGGTCCACGCGAGGAAAGAAAATCATCTTCGGAAGGTAAGCTATTTGTACGAGCCTACATTTGTCTGATTGCTCCTACAGTTGAGGTAGCCTACTGTACGTTTCTACTGTAGCCTACGTTTCGTGGCGTAGGCTACACGGACATGCTGTATTATGTGGCAATGAAGCAAACATTCCACACATTCTGTGGTAGGCTATGATTGATTCAGGACCAAAAACAGGGAACGATAACACAGATGACCACTTCATAATGTTAGACCACATTATTAAGACTCATCTAAATCACCCGGTAAATCACACTTAAGCATTTATTTGGCTGCCAACAGAAAAACATATCAATTGAATATGGCTACACAATAAAATGTTTAATGCATAATCAAGTTAACAGACAAACTCAAGGAAAATGACTGAAATTGTTTCTCCAGACTCTGACGTGGGGTGGGACTCAGAGGAGGGGGAGTCTGCAGTGGTCCTTGACCTGACGGTCGTGCCCCCGCGAGTTGTACCCTCCACCTCCAGCGCCACGACCTCCAGTGCCATCACCTCCAGCGCGCCGGCCTCCACCTTCTTATCAGCTTTGAATATATATCTTGGCAAACATAACACGGGATGATGTACAAGGAGGGGACAGATACCTAGTGAAAGTACTATTGGTTGCTAGTAAAAAGACAATAACGAGGGCTTGGTATAAGGTGGAACGCCCAACCAAGGAGCAGTGGCTGGGTGTTGTGGAGGAGATGTATGTTAGGGAGAGGTTCACGCATGCATTGAGGATGCAGGAAGGAAAGTTTGAAGGGAGATGGGAAAAATGGATGGATTATAGAAGGAAGTGTGATGATACCACTAATATTAAAATTGTCATATTTGAGTAAGAAAAAAAGCTGCATGGATGGATGTACCCATAAGCTGTTATTGTAGGTTTTTATGTTTTATTGTATTGTCGTTGTATGGATGGAAAATGCTAATAAAGATTAAAAGTAAATAAGACAAAGAATATGTATCTTGGTTATGGACACACCAACAAGCCAGCCGTCACGCGCAGCGCCTGCCTCCAGTCTAGCCCCTACCCTGCTGTGCGCCAGGATGAATGAGTCATGCGTGGAGCCAGGCCACCGTGCCACTACACTTGTGATGAGCATGTCGGCGTCACATATGATTTGGGTATTTCTAGTGTGCACATTTTAGCGATTCACATAGACGTATTCCTTCACTGATGGTGCCCTTATGTGGGTGCAGTCGCCATCGCCGTCACCTATTTGGAGTTCTATCTCGGCCAGTATACTAGGCCGAGTAGCGCCGGATTCATTTAGGCTCGCATTACGCACAGGAGGACTGTCATTTATATGCTTACCAAAGAGCAAACAGGTCCACATGATCACATATTGATGACAATCTAATTGGTCAATGATTGCCGTTTGATGGAGTGCCTGCATTAAGTGTGTGACATATAGCGCGGAAGGGTTTGGGACAGCGCATAGGTACAGTTTGGGGAACAAATCCATATCGAACCATGAATGAGCCGGTTAGAGGACACGTCTAATCTTGCATTGCGATATATGTTTGTGCTGAATTGGCCTAGTAGCCTACATGATTGTGCGTTCATGAACTGTCGCTCTTATTCTCTCCGTCAAACATAGTAATTCACCGACGCACCACCTGCGTCGCCAGTTCCCCCTGTGTTCAAAAAGGGCGTAGAACACCGTGTAAATCGGTAGGACAAGCTGAGAGGTGTCCTACAAAAGCGCGGAGAAAGGCGACTAAATTTTCGCCCTTTCGGCTTGATAAATCGCAATGTGGGGGGGGCAAATGGCGTACGCCTGAACTCGCGAAAAAGACCGTGTAAAAGAAGGCGTACCTCAATGATAAATGAGGCCCCAGGGCTAGGGCTGCCGTTGTTGTCAATCAACCAGTTTCTTACCAGAGACATTTATCTATTAAGAGTTCCTGTATAACTCTGGGATCTTTACTGGATACTAATATGGTACAGTCATCTGCATAAAGCATCATTTTAGATTAGTCACTGCTGCCGGCATATGATTTACATAAATGATATAAATTCAATTAAAATGTAAGCGCATTGTGTTGCCTCTGTGTATGAAATGTGCTATATAAATAAAGTTTGATTTGATTTGATTTAAAAACAACAATGGTCACAAAATCGAGCCCTGTCGTACCCCACGTGTCCTCCATAACTGTGGACAGGGCGTCACCTACTTTACACACCTGTTTCCTGTTTGCCAAGTAAGATTTGAACCAATTCACAGCTTTGTCTTTCGGGACAATACATTTCAATATCATCAAAAGAGTCCCATGATCAACAGTATCAAAAGCCCTCTAAGCCTAAAATGACCATATGTGTATAAAGCTGGTCTCTATGCCCTGACTGAGTTGACCATGCCTACAGCGTCACTGATCCAGGAAGGTGAGAATCTGAAGCCCAGCAATAACACCCAGTCTGTGGATCCTCCTGCCCCTCTTAACATGAACACGTTTGGAGGAGTCGCTGGAGCAACTGAGCTCTGCTAGCTATCAACATCTAAGGACTCCAGTAATGAGGTTGTTGGTTATTCCTTTAAGACCGATGCTCTAATCTGTTGTCTATGGAAAACGTGGTGAATGGACACTCCTATATGATTGAAAGCTATAGGACTGCAATTAGATGCCTTGATGATCCATTTTTTAAGTTATCACGCATGGGAGTCTAAACCCCAAAGTTTGGTCCCTCTGTGCCCCATACAGAACCTAATGTGGAATGATATATTGTCCTACACTGACAAACAAGGTGCAAGTATATTCTACCACACTCCTTTTTTAAAGACTTTGCTCAGCCTACTGAGACATGTCACCAAAGACCTAGAAGACTTAAAAAAGAAAGAATCAAGACTTATATGGCACTCTATCACTCTCAGAATCCTGGAGAGAAAAGTGAATCTCACGTGGGCTCCGCCAGAGAAAAAAACCTGTCCTTCAGATTGGATGACACGCCCTCTATGTAAAAATGGGAACAGGTCTTATGCTCTTAAGATATCAGGCTCCTGATCATCAAGAAAACCAAGTCTGACCAAGAAATAGAGAGCATGGACATTAAAGCTCAATGAGATCACTTTTTTTTTAATCCAAGCCAACCATGGCTCCCCGGCATCGTTAAAGTTCTGGGGCATAGAAGAAGTTTTCGTGTCCCAGAGAGACGGTGACATCCTAAAAAAGCTTCTGTGCGGAGAAGCAAACTGGATCCACAGAGTAAATACACTAGAACCCTCTGGACTTAAAGGCACCCCGAGGAGTTTATTTTTGGTTATGAAAGAGTCTCATTTTAATGTGCGTGAATCTACATTACCCACACTTGTTTATGTGTCCATTTTCGACTTCTATGTAGTTTATTTTTAGATTATAATTTCTTGGTCGGGTCGTCCAGAACTTCCTTGGAATGACGAAACGATTTACTGCAGTAGCCTACGCCGCCGACAAGAGACAGCGCGAGCAGCAGGTAATGGCCAGTTATTGTCAAAAGTAACGTTACTAGTAAGACATATGTAATTATCTCGTCAGTGGCCATCGTTCTGTCTTGAAAACACCCGTCTCAGGTAGCTAAGGTTTACGAGTGCGCAGGGAGGCTCATGGGAAATGTGGTCTTTTTGGGCAGAAAACACTTCCGCTTCCCGAAAATCACTTTAATGAAGAGCTTAGCCCTTCATGTTTCTGATAGTTAGCTTTATTCAGCCCTTTGAACACACAGACTCCCCCCTTTCAGACACAGAGTCGATTTTCCTGCTCGACTAGAAGTCCTCATTTCAAGCGACTAGTCGACTAGTCGTTCCTTTATTATTATGATGATGATTATTATTATTAATATAACCTTACCAAACACACGGAGCGAGCGGCAGCAGCCGCCTCAGCAAAGCGGTAGACTAATTCTCAATGTGTCGGCATTCGGCAACACAGCAAGGAGACTGAACAACAGTTTATTATTTTTGAGGATTTAGAGGTTGTTTTTTTTTCTGCGACTAAGCGACTAATGAAAACTTGCTTGACTAGGACTCTTCTCGGAGACTAACGTTAAGTAGACTATTGGGGGGCAGCCCTAGTTTCTATAGACGTGCTCTCTATCTATGCACTTATATTTCAAAATTGTTTTCCGTTTGTACGGTACTGGTCTCTGATTAATCTTTTTCTTATGCATCGATTGCTGTGTTGTATTTCTTTGACTGATTGTATTGCTAGATCTTCTACTGATGATTGATAGATGTGCCCTTTCTCCAACATGTTTCTAGTGTATTTTTTCCGTATGCATTGGGTGTTTGAATACATTTATTCTGTTGTGCTATCATTACGTGTAATAGTGTAATACAGAACACTTTTAGTTTGGTTTTGTAAACTTGAAAGGAGTTTCCTCTTTCCCATTATAAATCATAAATAGTCGACAAGCTGTTCTATTTTTCGGGGGGCCTGCAGGCCAGGCCAGTTAGCACGCCAGTCCACCAGGAAAACTCCCGGTGCTCCCGATGGCCACCCCGCCCCTGCCTGAGAGGACCAGTCTGCCCATAGGAGCTGACGCGCGATGAGGACACCGTCTTGCTCAGAACCAGATGTGTCTTAACAGTGTTGCCTACTGTACAGTCAGATCAAATAGGCCACACCGGTATGAACCAGTCTCTCTGGATCCATTACTCACAGTATCTTAAAAGGGAGTAATTACCTCAGAAGGGGCGGTAACAGCAGGTCTGGTCCATTGTGTGTGGTAATGTTCTCACCGTGTTGCGAAGCAATGTTCTCTCAGAGTGCTGAGTATGCACAGTCGTTGTTCCCCTGTGATTCTAGTGTGTTAGTCTCACATTTCAAAGCAGTGTGTTATTTGTCTCAATATGACTCAAAACCATGTGTCTTTTCTCCTGGGAAGACCTTGACTTTGCCACTACAAACAGATGGGTGCTGCGGTCACTATATCCCAGTTATTAAAAGTCTCTTTGGACTCTGGGTGGGAAGTGGAGCACTTTGGTGACAAGTCTTGGGTTTGCTCTCAAAGTGGCCTTTAAGCTGGCTTTTGTGGGGTGTAAATTGGTCTTTTTTCCCCCCAAAGTTTCCTTTTACCACACACTACAGGCTCAAGTGCTCTGGTAATTCTCACCTTGTGTTTGAACATGTAATGAAGAGAAACAAGAGGTCCATATTAATACAACAATACTTAGATTCTTTTAGCTTTATATCCTCCAGTGGCTGAGTGCCCCATTTGCTCCTGGGGTGGACACCAGATGAACACAGAGCCTCTTCGACCAATAGCCTGGCTTCTGCAGGAGAGGGCCTGAGAGCTGTTCATGTAACCAGGCCCAGATTGATGGTGAAGCCCTGGCCTTGACTAAACTAGACTAGCCCTGGACTTGACTAAACTAGACTAGCCCTGGACTTGACTAAACCAGACTATCCCTGGACTTGCCTAAACTAGACTAGCCCTGGACTTGACTAAACTAGACTAGCCCTGGACTTGACTAAACTAGACTAGTCCTGGACTTCACTAAACTAGACTAGCCCTGGGTTTGACTAAACTAGACTAGCCCTGGACTTGACTAAACTAGACTAGCCCTAGACTTGACTAAACTAGACTAGCCCTGGACTTGACTAAACTAGACTAGTCCTGGACTTCACTAAACTAGACTAGCCCTGGGTTTGACTAAACTAGACTAGCCCTGGACTTGACT
The DNA here is from genome assembly GCF_949987555.1 of Borostomias antarcticus. NCBI lineage: Eukaryota > Metazoa > Chordata > Actinopteri > Stomiiformes > Stomiidae > Borostomias > Borostomias antarcticus. Next base: position 31,461,390 of record NC_140237.1, read on the forward strand.
AAACTAGACTAGCCCTGGACTTGACTAAACTAGACTAGTCCTGGACTTGACTAAACTAGACTAGCCCTGGACTTGACTAAACTAGACTAGCCCTGGGTTTGACTTGTTCTTATCGAGTCAACCCCTCCCAACTTCAGCTTTATGAGTGAGGCTAGAGTGCATAAGAAAGGAGGTGGAGTTGCCATTTTGTTTAATGACTCCCTCCAATGTAAGCAGATGTGTTACGGAAATTTCGGTTCCTTTGAATATGTGGCTCTTCCAGTAGCGTTTCTAGCTTATATGCCACCCTGGGCGAACCCCCCGCCACGGTGCCCCCCCCCCCCCCCTCCCCCCGGCCCCGAGCCGACGCGGTGGAACACTTTCAGTTTCGTTTTGTAAACGTGAAATGAACGGGCTTTCCGATTGTGAATGATAGACTGTCGGCAAGTTGTTGGGCGGGGCTACTCTTCTTGCCTCCCCCCCACGAGATGCCGCCCTGGGCGGCTGCCCATGTTGCCCATGCCTAAATATGCCACTGGGCTCTTCAGTTCAATTCCTCTTCTCGAGCTTATTTCTAAACATCTACGGGCCACCTAAATACTGTCACCTAAATACTGTCCAAACGTTTCTGAGCTGCTGTCTGTGTCTCACAGTGGTCAGAGTCAAGCTCCTCTATTAGTAAGTGGTCAGGACTCGTTCAGGATCCATCTGGCTGTGACTGTGTACATTTGTCTGCCCACTGTCGTTCTGATCTGTCTGTCTGTCTGTCTGTCTGTCTGTCTGTCTGTCTGTCTTTCTGATCTGTCTTGTCTGTCTGTCGGTCTTTCTGTCGTTCTGATCTGTCTGTCTGTCTGTCTGTCTGTCTGTCTGTCTGTCTGTCTGTCTGTCTGTGTCTGTCTGATCTGTCTTTCTGTCGTTCTGATCTGTCTGTCTGTCTGTCTGTCTCTCTGCAGGGAGGAGGAAGGAGAAGAGGCCCAGAGGAGCAGAGGAGGGGCGCGGGAGGAGGAACGCCATCCGTCTGAGCGGTGTGTTCACGGTGGAGACCGTGGTGGTGGCCGACACCGACATGGTCAAGTACCACGGAGCCGAGGCGGCCCAGAGGTTCCTGCTCACCGTCATGAACATGGTAGGGCTCCACCACACACACGCACACACACACGCACACACACACACACACACCCGCGATGTTTAAAAGGTTATGTTAACTCGCCCTCTATCTTGCTGCTGTGTAGCTCTTGGCAGGGAGGGGCTTCTGCTCCGGAGAGGGACAGGCAAAGCTCCTTACCCTGCAGCGGCTCATTACAGCACAGCTAACCAGACAGCTGGTCAGACCTGCTCACAGGTCCAAGGCAGAGGCTAACCAGACAGCTGGTCAGACCTGCTCACAGGTCCAAGGCAGAGGCCCTGACCAGGTGGAGGTGGAGATGGAGAGAGGGAGAGGAGGGAGACGGAGAGGGAGAGAGCGAGAGGAGGGAGGTGGAGGTGGAGAGAGGGAGAGGAGGGAGGTGGAGATGGAGAGAGGGAGAGGAGGGAGAAGGAGAGAGGGAGAGGAGGGAGACGGAGAGGGAGAGAGGGAGAGGAGGGAGACGGAGAGGGAGAGGAGGGAGGTGGAGGTGGAGAGAGGGAGAGGAGGGAGGTGGAGATGAGAGAGGGAGAGGAGGGAGACAGAGAGGGAGAGGAGGGAGGTGGAGATGGAGAGAGGGAGAGGAGGGAGATGGATATGGAGAGGGGGAGAGGAGGGAGATGGAGAGAGGGAGAGGAGGGAGATGGAGAGAGGTAGAGGAGGGAGAAGGAGAGGAGGGCAGAACAGCAGCGTTGTGAGGTCCACCTGGGTGGTCGAACAGGAGGCCAGAGAGAGCCAAATGTTTTGTTTCGTTTATTTAGTTTAAAAAGGACTCACTCCCTATTCCTTATGTAGTGTTCCCCATATAATGAACTACATAGGGAATGATTAAACGGTTTTCAACCAATAGATGGAACGTCATTCCGTCGGATATTGATGGACGCAAGCAAGCCGACGCGTAAAGTATCATGTAAACAAACCGAGCACTGATGGCAGTAGGTTGAAATGTACTCAGGTAGTATTGGGTTTCCATGTTCAGTTTTGAATGTTAATTAAAAATAAATAAATTGTTGAAATTCTAATGATGTGCAAGTGTAGTTTTGTCAACTATGATGCTGTCTGCTAATAGCAAGCTGTAAAGTTGCACAATAAGACCATGATAGCCAGTTAGCTCACGAGCATAGCAGCAGCTTCCATAACATTAACGGTAAGTGTCGGTGGCAAAAGCAGTTAGCTAACATTACAACGATGATTCCTGTAGCTATTTTGATGCTGTTGGTTCAACTTCTGTTTCTCAGACATAAATGGAGGCGAACTCAAACTCGCATTAGCAGCAAAACAGCTATAGGAATCATAACGTTAGCTATCTGCTTTAGCCACCGATAGCTACCGTTCACTTCACGTCTTTTCCTTCGCTAAAACATGACAGCGTTGCATTGTGGTATACGGGAGAAATTGTAGGGACATCTTCTGTTCACTAGAAATCAACGTGAATTGTGAGTATTTTGTAGTGAACTATATAGTGAATGAAATTAACCGTTGAGAATTTAAACACTAGAAAAAAATTGTGGGCGCACTGTATAGTTCACTATATACATCTATATACATTATATATCACTATAATAGGGAACGGTTTTGAACACAGCTATTGATCTTGATTTCGTGGAAGTAAAAGTATCTGTAGTCCTGTAAACAGTAAACAAATAAACACAAGATTAAAAAAAAAAGTTAATTTTTTTACAAGAATTGATAAATATTGAGACCATATCAATTAGTTTGCGAGTATTTTTGCCCATCCACATCCATTGTATGACCAAAACGGTGGTAGAGCAATTATAAACTTTCTCGAAAATGCTAGTTTTGTCAACGTTTTGATCTGAACCATTGTATATGATCATAAGTAACCTTAAAACAGGGCTAAACATGCATTTTCCCTTTACTACTCCTTTAAATCATTAGCCAATTATTAAAGAACATTTAATAATACATTAATAACTCATTAACTAATAGTTTGTGAATGATCTATTAACTATTTATAAGGGGTAGTTCTTCTAAAGTGTTACCCAAAAGGCTGTTGGGCCTCTTCTCTCCCCCCAGCCCACTCCTGACCCGGTACAGGTATGCTGTGGCTAGTTTGGCTGACCAGCACCGTGTAATCAACTTTGCCTG
>NC_140237.1:31477100-31487100 GCF_949987555.1 Borostomias antarcticus
TGCCTGTGTGTGTGTGTGTGTGTGTGTGTGTGTGTGTGTGTGTGTGTGTGTGTGTGTGTGTGTGTGTGTGTGTGTGTGTGTGTGCGTATGTGTGTGTTTGGGCATTTGTGTGTGTGTGTGTGTGTGCCTCTCCAGTCAGTAGATCAATGAACACGTTGATGGTATATCACCCAGAATGCTCAGTGAACCATCTCAGCCTGGCCCTGCTGACCTCCCGGAGTGTGTTCATCCTTCCTGCCATATTGTCTTCCTCTCTTCCAGAGGTTTCCGTGATCTTTCCTTTCCACTGTGCCCTGACAGGGCTGGGCTCTGTTTAGTCAGGATGAGTTTCTCCCCGTTTCTGCACCCTACCAGTGCTTTTGAAGTGTGGGTCAGTAACACAGAGGTGCCCAGCACTCCAGAAGTCCCCAGTGACTTTGGGGTTTGGCCTTAACATGGCTACCATCCTCCGGCCTGATATATCACCAGTTAATAGGGCCTTTGATGTCGCCACATACCACATAAGGTTCTCCTGTGTCGAGTCTCTCACCGACAACACGCTCTGTTTTTACTGGTTGAAAATCAGCCAAACAGAAGACTCAATCCCTTTTGGTTTTCTCCGGGTCTCCATGTTGAGAGAGGGTTTCTTCACATACGGTATCCAAGCGATATTGTGCGGAGAACAACAGTTGGTCGTCCAGGAGTCACACCCAGATTCCATGCAGTTCGAGTTGGCATCACCATTGTCGTCAATGGTGATGGTTAGGTCACGGTGGGGGCAGCCCTTCCCTGGAAGGAACAGCAGCTCAGTTGAGCTTGAGGTGGTGTGGCGCCATCCACTCTGAGATGTCAGCCAGGCACATAGCAATGCATGCCTCCACTTGTGTGTCAGAAGGGGGAAATGACAGGACCAGTTGGGTGTCATCAGCATAGCAGTGATAGGAGAAGCCATGCAAGCGAATGACAGAACCCATAGATGTAGAGTAGAGGGAAAAAAGCAGAGGACCCAGGACAGACCCTTGTGGAACCCCTGTAGACTACGCGGTTCCAACATCAACCCTCTCCATGTTACCTGGTTGGAGCGGCCCGTCAAGTAGGATGCAAACTGGGAGCGTGGAGAGCCAGTGACACCTTTCTCCTCAAGGGTGGAGAGGAGGATCTGGTGGTCTACCATATCAAATGCTGCTGACAGGTCTAGGAGTATCAGGACAGAAGAGATAGAGTTCGCTCTCACGGTGTGGAGTGACTCCATCACTGCAAGGAGGACGGTCTCTGTCGAGTGGCCAGCCTTGACCCCAGACTGGTGAGGGTCCAGGAGGTTGTTCTGGTAGAGATATAAAGACAGTTGGGTAAAAATAGCGTGTTCAAGTGCTTTTGATAGAAGAGATAGAAGGGAAACCGGTCTGTAGACATCAGATGGGTCAAGAGATGGTTTCTTCAGGAGGGGGGTGACTCTGGCAGTCTTGAAAGCGGAGGGAAAGCATCCTGACACCAGAGATGCGTTGATGAGGCGGGTTAGGAATGGAAGGAGTTTGGGCGCAACAGACTGAAGGAGAGTGGAGGGGACAGGGTCTAGGGAGCGTGTGGTGGGGCGGCCACTGTAGCTGTAACAAGGTTGAGGACCTCGTTAGGGGGGAGGGGAGGAAGGTAGGGCGAGGTGGGATGTGGGGGGGGGGGGCAAGCAGAGAGGGAAGAGAGGGTGAGGGTGGAGAGGTGAGGTTGGTGCACGGAGCGTTGACTGGTGGAGGGGGGAAAGAGGATCTGATATCGTTAACTTTCTTGTTAAAGAAGTTGGCGAAATTGTCAGGGAGGAGTTGGGAGTAGGAGGTGGGGGCTGGAGTAGTGAAGAGTTAGCTTCAAAGACTTTTAGGATTGGAAGCATAGGTTAGGTTTTAGAGTGGAAGAAAGCAGCTTGAACAGCAGACAGGGAGGAGGAGAATGCGGAAAAAAAGAGATTGGAAGTTAAGAAGTAGTCCATGTTTTCTCCATTTACGAGTCCATGTTTTCTCCATTTACGCTCAGCTACAGTATTCTCAGGTACCGTCTATCAGTGGGTAGTGGGAGTCTGGAGGTAAGGGGACAAAGATTGTCCAGAGGAGATGAAAGAGTAGAGAGGAGATCAGTAGCAGTATCAGAGGGTAGGAGAGAGAAGGATTCAGGGGCAGGGAGGGCAGAGATAGCAGAAGAGGAAAGGTCTGTAAGAGAGCAAGCTACCGGTAGCAACCATGTGGATAGGGGGAGGAAGTACGGGGGAAGAGAGGAGGGAGAGGGACCAGCACATGAGACAGTGGTCAGAGAGATGGAGGGGAGTGAGAGAGGTTAGGGCTGGAACAGTGTCTAGTGAATCCAGATCCAGATGGTTGCCAGCTTTGTGGATAGGAGGAGAAGAGGAGAGGTGAAGGTCAAAGGAGGAGATGAAAGAGAGAGAAGAGGTTCCAATTTCTCACTCTAGATGTTAAAGTCCCCGAGGAGGATGAGTGCAGACCCATCATCAGGGAAGTGCGAAACTAGTGTATCAAGCTCTTGGAACTGTGTTACACCTGAGTACAGGGTATCTCACATCACAGAGCTGTCCGCCTGTCTCTGGTGTCCAGACTGTGTCCACCTACCGAGCATTCAAATTCAGCGAACATAGCGAACGTTTGCGATCGTTAGCGAACTATTTTCCGTTAGCTTTGCGTTCGCCGCAAACATTTGCTAACAGAAGCTAACAGTCTGGAGAGGTAGATCGCCAGTAACGGAACGAGGATCACAATGGACCCAGGCTTGTAGCCTAACGGTATTTTGGAACATTGATATTGATATGATATTAATAATATTAATATCATATCTGCTATCCGACTATTCAGAGCCCTGCACTTCGATGCAAACGACAGGCTTGACAGAAAGCATCCTGTCTGTTTGGGTCAGTGGCTTCCAATCTGTCCCTGAAGTGCGTGTGCGCAGTATTGGACGTTTTCCCAAGACTACACCTTGTACCAGAACAAGATGAAGGTGAAAGGGATATTTCTCCCAGGACCCAGTCTGCTGTTCCAGGAGTTCCATGTAGTAAGTGCTCTGGGCCAGGCCTGCCTCTGCGTCTGGCCAGTCTCAGCTGGTCGCGCCTGTCAAACGGTCACATGCTATCACCCGGCAGCGCGAGCCGTTGATGTCATGGAAGCTGTGACCGACAGAGACAGTGGTGCGAGCGCGGCGCGAGACCTGTCGCCTGGCTCTGCCTGGTCGCTCCCTGCCCTGACCTGCTCCCGGCTGCACCCCGGCCCCGTGTGATAATCCGCCCACAGGCCACGACAATGAGAACACTCTTTCTCTTTGTGCTCCCAGCCTGAAGTGTGTGACCCACTTTGAGCCGTACCAGAATGCCAATCCTGTAAAAAGAGTCCCAACCACCCCGCCCCCCTCCACTCCACACTCTCTCTCTTCTCCTCCACCTCTTTGTCCCGTGTGAGGGTTAGGGTTTTCCCCCCCAAACCAATGTTGTGATTTAGTCGTGGATTTTGTATTCCGTGCCTGCCCAGACAGAACTGTCACGGCTCCAGAGTGAGACAGATGGGAGTGGAGGTAAATGCGGGGGCTGGACCACTCACTTCCTTTGTTTATTGTCTTATCAAAAGTCCTCTTATCAAAGCTGCTGGTCCCCTAGCCCCACCCACTCTCTCTCTCTGGGTACCGGCTGGGCGAGGGAGGGATAGGGTTAGCCTGGTGTCGCCATCCTGATCACGTGAGCTCACATTCTCCACGGGTCAGTCTGGACTTCTTCACATCCACACCGATTTCCAGAAATTACAAAATAATGGACCAATCAGGAACTGTGTTTTAATTGCCAAACAGCAACAAACAACTCCTGTTTGGTTCCCGTAGCTGATGTGTGGAAATGATACAGGCTAATACAGGCTGCTTGCAAAAGTCTCCCGAAGCAACTAGTGATAACGTTAACGTTAGTAGAATAAACATAGCCGTGCAGTTATTGCAGAAATGGACTCAATAACAACAATCAAACAAGCACAAGAGTATGCACTAGAAGAGTTTATTGGACGAAAAGACGTTTTTGCCATTCTGACAATTGGATTTGGCAAACGTTTTGTCCCACTGGCTGAAGGAGGAGAGGAAAAGCAAGGATTCCCTCCACTGAAATTGGAGGGGTAGGGTAGGGTTAGGGGTATGGATAGGGCTAGGGGTAGGGGTAGGATTAGAGGTAGGGTTAGGGGAAGGGATAGGGGTAGGGTTAGGATTAGGGGTACGGATAGGGGTAGGGGTAGAGATAGAGCTAGGGGAAGGGATAGGGTTAGGGGTACGGGTACAGATAGGGCTAGGGGTAGGGGTAGGATTAGAGGTATGGATAGGGCTAGGGGTAGGGGTAGGGGTAGGATTAGAGGTAGGGGTAGAGATAGGGCTAGGATTAGAGGTAGGGCTAGGGGTAGGATTAGAGGTACAGATAGGGATAGGGGTAGGGCTAGGGCTAGGGGTAGGATTAGAGGTACAGATAGGGCTAGGGGTAGGGATAGGGGTAGGATTAGAGGTAGGGGTAGGGTTATGGTTCCTGTGTTTGGCTTACAGGCCCGGAGCTGTACAGGGAGAATGGTAGAGCAGGGAAGTGTCCCTTCAGGCCCGAGGGTTAGGGTTGCTGGACAAGCATGGCTGGCTTCACAGAGCGGCCATCGACACGCGGTCAGCATGAGAGGAACGGGGGGAGGTGACGCTGCACAAATCAGCTGATTCACATTTGGCTACTGGTGGGGGGGGTGTCTGCGCGTGTGTATGTGCAATGCATACAGACGCGTGTGCAATGTTTGTGTTTGTGCATGCGCCAGTGGTTGTGTGTGTGGGTCAAGGGGAGGGCAGTCGGGTCAGTGAGAGTGTGTGTTGTTCTGACGTTGAACAAAGGGTCTGGTCCAGTTCTGCCGAGCTGGCCTGGGGCGGGCCTGCCCCGGAGCGCTGCTGTTTTGTCAGCACTGGTAAACTCTTCTCCAGAGGATTTCGTCCGTCAATGGAAACCCCTTCATGTTCTAACGGCTAATTAGCTCAAAATAAATAATTAGACAAACCGTGCTTGTATGCAAGGGGAGTGCTTGTGTGTTCAGAGGCGTGATGAGGCTTTGCCCTCTTTTGAGGCTGTCTGGCTGGATGTGCAGCCAGCGCTGTGAAGGACCACAGCAGTGTTTGATCAGCGAGCGAGCTAGCCACAAATGCTGAGTCAAATCTGAACCATGATGAACGCAACGCTGTTGATCTGGTCACTTTGTTCTGGGGCTTAGGCCGCAGAAGTGCTGGCTTCGACGGATCTTTGAAGCCGCAAAAAATCTCAGTCACGCATTACCTCAGAGTTCTACAGGGTCGGCTGTAGCTCAGTTGGTAGAGCGGGTCGTTCAATGATCGAAGGGTCAGTGGTTTGAATCCCAGCTCCTACTGTCCATATGTCGAAGTTTCCTTGAGCAAGACACCTAACCCCAAATTGCTCCCAATGAGCAGGTTAGCACCTTGCACGGCATCTACCGCCATTGGTGTGTGAGTGTGTGTGTGTGAATGGGTGAATGAGAGGCCATTGTAAAGTGCTTTGAGTGCCGCTAAGGTGGAAAAGCGCTATATAAGTGCAGTCCATTTACCATTTACAGGGAGATTGGTTTATAGATTGGTTTGTAAATTGCTGGTCATTCTGTTGGCCTCCCACTCGGGCATCAGTTTAACCATCCTGAGACCCCAGTCAACCATATACAGTACTATACAAACCAGGAGGTCTACCAACCAGGTAGTTATAGACCAGTCTACCAGCCAGGTAGTTATAGACCAGTCTACCAGCCAGGTAGTTATAGACCAGTCTACCAGCCAGGTAGTTATAGACCAGTCTACCAGCCAGGTAGTTATAGACCAGTCTACCAACCAGGTAGTTATAGACCGGTCTACCAACCAAGCAGTTATAAACCAGTCTACCAGCCAGGTAGTTATAGACCAGTCTACCAACCAGGTAGTTATAGACCAGTCTACCAGCCAGCTAGTTATAGACCAGTCTACCAACCAGGTAGTTATAGACCAGTCTACCAGCCAGGTAGTTATAGACCAGTCTACCAACCAGGTAGTTATAGACCAGTCTACCAACCAGGTAGTTATAGACCAGTCTACCAGCCAGGTAGTTATAGACCAGTCTACCAGCCAGGTAGTTATAGACCAGTCTACCAGCCAGGTAGTTATAGACCGGTCTACCAACCAAGCAGTTATAGACCAGTCTACCAGCCAGGTAGTTATAGACCAGTCTACCAGCCAGGTAGTTATAGACAAGTCTACCAGCCAGGTAGTTATAGACCAGTCTACCAACCAGGTAGTTATAGACCAGTCTACCAACCAGGTAGTTATAGACCAGTCTACCAGCCAGGTAGTTATAGACCAGTCTACCAGCCAGGTAGTTATAGACCAGTCTACCAACCAGGTAGTTATTGACCAGTCTACCAGCCAGGTAGTTATAGACCAGTCTACCAGCCAGGTAGTTATAGACCAGTCTACCAGCCAGGTAGTTATAGACCAGTCTACCAGCCAGGTAGTTATTGACCAGTCTACCAGCCAGGTAGTTATAGACCAGTCTACCAGCCAGGTAGTTATAGACCAGTCTACCAGCCAGGTAGTTATAGACCAGTCTACCAGCCAGCTAGTTATAGACCAGTCTACCAGCCAGGTAGTTATAGACCAGTCTACCAACTAGGTAGTTATAGACCAGTCTACCAGCTTGCTGTTTGTTGCCAGGTAGGTTAGATGGATACATTTCAACCAGTCTAGCACTCATTTCCAGTCTAGCACTCATTAGGTCAGCCCATGACTACATTTCAACCAGTCTAAAACTCATTAGGTCAGCCCATAACTACATTTCAACCAGTCTAGCACTCATTAGGTCAGCCAATGACTACATTTCAACAAGTCTAAAACTCATTAGGTCAGCCAATGACTACATTTCAACAAGTTTAAAACTCATTAGGTCAGCCAATGACTAAATTTCTCCCCTGTACACTTTCTTAATACCGCACCTTTCCCCTCAAAAACACACAAGTAGCCATGTAAACAAGCATTGAAACATAATCTCCCGGCACGTAAAAACAAAAATGGGCATTTTTGCGTAGCTTTTATTTGCATAAATCTGTCAAACTTTCCTGCCTATAATTCTTGAAAATGATAGACATTATACACACATAATTGCAGCCTCTGACTACTGTAGGCATCCGCAGTTGTAAAACAAAATGTAGGAGGATAAAAACATGGAAGAATCTAGGCCAACATCTGTTTCCATCAGCCCAACAGGTCTGCCCACTGCACAGTGGCTCGTCTCAGCCTAGCGCTCTCAGGCATCCAGGTGATGGGTGAAGACTTATACAACACTAAGGCGAGCCGCACTACGCAACAACGTTCTCTGGTCAGCTGGAGCGTAAAAAAAAAAACAGCATTATGGAGGGGCACATTATTGTAAGTAGTATGGTGGCATTCATGCACGTCATATTGTAAAAAGATCGATAGGCAATGAGCTTTTTGAATATGGAATTCTTTTTTGAAGTTGGTTTCAATGGGATATAATATCACACCCGAGCGTGCCTGTGTGTGTGTGTGTGTTTGTGTGTGTGTGCGTGTGTGTACGTGTATGTGTGTGTTTGCCCCATAGTGTGTGTGTGTGTGTGTGTGTGTGTGTACGTGTGCGCGCGCGTGCGTGTGTCTTTGCCGTGGAGGATATGACTCAGTGGATATGTGAGTATTTCTCTGTCCAGATTCAGTCAGGGCAGAGGTGACCAGACAAAGCTGCTCTGACTGAGCAGGGCTGCTCTGCTTCTTCAGCTCACAGGGATGTGAGAGGAATAAGAACTGACAGCACAGAGAGAGACAGTAAAACACCACGATGGAATGGAAAACAGAATATCCTCAGGCATACCTGGGGCTGTTAGCGGTAGCAAAAGATAGTGTGAATACACACACACACACACACACACGCACAAACTTATAGCAGAGCAGAATAAAAGCTCACTGACACGGTAGTATAGAACACTTTTTACAGCTTTTATTACCCTATGCCTCATTAAGTGGCAATTAGGTCTGAAATCTGTAATATGGTTGAGTGAATCATTCCCAAATATAAATAACCAGCCTGTATAAACCATCAGGTTCCAGTGGGCTCTACGAGAGAGAGCATACGTTCTGTACAGTTCGAACATTTCTAGTTCACATTGATCTGACTGTAATTTCTTATCAGTCATGGTAATTGCTGTGTTGTGAAGACAGCTGTGTGGTTCTCCGTCGCTCCAGTTCTGCTGCAGCCAGACCGATTCTCTGGCCTAATTCCACCATAAGATATTCAAGGGGTTAGCTGAATTAGCTAACATGAGCCAATAGGATTAGCTAACTTTGAGAATTAGGCTTAGCAGTGTGGTTTTGTGTGTGTCTGTGTGTCTGTGTGCGTGCGTGTGTGCGTGAAAGTCTTTTTAGTTCATAAAATGTCAGGTGTTTCCATTAACAACTTCACTGTATGATAGTTTTCACCATAAAGACCTGTTTTCTATCACACAGCTGCCTACAATCCCAGAGTTATTGGACAGCAGCTAGACAACAATTATTTGAGAGTCTGACTGGTTTGAAAGCTTTGTCTTTTGTTCTCCACTGGTTGACTGTGCACCTTGATCGGTTTTATTGTTTAGTCTTTGGTTTTGGTTTTTACCCCTCGTGGTGCCTTTATTTTGATAAATATTTTGTGGAAACTGCTGAACTTGGGCCGAGCCTGGGATTGGGTCCTACCTCCATGTTACATGCACTTAGATGTGACATTTACATGCAACCCTGGTGATTGCTTAAGTCATAGTGTGAAACTGTGTGAATCTATGGCTTCTCACTTGGCAGGCAGCTCGACAAGATCATGACTTGGCCTTGGTGTAAGGCTGTGAGTTTCCCCATAGTTCCATTTAGCTTTGCTATTAGCCCTTAAGCACAGTTTGTCCTCAGGGGCTTCCATAGCCGAGCAGTTTTGCTTTGGTGTATTTTAAATGTGTTGCAGTTTCTGTCACGCTCTAGTAGTTGGAAAAAGCTTAGTGCAGCTTAAAGACTGACCAGGCCATCCTGTAATTTCTAGCAGTTACTATGTTACTCTTTCTCCATCTTGTTTGCATCTCTTCACCTGACATCTTCATCTGACCTCAATCAATTCAATTAATCAGTGAATCCATTACATTACAGTCATTTAGCAGATGCTTTTATCCAAAGCGACTAACAATAATTGCATTTAACGTAGGAAAAGCCAATGTACTACTACTTGCCAGAACTCACAAGTGCATCTTCTTTCTAAAACAAGTGACTAAGAACATAATCTAGTGCTGAAGGCAAAGTGCAAGAATAGCAATCCATGTTCACTCAATCAATTGTGAGTCCAACAACTAATTCCCATTACACTATGCACTCATTCCCATTACACTATGCACTAAAATGTTCATCCAGGATTCCTGCGGTGTAACTATATAAACTGTGACATTTATGCTTTTTTGCGTTCGAGGTATCTGAAGCCGGCCTAGCCCTTCTCAGGAACTGTGAGTGTGCTGATGACATAGCATCTGCTACCACAGTCCTTTCTACCAACATAGGAAATTTTGACTTTTATTTTTCGAGGGAGTCTTCTTCAACTGCCATACAACTCCGCATAGCGAACAGCGCCCCATCTGGTCGAAAATCCTCGAAACTACCTCGAAAAATAATGACGCTAAAAACGGCTAAAAAGATCACTTAACGGTAGCGCCGATTAAGTGTTTATTTCGACACTTTTAAATATGAGCGCCAAGCGCCGCCAACTTGGCGACTATTTAAGTCTAAATTTCCTATGTTGGTAGAAAGGACTGTGGTAGCAGATGCTACGTCATCAGCGCCATAGATATGAACACGAGATGAATCGTAATGGATTGAGCGGTGCAAAATACGACCGCCATATTGGTGCGGTACCGCTGTCACGTGACAACCGCTCTCCTCAGCAGTTTCAGTCATAGACAGTCAGTAAAAGTAACCCTGCATCAAGAGA
>NC_140237.1:31492100-31494600 GCF_949987555.1 Borostomias antarcticus
TCCTGATAAAATGACAGGACAGGCCGACAGCGTTGCCGTGGTTCCTTTGGTTCAATACGAGGATGTGTTGTAAAGCAGCCATGATGAAGGCCTATACACGAAGCACGAGTGGGCTGTGACACGCTCAATAGAAGAGGTCCTTAACTAATTTAATCAATTACACCTGTGTCGACCTTACTATGGGTCTAGCAGGTCTCATTGGATTCATCAATTTGCCTAATATCTGTCTGTATCCTATAATATATAGTGGTGGGGTACAGAGAGACAGAAAAGCCATGTCATCAAATTGCTCCGTTACATTAAAATATGTTGTTGTTGTTCACAGATTGGATTTATATTATGGATAGTCCCCATAATTGGCTCAATGAAATTTAAATGACAACATTCTCGTGATGTGTTATGTAGGCTACAAAAATATTTTTATTAATAATTTTCACAAAGTTGATTGTAGACTAATGATGTAATTTGCGCAGGTAGGGTAGATAGATGTGCGCTATATTGCAGTTCTCCTTTTTATTATTATTTTGCTCTAATCGCGCTAAAACTATAACGGGATGAACGGAGCGCATTGCTAAGGGACAGCTTACGATGGGTTCAGACCGCCCTTAAGAAAGTATCCCTTAAGTAAGGTGTACCTTGGCTAAGAAGGCTCTGGGAAACAGCGCACCATCTAAAGGGAGAGCTTAAAACGTAGCTTATGACGCACGTAGCGCTACGAGGGCTCTGGGAAATGCGGCCCTTGGCTGTGAAGCGATTTTGGCGTAGTGGCCAAACTTGGTATTGCAAGTCAGGTAACACCTGCTCTCGCTATGTCAGACTCTGGAGAACTGCACATCTGAAGGTCTGGAGACGTCTCCATCGAAAATCGTTGCTAGAACAGTGCCGAAAACCAATGCTACCAATCAGAGACACTGCCTACATCTCCAATAGGGTGAAGGACGCGGACATGATGTCCTCCAAACAAACTGGAGTGGAGAATCAAAACAAAACATTCACCGTCCCATTAGGAAGGACTGCCCTTAACATGTTGGATTGGTTCTGCAATGCAGGGTATTATCAATCTTTCAAATTGTTTCCACCCACAATCAATGCGTGTGGCATTGATTAAATAACAACAAAACCTGGCCGAATGTCTTCAGTCTCTAGTTGAGTGAAGCGAACGAGTCTAGGTGACACCATGCGGCCCAAAAATACTTTTCCCCATAGACATACATGGTGAATGAAATAAACTAAAACTATTTCTGGATATCACTCAAAGTCAAAAAATGACTCTTTGAATTACCAGGTTTTAAATAATTTAGTCCATTCTTCTTTAGAAGCCACCAAGAGCTTGCGTTTACAACTGTTCCTGTTTCCATGGATGTCTATGGCAACACCGCACTGGCTTATGAGAAAAAGGAAAGGAAGAAAAACACGACTGCGCAGGTGCTGTGGGCCACAGAAGCAGGAAGTGAGCAGGAGGCTTGGAAACCTTTAAGGCTTCATGCGCCGGGTGAACAACTTTCATTGGAATGAAAGGCCGGCCATCTTTCAATGGCACATCCAGTGCTCTTAATACACCCGTAGTTTACCTCCTCTCACTGGCCGGTCGTGTTGCTCTTGGCAGTCGTGAGGGAGCCCAGGCCCTCGGCAGCTCCCGGCGCTAGTGGATATCGATCTGCTCCTTCTGGAGGAGGTGCTCTTCCTAACCGATGTGTGTAATTGGGGGTCGTACACCTTGCTCTCTAAAACACCACATTTGTCTAGACTAGTATTGATTGCCAATCAAAAGCCCCAGAAGACTCGATCAATTCTGTCAGCCGTTGCCATCATTTTGAACAGGGGGGTTATTAAAACACACTGCGGGAAAAAAAAAAAAAAACTTGGATCTGCGAGCCGTCTCCTGGCGCACGCTCCGTGAATTAGCGTAATGAACTCCTCTGTGGGACGACTGGGTTTTCGGGAGCTTGTAATTGTCTTTCTTAACAGCGGAGGTAGAATTCTCTGCGGCAGGGACAGAAACCGTAGCGCACAGCCCTCTTCTGCACACACTCAAGCTCTTTTTAATTTTTATTTTATTTATTTAACCATTATTTTACCAGGAAGTCCCATTGAGATTGGGAGGGAGACCTGGCCAAAATGGCAGCAGCAGAGAAAGGATACAGTACATCAAAATACAGTACATCACAAATACATTACCACAATATAATCAGAAGAAAAATTAAAAAAAGAATAAAAAGCATGCATAGTCATGATAGTGGTCGTTACATTTACATTCTTCTTATAAAGAGTCTTGTCAGCCGTAAAGACAATCCATGTTTTTATTTGGACTACGGACTAGAGGTGCAACATAGAGGCTTTTCTGGGTCTGAGGTCCACGGCTTCAGAGCCTGCTTAGTGGACTGTGGACACGGGGGAATATGAGTCTAGATGTCATTTTATATTGCTTTCATTAAAGCCGGGGAACAAAGACTTGACATTGGGAGTCCACTCCATGTTTTTTATTAGTTTCTGAGTCGCT
>NC_140237.1:31512100-31517100 GCF_949987555.1 Borostomias antarcticus
CAAACCCTATGTCTAGCACCCTCCAAACCCTATGTCTAGCGCCCCCCAAACCCTAGGTCTAGCACCCCCCAAACCCTATGTCTAGCGCCCCCCAAACCCTATGTCTAGCGCCCCCCACATGGGGTACTGGCATCGCTCAGTTTTGTTTTGACCCTGTGCGGCAAACGTGCATGCGAGCAAGACATGTTTGGGAGGTGCACATCACCTGTATGCCCTACACTGTGAGGTATGTTGGTCAGCAAGCCACTTTAACAACCAGAAAACTGCATACTATAAGTACTGTATGTATGCGTTTATGTACTGTAAACTGAACTTGAGGACTATATTTTGAGGAAGTCGCAGTACATGATACACACCTCAATTGAGCGCATTGAGAGCTAATTGGGCCCTGTAAAAGCAAGGTACAGAACCACCCAGACCTCCCTTTTCTTAGATTCAACCACTCTTGATTGTCTGAAATGTTGATATACTTGTCCTCATAGCCTGAAAATTGCTGTCAAAATGTCTGCCAGACCTGTTAAGGTGCCAGGCCTCTGGGGCACTTTAATCATAGGGGAATTCACTTTAAGAGCTGTGGCATATTCTGTTGCCACACTAACCTCTGAATACTGCAGCGTGGTGTGTTTGGACTATATTCTATCTACAGTGTAACAAACAAGGATTCCAATTTATAATAAGCACAATACTGCACAATATACAAAATCCATTTCTCGAGTGGCTCCATTCATCAAGAACGCTCATGTAAAACAAACAAGACAAAACGCCCTTGCGAGGAAATGTATCCAATCAAGCTGAAAAAACAAGCACATTTGTGGCTAGCGTAAATGAAATAATTTGCATTTGCAATGTATCCACATTATTGGAATGGATACAGGCATAACTGTTTGATGCTGTATAATAAACAAAATGTCAGCAATTTTTTTAAATTATATTTTGGCATTGCTCACATGGCAATCGAAAACTAGGGGCCATTATGAACTTTTTATAACAATTTAGAAGTAGAGATATACTTTAGTTTTGTTCAACAGAATTAGTAGCAAAATGTTTTCCATACATTTAGCCAATAACCTTTTGCATACTCAGTCAAATGTTTATGGGTACTGGTGCTTTCATCATCAGTACCCATAAAAAGTTTGACTGAGTATCCGAAAGTGCATGTAGCTTTGTGGCATGGTCAGAAAAATAGATTAATTACATTTTGAGTACAAAATGTGTTTCTAATATTTCTGTTCCAAACCACTGGATACATTCTAGAGTTCTGCGTGTTACAGTAGCTTGCTATCTGGAGATTCCATTCCATTTTCAAACTAGATTCTTACTTCCTTGTCCTGTAGTCCATACGTTAGGTACACTGGCCATAATGACGGGCTGACTAACAGAGATGCGCACCACAATTCTGCAGACTCAGCAAAAATGATGAAGCAATATGATTTTTCAATCTAATTGGTTTTTCTAAAATTGTCAGGATCCAGATGAAATCAATCCCGTTCAAGTGTTCATGGTTGTGTTTGACTGCTGCAAGCATACATTGTTTTTTGTTATCATACTGTATGATCTGGCCTGATGGCTTGATGCCTGCCCACCTGTGCCTCTCACACACAGGCTCACTCAGACTGTAAACACACACACACACACACACACACACACACACACATGCAACAATTCACATTTGCACCTTCATCCACTATTCACTTTAGGCACACTATTACGTCGCATTGCACTGCTTTATAATTGTATAGTTTCTATTGCACTCGTTTTATTACTATTGTAGTGTATTACCGTATTATGACTGTTATTACCATCTTATCTTGTATTGTTACTCTCAATGGACATAAGAATAAAGCAATCTGAATCTGAATGTAAACTATGCGCCAGGCGATGGAAAGTAGTTGAGGTTATTTTCACATTGAAAGGACTATCATGTGTGAGCCATGGGCTACTTACATGATGTAAACTTGAACTTGAGAGAGAACTTGAGAGTCCATCCATGGCAGCAGACAGATGAAACAAATCAGCCAAATGTCAGTGCTTCAATGGGGCTCACGCGGACCTCCAGGAATGCGAGCACAACTCATATAAAATAGCAAATTGAAATATGAAATTGGAAAATCAGCCTTGTCAGTGTCTGTGCCGATGCTCAATGTCCATGTGCAGTTTCAGATGGATTGGCCAACCCACCAAGTAGAAATGTCAGATAGACATTCATCCATGTTATTGCACAGGATAAGTGTGCCTATGCTCCATCACTATGAAGTTAAGAAAAACAAGGAAGAAGATGACCAGAACTGACAACTTGCTAAATTAATCTTATAGACTTGAAACCTCTTATTCAATAACCTTTTGAAATAGATTAGGCCTTAAATCATCAGGAACCGCTCTGATTAACAGAATGACATCAACTCTTGTCAACAACATGTAAGCCCAAAACATGAGGCAATATAGCCCTCAGCCAAAGTTAATCAACACTTAGAAATAACTTTCAAATTGTTTCTCTTTTTGGTGTTCAAGTGCATAAATCTGTTATCACAGTCATGGCTTTAAGCCATACACATATGAAACACAGGCAGGGTGTGTCCTGGCCCTTGTAGTCTTTCAGTGTGTGACTGCGCTTGCATTTGCGCCTGTTCAAGGCCGGGCAGAACTGCTTGGGTGCGGACGTGGTGTGCATGTCGGTGTGCAGCCGGAGAGCCCGTACCCCACTTTTGGGTACACATACACGTTGGTAGACATCCAGCACATCCTCACAGTAGCTGACCAATCGCGTTGCAGTGGCTGTGTACTCGTCCTGGCTGTTGGTATCAGCCAGTTCAAACGATCCCAGGCGGCCCAGTCCAAACACGAGCGAGTCGTCTCCTTCTAAGATGTCCTCACAACAGGCTTAGAGAGATTTATTCGGGGAAACTGGTGGACTCAGCCACCTCTACACAGACTGTCAATACTGCAGTAACTTGGACCTCAAACTAGACTTCAGAGCACATGTAGGCTACTTTTACCTGACACTGTGTTTGATGAACCCGATTAGAAATGTTTGTGATAACTACTAGTGTGCATGGTAACTGAAGTGGATAGGCTTTACTTGCTGCGTTTTCCGTCATTGTACAGTTTATTACTACAGGTGTGGTGATTAAGTGGATATTCCTGTGGAAAAAAAATGTCCATGAAAAATATAAAGGGATAGCCTATACATGGTAAATGGACTGCACTTATATAGCGCTTTTCCACCTTAGCGGCACTCAAAGCGCTTTACAATGGCCTCTCATTCACCCATTCACACACACATGTGCCATGCAAGGTGCTAACCTGCTTATTGGGAGCAATTTGGCGTTAGGTGTCTTGCTCAAGGACACTTCGACATGTGGACAATCGGAGCTGGGATTCGAACCACTGACCCTTTGATCACTGAACGACCCGCTCTACCAACTGAGCTACAGCCGCCCCACTCCACAAGGATGTGGAGACAACTATTCTCTCATCAGGGATTGGGAAAACTATAATGGGAGTGAGAGTGAGGCCTGCCAACTGTAGGCTACCATTTTAATGCCACCAAAACATATTCTGCTGTACAGCTATAACAGAATGAAGGCCTGTAGATAAGTCCAGTGAACATTGAATGCTTTCTCTTATTTCTACATAACATTTGCCCTAAATCACCATTGTCATCGTTATACAACTGTGTTATGTGCTGAGACATGCCCGTGATACAATGAATGATTTGATGGAGGAATTGTGCACACAGTATTGTAATGTTGTCAACAAACTAGGTCAGAGCGGAGGCAGAAGTGAATACTCGCATTCGTGGTTTTATTACACAGATACTGACTAACACATGAGTGGGCTAACCTCAGCCCCATCCGATCTGACAAGAGAGCCAATCAGAGATGCGCAGACCCTAGTGGGGTCAGCCCCCCACCCCCCAACTCCTCCAATCAGGTCTCCCGGCCAAACCCCATGTCGTTAGCCTACAGTATGATGGAAATGTTGACTTTGCTTGCTATTCTGTTCTACTGCTCTATGATACAAAAGCCTAGTTTTCATCATCAAGCTATGCATGGGTAGCCTCGGGTGACAGACCTGAGCTCACGATTAGGATGGTCTCACAAGGCTCATGCGTTGCAACCATGGATGTATTAGTCAAATCACGTCAAACTTTATTTATAAAGCACATTTAAAAACAACCGTGGTTGGGAATAGCTGTCAGCTATTGGCAGGTATCGTTGCGAATTCTCCTTATTCACCTGGCAGCCATATTGGTTAGTCTGATGTAATCAGGGGTGTGGATGTGGAAGTGCCCGTTGCCTTCAATGTTAAAAGTTTGCTGTAAAAACACGCGTTTGGAAATACATGGAGGTGAATGAGCCATAGTTGCTTTCACTCCCATGTATTTCCAAACGCGAAAACAACGTCAGTGAAAAACAATCGGAGTCTGGTAATGATGAGTTTGTATCCCTGATAGTGTATTCAGCCTGTTATTTTGGTTCTTGAAGTGGTGTTTTTACAGTGAACTTTTAACATTGAAGTCAACGGGCACTTCTGCATCCGCACCTCTGATTACGTCAGACTGACCAATATGGCTGCCAGGTGAATAATGAGAATAGATGGCAACTTACTGTTTCAAGCTTCACCATTTTTTTTTTGTTTTGAATAGATTTTTAGATTCCTTAGATCTTTTTTATTTTTCTGTATGGTTTTCAACGTAATATTTGAGTCTGAAGAGAGACTATATAGGCTACTGTACGCCAAGACTGCCATGACAAAATGTGTGAGGGAACCTGCAACATGTAGCTATACTGACTTAAGTTCGAGATGGCACAGTGTTGCTTGCTATACACTTGCTTTAAGCACTGGCTACTATAGAGATGGTTTCACTACGAAGTGCTTTTGGTAGCTAGCTAACTAGCGCTTGTGAGTAACGGATAGCAGGTATCCACATGTGAAGATATATGTAAGAGTCACACCTCCGTCGCATAGGAGAAGAAACGGTATTCCGGGGCGATTCTTTC
>NC_140237.1:31522100-31537023 GCF_949987555.1 Borostomias antarcticus
ATGTGGGACTGGTGTTGGTGATGGGTTGGGGGCCTCTTAACACAGTGTGTTTCTAGCTCTGGATAGACGCTGCTTTCAGACACTGATCTGGAACAAGTCGGTAACCTCCCCCCCGATTATGCCCCTAGCCATCGGGGGGAGAACCCCTGAACTGAATTCACATCAGGGTCAAAGGGCAACTCTACCTCTCAGTGTTCTGACAGGGGGTTTAACAGCATGGTAGTGGGCATTACAGTACAGCCAGGGTAATTAATTGGTAAGTACAGTACTCTGGGTTTGTGAGTGTGTCTCGTTGGTGTGTGTGTGTGGGGGGGGGGGGGGCGGGGGGCGGGGGGGGCACTGAAGTGGAACAAAACATCTCGCTGAATTCTATTTAACTATTTTTTTTTAAGTTTTCATCCTTGAACTGGAGAATGGTCTTTTGAAACATTCTTTATTTTCTGTTTCGGCAAAAGCTAGAGAGATAGTTCATTGTGGTACTGATCTATGTTTTGTTTCACAGAGCTTAACAGTCTATTAACCAAGAGGTCAGATTGGAATGACCCCTAACTGGCTACTCTGTGGCCGCTCTTCCTATCACAATTATTTGTGAAATGGAAGACAAACCTTTTCATTTCTCTTCCTTCCTCCACCCCACCCTCTCTCTTTCCCTCTCTCTCTTTCTCTCTCTCTCCTTCTCTCTCTCTTTATCTCTCCCTCTCTCTCTTTCTCTCTCTCCTTCTCTCTCTCTCTTTCTCTCTCTCTCCTTCTCTCTCTCTCCCTCTCTCACTCTTTATCTATCTCTCGTTCTCTCTCTCTCTCTCTCTCTTTCTCTCTCTCTCTCTTTCTCTCTCTCACTCTTTCTCTATCTATCTCTCTCTTGTTCTCTCTCTCTCTCTCTCTCTCTCTTTCTCTCACTCTTTCTCTCTCTATCTATCTCTCTCTCGTTCTCTCTCTCTCTTTCTCTCTCTCACTCTTTCTCTCTCTATCTATCTCTCTCTTGTTCTCTCTCTCTCTCTTTCTCTCTCTCTCTTGTTCTCTCTCTCTCTCTCTCTCTCTCTCTTGTTCTCTCTTTCTCTCTCTCTTGTTCTCTCTCTCTTTCTCTGTCACTCTTTCTCAACCTATTTTCTTTGTTTTTCTGCGTAACTCATTTCCTCTGGACCAGGAAATCTCCATGGAACCAGCGAGCTGCTTTGTATGGGCTTCTGCCAGAAGTGTTGGAGGGGTGGGGGAGGTGTGTGTGTGTGTGTGTGTGTGTGTGTGTGTGGTCTGATCACGATCAGAGTTGGTCTTCTCCATCCTCCCATCACTGCTGTAGTTTTCACGCTGTGACAGTGTGCTGCTCAGCTCAAGGCTCAGATGAGTGAAGCATTTCTCAGCCATTCATCTTCAGTCTGAACGGAAGACAGGAAGTGATGTCACCACACCTTGCAGCAGTCCTCCTGATTGGCCAATGTCCTCTGACAGGCGGCGGCTCTTATCCAATGGTAGAACCTCAACTGCTGTTGAGACCATAAAAGATGGAGTTTAGATCTCTATGGATAGAAGTTTAGATCTTAACTCCAAGTTTCCAAATGAAACTTAAAAAACAAAAATTTTCAAAGTTTCATTTGGACCCCCCCCCTCCCCCCTTCCCCCTTCCAGGAACCAAATGAAACTTGCTTCTGTTTACTGTTAGCAGAAATCTCTGTGGTCTAATTGTCTAATTCCAGGTTTCTTGTCTTAACGTGAGACATGAGGAATAAGATTCATAGCACCAAAAATGGAGCGTGGATCTCCTAGTGAGAGAGAGAGAGAACGAGGGAGGAGACGACCATCTCTGATTCTGACCTGTCCACACTGACCTGGCCCACACACACACACCCTGTGTGGCCTTGGCTGTGCTACTCTGCCCATCTCACTGTCTCCTCCGTTGCCTAGGTTACATCGAGGCGGCTATTATCCCGGTGGGCGCGAGGAGAATTAAAGTTGTAGAGGACAAGCCTTCCCATAGCTTCCTGGGTAAGAATGACTCCTCACATTACCAACACACACACACACACACACACACACACACACACACACACACACACACACACACACACGGTGTGTAAACAATTCCCTGCTAGACCACCTCAGTGCTGTTATAGCGTGTTATAGAGTGTTCTAACAACAGTTGTAGTGTTCTAATAACAGTTGTAGTGTTCTAACAACAGTTGTAGTGTTCTAATAACAGTTGCAGTGTTCTAAGTTCTAACAACAGTTCTTAGAATGACAAGGGTGGTGAAAAGACAAAGTGCCCTGAGGGACTCAGGCACTGATGTGTAAACATGGATCCCAGGACCAGAGCTGCTCCAGGTCTGTCTCAGGGTGAAAGGAGGCTGGGCTCTTCTGCAGAGGTCGGGGGGATGGAGGAGAGGAGGAGAGGAGAGCCTGAAGACCAAACTCTCCCTCAGAGAGAGAGAGAGAGAGAGAGAGGGGGGAAGAGAGAGAGAGGGAGAGAGAGAGAGGGAGAGGGAGAGTGAGAGAGAGGGAGATAGAGAGGGAGAGAGAGGGAGAGAGAGAGAGAGAGAAAGAGTGAGAGGGAGATAGAGAGGGAGAGAGAGAGAGGGAGAGAGAGTGAGAGAGAGAGAGGGAGAGAGAGAGAGAGAGAGAGAGAGGGACATCTGGTCAAGGAAGCTCTCAAACACAACCTCCTTTCTTACAGCGAGAGGCCTTGTGTATTTCCTCCCACCTTCCTTCCGAACAGAAAACATCCAAATCATGTTCCTACGTACACAGGGCCCTACGAACCCTAACCCCGTAGAACAATATGGCTTTGGGAACGGAGTGGAACCGGGGCGTGGAACAGGAACACTCTGTGTGGAGAACAACATGGAGAGTGTGTGATTGCGCAGCTCCAAAATAACACAATAATCAAAGAACACCTGGGAATGAGTAGATGATTATGTGTAATGATTATGTGCAATGATGGAATCATTGTCTTCCAATGTATTAGGCTTTAACTTGTGTTTATTAGCTGGCTAAGCATAAAACAAACTTGTTTAGGGAGAGTTTGTGTGACATTCAATGTTTACACATCTCAGCACTTCTTAGAGAGTCATAGATGTTTGTTTTTTTTCTCCCATCCCTGGTGTTCCCTAGCTAACAGAGAGAGAGAGGGAGAGAGAGAGAGAGACTTCAGTGCATTACCTAACACCAGCAGGTCTTCTTCCTGTGAGAGAGAGAGAGAGAGAGAGAGAGAGAGAGGGAGACAGAGAGAGAGAAAGAGAGAGAGAGAGAGACAGAGAGAGAGGGAGAGAGAGACAAAGAGAGAGAGACTCCAGTTAATTACCCAACACCAGCAGGTCTGTTTCCTGTGTGAGAGAGAGAGAGAGAGAGAGAGAGGGAGACAGAGAGAGAGAAAGAGAGAGAGAGAGACAGAGAGAGAGGGAGAGAGAGACAGAGAGAGAGAGACTCCAGTTCATTACCCAACACCAGCAGGTCTGTTTCCTGTGTGAGAGAGAGAGAGAGAGAGAGGGAGAGAGAGAGATAGAGAGACAGAGAGGGAGAGAGAGAGAGAGAGAGAGGGAGAGAGAGACAGAGAGGGAGAGACAGAGAGAGAGAGACACCAGTTCATTACCCAACACCAGCAGGTCTGTTTCCTGTGTGGCAGCAGGCCCGGTCCTCACACCCTCAGAGAGAGGAGGGCAGACTGTCTCTGGACATGTGGAGCGCTAGTCTGCTGACCGGCCCTCAGAGAGAGGAGGGCAGACTGGCTCTGGACATGTGGAGCGCTAGTCTGCTGACCGGCCCTCAGAGAGAGGAGGGCAGACTGGCTCTGGACATGTGGAGCGCTAGTCTGCTGACCGGCCCTCAGAGAGAGGAGGGCAGACTGGCTCTGGACATGTGGAGCGCTAGTCTGCTGACCGGCCCTCAGAGAGAGGAGGGCAGACTGGCTCTGGACATGTGGAGCGCTAGTCTGCTGACCGGCCCTCAGAGAGAGGAGGGCAGACTGGCTCTGGACATGTGGAGCGCTAGTCTGCTGACCGGCCCTCAGAGAGAGGAGGGCAGACTGGCTCTGGACATGTGGAGCGCTAGTCTGCTGACCGGCCCTCAGAGAGAGGAGGGCAGACTGGCTCTGGACATGTGGAGCGCTAGTCTGCTGACCAGCCCTCAGCCAGACTGACCACAGTCCACTTCCAGGGCTGTGTTTACAGACGAGGCTGTGCTGCGTTTGTGTGTCTGAGAGGCAGAAGACACAGTGACCTCTGACCCTACGGAGCCGTCCATTTCTGGCCCATCGGTCTTCTCAGGGTCGCTCTGTTTGAGGACGACCCGTCGCTGTGCGTCTCCCGTCTCTTGAATAGGCTCCGTTGCGCTGTCCTCATTCACGTAACAGCGCAGGAACGGCAGCAGTGGGACTTGAACCCGTGACCCTGCGTGTTATGAGGGAAGTGTGTTATGAGGGAAGCACACTTCCTCCCCAGGGGGGGCCGTAGCGACCCCCCCCACCAGCACACCCCCGAAACCATCTGCACTAACCCTCCCCTCTGACCCCTCCGTTCCAGCGCTGAAGGACTCCACCAAGAGGTCCATCAACAGCGACTGGAAGATCGAGCTCCCGGGGGAGTTCCAGCTGGCGGGGACCACGGTGCGCTACGTCCGCCGGGGACTCTGGGAAAAGATGTCCGCCAAGGGACCCACCAACACCCCCCTGCACCTCATGGTAACGCCATTAGCGTTGGAGTTATGTCACAGGCTGATACAAAAACATATTACTGAATGGGCCCAGGCCCAAGAGCTCAGGGGGCCCTTTGCATTTCTTGTTGCATAGTAAAAAAGCTTAGTCATTCATTCAATAACAGAGCCTCAAACATTCTGCTGAAAAACTGAAGCAATAGCCTAAACATTCACTTTGAAGACGTCACAAGAAAGAAACCATCATGATACCTGTAGTTTTTAAGTGAGTGTTTATAGTACTTTAGAGTGGCTGAGTACTCCATGCAATATGGGCCCTTCAACTCTTTTGGGGAGAAATCCAAAAAGCAAGTCCTCCCCACAGAGGTGAGGTCCCTCGAGTCAAAACTGAGCTGAATAAAGCTGCTTTTATTGTGAGTTTTCTCAAATCATCTGCAAATTGGATGCCGTCTCATTGGGCAAATTCAAAATTTCGATAAATGAAATGGCTGGGAGGGCCCTTTACGTGTCTGTGCCCGGGGGCCCATCGTTACATAATCCGTCTAAGGGTTGACCTACTGTAGTTTCTATGTGGAAGGTTAAACCTTATCACAGGGGTAAAACTTATGTGACAGGGTGTTGTAGTTTTTTTGGGGTTTTTAAGCATGTAACGGTATCAAAAACTCACAGTAATATCACGGTATCAAGGTCCACGGTACGGTATATCACCGTATTAAACACAGTTTTCCATCCATCCATCCATCTTCATCCGCTTATCCGGGGTCGGGTCGCGGAGGCGGCAGCTCCAGCAGGGGGCCCCAGACATCCCTTTCCATAGGAGCATCAACCAGCTCTGCCTGGGGAATCTTTAGCCGCCCACACGCCAGTGGGAGATGTAGTCCTGCCACCTAGTCCTGGGTCTACCCCGCGGCCTCCTCCCAGCCGGACACGCCTGGAACACCTCCCTAGGGAGGCGCCCAGGAGGCATCCTCACTAGATGCCTGAACCACCTCAACTGGCTCCTTTCGACACAAAGGAGCAGCGGCTCTACTCCGAGTCTCTCCCGGATGACTGAACTTCTCACCCGATCTCTCAGGGAGACCCCAGCCACCCTCGTTCTTTCGGTCATGACCCATCCTTCATGACCATAGGTGAGGGTGGGGACGAAGATAGACCGGTAGATCGAGAGCTTTGCCTTTTGGCTCAGCTCTCTTTTCGTCACAACAGTGCGGTAAAGCGACTGCAGAACCGCACCAGCTGCTCCGATTCTCCGGCCTAACTCCCTCTCCATGGTTCCCTCACTCGTGAACAAGGCCCCCAGATACTTGAACTCCTTCAATCAATCAATCAATCAATCAAAGCTTTATTTGTATAGCGCATTTCATACCCAGAGGCAACACAATGCGCTTTACAGAGAACAAGGGAGGTGGGCATACGACCCACTCTCTACATATTCCAGAGGGAATATGTATGTATGAAGGGAACCTTCACTTGGGGTAAGGACTAATTTCCTACTCGGAGCGGACAGGCCACCGGTTTCCTGCTTAGAACCATGGCCTCAGATTAAGAAGTGCTGACTCTCATCCCAGCCGCTTCACACTCAGTTGCAAACCTATCCAGAGAGTGCTGGAGGTCGCAGGCAGATGATGCCATCAGGGCCACATCATCTGCAAATAGCAGCGACGTGATCCCCAGCTCACCGAACTGCAACCACACCTCCGTGCGGCTACGCCTCGATATCCTGTCCATGAAAATCACAAACAGGATTGGTGATAAAGCACAGCCCTGGCGGAGGCCAACCCCCACCGGAAAGGAAGACGACTTACTGCCGAGGACCCGGACACAGCTCTCGCTCTGGGTGTACAGGGATTGGATGGCCCTAAGTAGGGACCTCCTCACCCCATACTCCCGCATAACCCTCCACAAGACCTCTCGAGGGACCCGGTCGTAAGCCTTCTCCAAGTCCACAAAACACATGTAGACAGGTTGGGCAAACTCCCAAGCCCCCTCCAAGATCCTCGCGAGAGTGAAGAGCTGGTCGGTGGTTCCACGACCAGGACGAAATCCGCATTGTTCCTCTTCGATCTGAGGTTCGACTATCGGCCGGACCCTCCTTTCCATCACCTTGGAGTAAACTTTCCCTGGGAGGCTGAGTAATATGATGCCTTTATAATTGGCACACACCCTCTGGTCCCCTTTTTTGAATATTGGGACCACCACCCCAGTCTGCCACTCCTTTGGCACTGACCCAGACTTCCACGCAATGTTAAAGAGGTGTGTCAACCAAGACAGCCCCTCAACACCCAGCGCCTTCAGCATTTCTGGACGGATCTCATCAGTCCCTGGGGCTCTGCCACTGTGGAGTTGTTTGACTACCTCAGTGACCTCCTCCCAGGAAATTGACGACCCCCCATCATCTTCCGGCTCTGCCTCGATCGTAGAGGGTGGATTAGTCGGGTTCAGGAGTTCCTCAAAGTTCTCCTTCCAACGCTCAACAACCTCCTCAGTTGAGGTCAGCAGGGTCCCCTCCTTGCTGTATACAGCTTGGATGGTCCCCCGCTTTCCCTTCCTGAGGTGTCTGATGGTCTTCCAGAAACACTTTGGTGCCGACCGAAAGTCCTTCTCCATGGTTTCTCCGAACTCCTCCCACACCGCTGCTTTGCCTTGGTCACGGCCGAAGCCGCAGCCCTCCGGGCCAGTCGATAGCCTGTAACTGCTTCTGGGGTCTCCCAGGCTAACATATCCCGGAAGGCCTCCTTCTTCAGTCGGACGGCTTCCCTGACCACCACTGTCCACCACGGTGTCCGAGGGTTACCGCCCCTTGAGGTACCTATGGCCCTCAGGCCACAGCTCCCAGCCGCAGCTTCAGCAATGGAGGCTTTGAACACCGACCACTCATGCTCGATGTCCCCAACCTCCACAGGGATGCCTGAGATGCTCCGCCGGAAGTGGCAATTGAAATCTCTCCGGACAGGCTGTTCCTCCAGACGTTCCCAGTTCACCCTCACTACACGCTTGGGTTTTCCAGGTCTGTCCAGAAGCTTCCCCCGCCATCGAAACCAGCTCACCACCAGATGGTGATCAGTGGACAGCTCTGCACCTCTCTTTACCCGAGTGTCCAAAACACATGGCCTCAGATCAGATGATACGATAACGAAATCGATCATCGACCTTCGGCCTAAGGTGTTCTGATGCCAGGTCTACTTGTGGGCATCCTTGTGTTCGAACATGGTGTTTGTTATGGACAAACCGTGACTAGCACAGAAGTCCAACAACAAAACACCACTCGGGTTCAGATCGTGGTGGCCATGCCTCCCAATCACGCCCCTCCAAGTTTCTCCATCATTGCCTACGTGTGCATTGAAGTCTCCTAGTAGGACAGTGGAGTCCCCTGCAGGAGCCCCAAATAGGACTCCACTTTGGGTCTGCAGGAAGGCCGAGTACTCTGAACTGCTGTTCAGTGCATAAGCACAAACCACAGTCAGAGTCCCCCCCCCCCCCACAGTCCTAAGGCGCAGGGAGGCGATCCTCTCGTCCACTGGGGTGAACTCCAGCACAGAGGCGCTCAGCTGGGGGCTAGCTAGTATAGCCACACCTGCCTTACGCCTCATAACGTGAGCAACTCCGGAGAAGAACAGGGTCCAACCCCTATCCAGGAGTTTGGTTCCGGCGCCGGTGCTGTGCGTGGAGGTTAGCCCCACCAGGTGTAATTGGTATCGCTCCACCTCCCTCACAAGCTCCGGCTCCTTCCCCTCCAGCGAGGTCACATTCCATGTCCCCAGAGCCAGCCATTGCTTCCCGGGTCCGGTCCGTCGGTGCCCACTGCTTTCACTGCCACCTAGTTGGCAGCGCACCCGACCCCAACAATTCCTCCCGTGGGTGGTGGGTCCACGGGACGATGGAGGATGAGATGGTGTTGCCACGTTGTTTGTTCGGGCTGGGCCCGGCCGAGCTCCGTGGTAAGCCCGGCCACCAGGCGCTCGCATGCGGGCCCTCCATCTGGGCCTGGCTCCAGACGAGGGCCCCGGGCTTCCTCCGGGCCGGGTCTCTCTTCTTTTTAGTTGTTCTGTGAAAGAGCCATTGGCGATGTGTTCTGTTTGTCATAAGCGTAGAGTATAGTAGGGTTTTGAGAAGCGCTGTTCCAGTTTGTGCTGAGCCAGAAGAATGAGTGAATAATCATTAAAATGGAGCCGCCTCTCTCTCCATCCTCTCTGACATTAACAGCGGAGTCTTTTTAGTCAATAGTCTCCATTGTCATTGATCCACGGTTTAATGTACTCTCCCTCTCCCTCTCCCTCTCTCTGTCTCTCTCTCCCTCTCTCTCTCTCCCTCTCCCTCTCTCTCTCTCCTCCTTCTCCCTCTCTCTCCCTCTCCTCTCTCTCTCCCTCTCTCCCTCTCTCTCTCTCTCTCTCTCCCTCTCCCTCTCCCCCTCTCCCTCTCTCCCTCTCCCTCTCCCTCTCCCTCTCTCCCTCTCTCTCTCCCTCTCGCCCTCTCTCTCTCTCCCTCTCTCCCTCTCTCTCTCTCTCCCTGCCTACCTCTCTCTCCCTCACTGTCTCTCTCTCCCCCTCTCCCTCCCTCACTGCATCAATGGCCCTCTTCCCTGCCTCTCTCCCCCTCCCTCCCTCCATGTCCCCCCTCTCCCCCTCCCTCACTGTCCCTCTCTTCCTCTCCCTCCTCTCTCTCCCTCTCCCCCACTCCTCTCCCCCCTCTTCCTCTCCCTCCCTCTCTCACTCTCCCCCTCCCTCCCTCCCTCCCTCTCTCTCCCTCTCTCCCCCTCCCTCCCTCTCTCTTCCTCCCTCCCCCCTCCCTCTCTCCCCCTCCCTCCCTCTCTCTCTCTCCCTCCCTCCCCCTCCCTCCCTCCCTCTCCCCCTCTCTCCCTCCCTCCCTCCCTCCCTCCCTCCTTCCTCTCTCTCCTCCCAGGTTCTTCTCTTCCATGACCAGACGTATGGGATCCACTATGAGTACACGGTGTCTCTGAACGTGACCCAGGAGGACGGCGCTGAGCAGAGGGAGCCGGAGCACATTTACATCTGGACACACAGCAGCTGGCAGGACTGCAGCGTCCAGTGTGGAGGAGGTGAGACCCCCCCCCCCCCCTCGTACCCATGCCTCTCCCAGGGAGAGGAGGAGGAGGTGAGACACACCCCTCTCGTACCCACGCCGGGTCCCAGGGGAACGTTTTAGCCGTCTGGTAGATTAAACATTCTGCCTCCCCCCCAAAAAAAATGAACACAGCCTTAATGTGTCGCGTGTGTCACACATAGTGTACATTTAATCTGCGTAATAACATGTAGTAGTGAATAAAAACACCGGTCAGAGCAGTAGGGCTGGGTTTAAAAAAGCGATTAATCGATTCTGAATCGATTCTGAATCAAATGATTCAGAATCGATTCATGAATCCCAAAATCGATTTTTTATTTATTGAATAAATGAAGGAATGAATAGTTCATTAATTCATTCAATGATTCATTCATTCATTTTTGGAAATCAGTATCGATACCCAGCCCTAGTATTGATGTGTTGCATAACTTGGCAGTCATGTAATTAAGGTCACAGCTAAAAAAAAAACAGGTTTTAGTAACACTAACCGAATCGATATTGAATCGAATCGAATTGAATCGTGATAATCGATTCCGAACCTTGTGAATCGGAATCGAATCGATTCTTGAAATTTGACTCGATTCCCAGCCTTACAGAGCAGATAGATCATAATAACATGTAGTAGTGAATAGAAACAGTGGTCAGAGCAGATAGATCATAATAACATGTAGTAGTGAATAAAAACAGTGTTTGTACGGCTGCTTGTCGAGGCTGGCTGCCTGTATGGTAATTCCCTCCCCCCTCCCCTCTCCTGGTATTGTATTTTGTCATAATTGCCTGTATTTTGTATGTTGTATTGCATTTTGAATGTTGCTTTTTCTTCCTTTTTATGTGTTATTTGTATTGTGAAGCGCTTTGTGCATTTGTGCTGTGAAAGGCTCTATATAAATAAAATTGACTTACTTACTTACTTACTTACTAATGAAAACAGTGGTCAGAGCAGATAGATCGTAAGCGAGAAAGATTAGTATTTTGTATTGATCATGAAGTATTATGTATTGATCATGGAGTATTATGTATTGATCATGAAGTATTATGTATTGATCATGAAGTATTATGTATTGATCATGGAGTATTATGTATTGATCATGAAGTATTATGTATTGATCATGAAGTATTATGTATTGATAATCAAAAGTGTAGAACAGCACAACAAAGTAACGTGCAACTAAGTGCAACAAAACAATAACGTTTTCATTTAACCTGAAACTCGTCCATTCAAGCCCGTCTTCTCAGGCGTTCATGTGTGAGCCACCAAGGATGAGGTTTTGTTACAAATTTCACTCGCGCTGAGTCATCAATGCTGATATTTTTGTCGCGAAAAAGGTCAAGTTGGCAAAGTGTTGAAGTGTTACACACACATGCACACACACACACACACACACACACGCACACACACACGCACACACACGCACGTGCACATAATTTACTGTAGGTGGTCATATCTACTCTCTCTGGCGTGAGTGTTTCTGAGGCATTAGCTCCATCAGCTGACCCAAGTCCCCGATGCGAGCTGGCACTGATCCGGTTACAGGCCTGCTCCTGCTCCTGCTGCTCCCCTCCCCTCCCCTCTCCCCTCCTTTCCCCTCTCCTCCTCCCCTCTCCTCTCCCCTCTCCTCTCTCCTCCTCTCCCCTCCTCTCCTCTCCTCTCCCCTCCCCTCCTCTTCTCCCCTCTCCTCTCCTCTCCTCTTCCCTCCCCTCCTTTCCCCTCTCCCCCCCCCCCCCCCCCCCCTCCCCTCCCCCTGCTGTCCCCTGAGCGTTAATCTTGACCGGTCCGCTTCACATCTGGGCCCCATGCTGCTGCTCTAATCTGGGGCTGGCTGCCCAGCACACCCCCCCCCCCCCGCCGGGCCCGGACACCGCTTCAAACAGAGCTGTGGGAGGGGGGGGCTGGCACGCTGGGGAGGGGGCCGGGGGCAGTGGGGGCTGGACTCGTGACACTGGCGGGGGGTGGGGGGGGGCTTGGCGTAGGGCCGGGGACACACAGCCTGGAGGAGGAGGCTGAGAGGACGGGATAGGGGAGGAGAGGAGAGCGTGTGTGAAGTGGACGAGGGGAGACAGACCAGCAGACGACCTCCCCTCCTCTCCAGACGACCCCCCCTCCTCTCCTGACCCCCCCCCTCCTCTACTGACCCCCCTCCTCTCCTGACCCCCCTCCTCTCCAGACGACCCCCCCTCCTCTCCTGACCCCCCCTCCTCTCCAGACGACCCCCCTCCTCTACTGACCCCCCCCTCCTCTCCTGACCCCCCCCTCCTCTCCAGACGACCCCCCCTCCTCTCCTGACCCCCCTCCTCTCCTGACCCCCCCTCCTCTCCTGACCCCCCTCCTCTCCTGACCCCCCCTCCTCTCCAGACGGCCCCCCCTCCTCTCCTGACCCCTCCTCTCCTGACCCCCCCTCCTCTCCTGACCCCTCCTCTCCTGACCCCCCCTCCTCTCCTGACCCCCCCTCCTCTCCTGACCCCCCCTCCTCTTCTGACCCCTCCTCTCCTGACCCCCCCCTCCTCTCCTGACCCCTCCTCTCCTGACCCCCCCCCTCCTCTCCTGACCCCCCCTCCTCTCCTGAACCCTCCTCTCCTGACCCCTCCTCTCCTGACCCCTCCCCTCCTCTCCTGACCCCTCCTCTCCTCAGCGGTCTACCTGACTCCACTTCATTACAATACAGTAGCTCCCTCTCATCCACCACATATCGGGCAGAACACACACACACACACACACACACACACACACACACACACACACACACACACACACACACAATTATCTTATACCTGTATGGTGTGTAGCACACAACCGTCAGCTGTTTTATTGCTGAGAGGGGGCTCTCCTCCCCTCTCGAGGGCCTCCCCTCCTCCCCTCCTCCCCTCTCGAGGGCCTGCTCTCCTCCTCTCCTCTCCTCCCCTCCTCCCCTCCTCCCCTCTCGAGGGCCTGCTCTCCTCTCCTCCCCTCCTCCTCTCCTCCCCTCCTCCCCTCTCGAGGGCCTGCTCTCCTCTCCTCCCCTCCTCCCATCCTCCCTCCTCTCCTCCCCTCCTCCTCTCCTCCCCTCCTCCCCTCTCGAGGGCCTCCCATCCTCCCTCCTCCCCTCCTCCCCTCTCGAGGGCCTCCTCTCCTCCCCTCCTCCCCTCCTCCTCTCCTCCCCTCCCCTCCTCCCCACTCGAGGGCCTCCTCCCCTCCTCCTCTCCTCCCCTCCTCCCCTCCTCCCCTCCTCCCCTCCTCCTCTCCTCCTCTCCCGTTTGAACGAACACTCTCCATAATCACCAACTCAGCAGAGCAGCTTCATCACTGTCCAGTCTGGTGATGATCAGGGGCGTGTGGTCAGTGTGAGTACCCCTGCCGACCTCCATCCCTCCGTCTGACGGGGGTCCCAACCTGCGCTGTCCAGGGGGAGAGGGGGAGGGGGGTGGGGGGTTGTGCACTGGCTTCCTGGTTTGTTTGGAGTGGCTAATCATATTTGAGGCGGAGGAGACGAAAGGGATTCTTGGCAAGTCGTTTGTAGCAGCGGTTAGCATCCCAGTGCTAGCCAGCTGCGGTGGTTCGTCTGATTGGTTTAAAGGGATTTCTTTCATGTCCAGCTGAGTCTGTAGCGCGACACTGACTTTTAAACACTGGCTCTGTGTGTTCTTAACGAGTTTCACAATGTAAATACAACAGTTTTGTTACAGTTGCTAACGCCAAGAGTGTGTGGCTAGATTTTAACCTGTGACCTGTGAGGGCCTAATAAAAGCAGGAGCACCATCTTGATGAGTCTTTTAGAGAGGTCAGTAGTTCATCTCGTGACCCACTTCTTAGAGTATTTCTGTGGAAGAGTGTCCTCAGACAAGGTGCCGGAATGTCCGTTTCCTTGGTAACAGCGTTTTACAGTTATTGTAGAGAGAGCGGTGTGAGGAGTTTGAGGCTTAGAGGAGTCTTATAGCCGTGAGAGGGCTACGACCCGCCTCCCCGGCCTCAAAATGGATTTCCTCTCCTAGTCCTCTCCCCTTCCGCTGCTCCTCAATTCCACAGTCTCCTCCCCTCCTCCCCTCTCCTCCTCTCCTCTCCTCTCCTCCTCTCCTCCCCCCTCCTCTCCTCCTCTCTCCTCCCCTCCTCTCCCCTCTCCTCCTCTCCTCTCCTCTCCTCTCCTCTCCTCTCCTCTCCTCTCCTCCACTCCTCTCCTCTCCTCTCCTCTCCTCTCCTCTCCTCCCCCTCCTCTCCTCACCTCCCTCCTCTCCTCCCCTCCTCCTCCTCCATCCTCTCCCTCCTCTCCCCTCCTCTCTCCCTCTCCTCCTCCTCCTCTCCTCCCCTCTCTCCTCTCCCTCCTCTCCTCCCCTCCTCTCCTCTCCTCCCTCCCTCCTCTCCTCCCCTCCCCTCCTCCTCCACTCCCCCTCTCCTCTCCTCCTCTCCCCTCCTCTCCTCTCTCTCTCTCTCCCCTCCCCTCCTCTCTTCCTCCCCTCCTCTCCCCTCCTCCCCTCTCCTCTCCTCTCCTCTCCTCTCCTCTCCTCTCCTCTCCTCTCCTCTCCTCCTCTCTCCTCCCATCCCCTCCTCTCCTCCTCTCTCCTCCCCTCCTCTCCTCTCCTCTCCTCCTCTCCTCCCCTCTCCTCTCTCTCCCCTCTACTCCTCTCTCCCTCCCCTCCTCTCATCCCCTCTCATCCTCCCCTCATCTCCTCCTCTCCTCTCCTCTCCTCTCCTCTCCTCTCCTCTCCTCTCCTCCTCCTCCCCTCCCCTCCTCTCCCCTCCTCTCCTCCTCTCTCCTCCCGTCCCCCTCCTCTCCTCTCCTCTCCTCTCCTCCTCTCCTCTCCTCTCCTCTCCTCTCCTCTCCTCTCCTCTCCTCTCCTCCTCTCACTCTCCTCTCCTCTCCTCTCCTCTCCCGTCCTCTCCTCCCCCCTCCTCTCCTCTCTCTCCCCTCCCCTCCTCTCCTCCCCTCTCCTCTCCTCCTCTCTCCTCCCCTCCTCTCCCTGGGCCTTCAGCCTGCGCGGGCGCTGCCGCTAATTAACTGGGTTTTATCATGTAGCTGCCTCCAAAATACACAGAGGCCCTAACGTGTTGACTGGAGGGTTGTTCCAGGTGAGGGAGGCGGGGTTTATGACGGGGAAGAGAGGTGACTGGGGCACTCGGGAGAGAGGGGGGGGGGGAGGGGGGAGGAGGCCGGAGGATTTTAGCAGACATGTTACTTTGTGTTAAACATTAACACGTTTAATGTCTTTGTAATTTGCTAAATGATTATTCTCTCTC
>NC_140237.1:31539723-31542223 GCF_949987555.1 Borostomias antarcticus
CACGCTCTCACACACACACACGCTCTCACACACACACACACGCTCTCACAGACACACACACGCTCTCACACACACACACACGCTCTCACACACACACACGCTCTCACAGACACACGCTCTCATAGACACACACGCTCTCTCAGACACACACGCTCTCTCAGACACACACACGCTCTCATAGACACACACACGCTCTCACACACACACACACGCTCTCATAGAAACACACACACGCTCTCAGACACATACACGCTCTCACACACACACACACGCTCTCATAGAAACACACACACGCTTTCATAGACACACACACGCTCTCACACACACACGCTCTCACACACACACGCTCTCATAGACACACACGCTCTCTCAGACACACACGCTCTCTCAGACACACACACGCTCTCATAGACACACACGCTCTCACACACACACACACGCTCTCATAGAAACACACACACGCTCTCAGACACATACACGCTCTCACACACACACACACGCTCTCATAGAAACACACACACGCTTTCATAGACACACACACGCTCTCACACACACACACACACGCTCTGACACACACACGCTCTCATAGACCCACACACGCTCTCTCACACACACACACACACACACTCTCATAGAAACACACACACGCTCTCATAGACACACACACGCTCTCACACACACACACGTTCTCATAGGAGAGGATCTAACGCTCACAAAGGATCCACACACACACACGCGCGCGCACACTCACACACACGCACTCTCACAGGAGAGGATCTATCTAACGCTCACAAAGGATCCACACACACACACGCACACACACACACACAAACACACACAAACACACAAACACACACACACCCACACAAACACACACACACACCCATACACACGCGCGCACACACACACAAACACACACGCACACACACACACACACACAAACACACACACGCATACACGAGCGCACACACACACACGCACACACACAAACACACACGCACACAAATATACACGCACACACACCATCCCAACGCACCAGTAGCAGTAATAATGACTAAAAAGCGATTGGCTTGTTCCAGTGCTCGTCATCGTGTGGGAGGGGCCTGCAGTCCAGGGTGGTCCAGTGTATGCACAGAGTAACGGGTCGTCATGGTAACGACTGCCCGAAGACGTTGAAACCCCCGGCCTACCGACCCTGTCACCAGGGGGCGTGCAATGAGAAAATCAACGTCAACACCATCACCTCGCCCAGATTAGGTAGGACCACTAGTCTTGGTTTGTGTGCGTGTGTGCGTTTGCGTAAATGTGTGTGTGTCTGTGTGTAATGTGTGTGTGTGTACACGTGCACGTGCGTGTATCTGTGTGTAGTATGTGTGTATGTGTGTGTGTGTTATGTGTGTAGTATGTGTGTATGTTTGTGTGTGTTTATGTGTAGTATGTGTGTAGTATGTGTGTATGTGTGTGTGTGTGTGTATGTGTATCTGTGTGTAATATGTCTGTGTGTGTGTGTGTATCTATGTAGTATGTGTGTGTGTGTGTGTATGTGCGTGTGTGCATGTGTGTAGTATGTGTGTAGTATGTGTGTGCGTGTGTGTGCGTGCTCTGACCTCTGACCCCTCTGTCCCTGCTCTGCCCTCAGCTGCTCTGACCTACAAGTGCCCGGGGGACCAGTGGGCGGTCTACTGCCGTGTGGTCCGAGAGAAGAACCTGTGCCAGGACATGCGCTGGTACCAGCGCTGCTGCCAAACCTGCAGGGACTTTTACGCCAACAAAACACCACGCAAGAGTTAATAACCACACCCTCCCGCCCCCAACCACACCCCCTTTCACCTGTCTACCGTAAATATGTTTCATATTGTAATTATTCTTATTCTTGTAATGACTGTTATTATTACTGATAGACGTTTTTAAATCACAACATGGTAAGAGAACGAGGAAGTGTGCCCCAAGCTTCCAGTTTGATGAAGACTTGAAAACTTTTTTTTAATTTGAGCTGTAAACCAAAGCGTTTGAGGGTTTCTGGGAGTGTCTGGGAAGCCTGTCTTGTTGTCGGCTTGTTTGAGTGTTCCGAGGTTAGCTCCACCCATGAGGTCATGTGATCCGGGCTTCACGCAGTAACACAGGGAAGCGTGGTCATGTGATCCGTGCGCCCGTGTTCTCCTCTGCCATTGGCCCGGCTAATCTCGCCAGACAGGATCCAAACGCCGCGCCTCGCCTCCCAGCTCGCTCACAAACGCGCCTTTTTTGTATCATTTGTGTCATGTCTGTCATTATTGCTATTTAAAACGTGCCGGCAGGGGTGATGTGATACTGTAGTTGTTCGGTGAGACTACCGTGCTTACGATAGGAGACCCACTGTCCACAGGGCCCTCTGAGGAGCCCTGCTCAGCTCATGTAGCCCCGCACGGCGCCCCCTTCAGGGCGTGGTACGATGGGGCGGTACAGTAATCGCCAGGCTGCGGCCATGCTTATTCACTCAGCTGTATGTAAAAATGTAAAT
>NC_140237.1:31552223-31557223 GCF_949987555.1 Borostomias antarcticus
TGTCTCCTCTATTAGTGACCTCGCTCTCTCCGACCATTTCTGTATCTTCTTCACTGCATTGGTTCCTAAAGCCAAAAGTAGTACTGAGCGCTTTATCAAGAAACGTTATCTTACCTCCGCAGTAGCCGATAGTTTTAGAGAAATAATAACCACAAACAATTTATCAACTCCAGAAGTGAGGCCGTTAGGAACTATTGAAGACTTAGCAACCACCTTTAACACCAGAGTAAGGGCAGCCTTGGATCTGTACCACCTATTAAACTGAAAAGGATCACAACCAATAATAAAGCTCCATGGCGAAATGAGGAAACATATCAACTAAAGAGAACCTGCAGAAGTTCTGAGCGTATATGGCGAAAAACCAAGCTACAGGTCCACCATGATATTCTCAAAGAACATCTCTCTGCTTTTAATAAAGCAATAAGGAATGCAAGGAAAGACCACTTTTAAAAAAAATACCGAAATAATTCAAGAGTGCTCTTCTCAACAATTGATAGCCTAATAAACCCTGCCGTAAAAACACCTGATAACCTGCTCTCTACGTCCAAATGTGAGGAATTTGCATCTTACTTCAGAGATAAGATTATGAATATTAGGAGGAATATCACCCAGGAAAGGCCATGCATCCCGTTCACAGATCCTCTCCCTCCATGTAATGGACATATGAGCCTGTTTACACAGATGGACACAGAAA
Organism: Borostomias antarcticus; assembly: GCF_949987555.1. Classification (NCBI taxonomy): domain Eukaryota; kingdom Metazoa; phylum Chordata; class Actinopteri; order Stomiiformes; family Stomiidae; genus Borostomias; species Borostomias antarcticus. The sequence continues at coordinate 31,552,918 of NC_140237.1, forward strand.
TGTTGAGAAAAGTAGTATCCAAACTCAAATCCTCCACATGCCTGCTGGATCCCATCCCCACCGATTTTTTCAAAACTATTTTTGACTCTGTATCCTATGACATTTTATCCATTGTTAATGACTCCCTATCTACAGGTGTCTTCCCACCAATACTTAAAACTGCTTTGGTGAGACCCGTACTGAAGAAAAACAACTTAGACACTTCAGTTCTTAGCAATTTTAGACCAATCTCCAACCTTCCCTTTTTGAGTAAAATTCTGGAAAAAATTGTTTTCAAACAGATTAATGATTTCCTAGCTACAAGTTGTACCCTTGACCTTTTCCAGTCCGGCTTTCGTGCCCATCATAGCAAAGAGACGGCATTAGTCAAAGTTGTAAATGACCTCAGAATTAATGCTGACTCCAAAGAGCTCTCTGTTCTCGTCCTCCTGGACCTGAGTGCAGCCTTTGATACTATAGATCATGCAATCCTCATCGAAAGACTGGAGAAGTGGGTTGGCCTCTCTGGTCCAGTCCTAAATTGGCTTAAGACCTATCTAACCGGTCGTGATTTCTTCGTTGCCCTCTGTGAATATAGCTCAGGAAAGATCCCTATGACCTGTGGGGTGCCCCAAGGATCGATCCTAGGACCTCTACTCTTCAGCCTGTACATGCTGCCCCTTGGCAGTGTCATCAGGAGGCACAACATTAGCTACCATAGCTACGCAGATGATACCCAACTCTATATTTCTGTAACACCCAGTAACTACAGCTTGGTTGACTGCCTTGTCAAGTGTATTACAGATATAAATGTATGGATGTCACATAATTTCCTCCAACTAAACCAGGACAAAACAGAAGTACTGATCATTATAGAAAAAGCTGAAAGAGAGAAACTATCTGCACACTTAAAAACTCTGGAAATTGACACCAATTGCCAGGCTAAAAACCTAGGTGTCATACTTGACTCAGATCTTAATTTCGAAAACCACATCAAGAATATTACAAAGACATCCTTTTACCACCTAAGGAACATTGCCAAGGTGCAACCCTTTCTCTCTCAGGCTGACACCGAAAGATTAATGCATGCTTTCATCACAAGCAGGCTGGACTACTGCAATGCTCTACTATCAGGCTTACCAAAGAAAGCAATCTCTAAGCTACAAATGATACAGAATGCTGCAGCACGAGTCCTCACTAAGACTAGACGAAGGGCACACATCACACCAGCCTTAAAATCACTACACTGGTTACCAGTCAACTCTAGATTAGACTTTAAAATACTATTACTAGTCTATAAATCTCTCCACAGTCACTCACCAGAATATATTTCAGACATGCTTGTTAAGTACATGCCCAACAGACCACTCAGATCCTCAGGTACTGAACTTTTAACAGTTCCAAAAGCCAGGACCAAGAAACACGGAGAGGCAGCTTTTAGTTTCTATGCCCCCAACCTCTGGAACACCCTACCGGAATGCCTAAGAAGGGCCGAAACAACGGAGGTCTTCAAGCGAGACCTCAAGATGTACCTTTTCGACCTAGCTTACAATCACTAGCTAGGACCTTGAGACACAGAAAGGCAGCCTCAAATCTACCTGTGAATCCTCTGTATACATTGGTATTTATCCTGCAATGCACTATGTATATCAAGTAGTGTACAGAAGCTGGTTACCCTGAAACAGGCTTGTTCTGTTCTGACAGCTGTGTTGCTTCAATGGCTCAGTGTGCTACTAACCGTTTTCTGCCTCCCCTAGTGCCTCTCTCCCTCCCTCCTATCCTCTAACCAGGTCCAGTGGATTCCCTATTGTCGCCCGCAGACCACCCTGAGTCCGATAGATACCTCCGTGTCAGCTGTGGAGCTGTGGATGTCTTTAGTACACACACACACACACACAGACACACATCAGTCCACATCCGGCTTAGGCCTGGACCTGATGCTCTTAGCCTTTCTTGCTCTGAAAAATTAATTTAATGTAATTTATTGTTCTTTAAATGTTCTTAGCCATTAGACAAATATATTCCAGGAGCTTGCTCCAGGTTGCCTGTTTCAATATCTGTGTGGTCTGTATGGCTCTATGTGCAACTAACCCTGTTCTGCCTTCCTTCTCCCTAGTGCCTCTCTCTCTCCCTCCTATCTCCTAACCAGGTCCAGTGGATGCCCCACTGTCACCAGCAGACCTCCCGGAGTCCGATAGATACCCCCGTGTCTGCTGTGGATGTCGTAGCATGTCTGTAGAATGTCCTCTCTCCTATGTTGCTTTTTTAGCCTCTCTTACTTTGAAATGTAATTTAATGTAATGTATTGCTTTATAAATGTTCTTAGCCGGTAGACAAACATACTCCTGGAGCTTGCTCGATCGCCTTGTTGAGAGGGGTCAGGGAAGAATTTTTACAGCTCACTTATCTGGCCCCCGGGTGATTACTGTTTTTTTGCTTCCCTCTGGAATATGTAGAGAGTGGGTCGTATGCCCACCTCCCTTGTAAAGCGCATTGTGTTGCCTCTGGGTATGAAATGCGCTATATAAATAAAGCTTTGATTGATTGATTGATTGAAAAGCGCTATATAAGTGCAGTTCATTTACCATTACCGTTAGAGAGGTTGCCCATGTCTGCATTCTCAATCCTGCACAATGGTTCTTTATCTAGTTGACGTTATGGTGTTTCACACTCACGAGAACTGGGTCAGACAAATAAAAAGTTCCCAGTTATTTCCCAGTACCACCAACCCACCTGAACCACATGATTCCAGATGGGAGAGGAGACAGGAGTTCAGAGCTCAGGTATCCATCCCGCCTTCCTCGTTGACATCCTCCCATGGTAATTGTCAGGGGTTCTATAAATGTGCAGGTAGCTGGAGACGTACGAGGTTCAATATTGCATGAGGTTGGGGAACGAGAAGGGAGCTCTCATTTTGTGCTCGGCAGTGGCATGATATCCTCTAGCCCTCCCTGCACAAATGTACAGTAGCTCATCACCTGCTGCCATGAGGAAAGTGGCAAACTCCCTGACTCCAGCTTGCATAAGGTTATACAGAGGACAAATGGCAATGACTGTGATTACTGAAGCAACAGTGAATGAGCATGCTAGTGAAATATTTATTTCATACCATAGTATGTTTCATACACTCCTGATTGGATAGTTGGGGATTCGAACCCCTGATGGGAAGACCTGGGTTAATTAATTGTTTGTTTGTTTTTCTTATTGCAGCAAATTGGAGCGCAGTGTTCTTTTCAAAAGTTGCTTTCACAGAAGAAAGCAATTAATCATTCATCCCCAATGGTGCGGCAAGAAAACATTCAGCACTATCACAGAGCAAGCTCCCCCTCCAGATGGCAGCTCGCGATGGTAATCAGCACAGCGTGTGTGTGTGTGTGTGTTCGGTTTGTGAGGGAAAGTACTTCATTATGGAACATACAATTTACAATCTTATTGACGACTGCTCCACTGACAACATTTCTTTATTATTATTGATAGACATTGTTCCACCATATTTGAGTGTGTTCATGCCATATCCATCTAGTCTATCCTTTGTGTCTGCCCCCTAGTGGATCTTTAAAACAATGCAGCTATTACATAAGTCGTCTGGCCACCAAGACATAGATGATAATTATCTCATTTTCTGCTCCCAGATCAATGAGGTAGACTTTGATGTTAGAAATCAGCTCAATCCTGCCTTTCATGAAATCATTAGCGGGATCCTGCTGAGGCATGCCTCTCCTGAAGGCCACACCGCCGTGTCAAAGCAATTATGACTAATTTAACTCACCATGGATAGATAGCGTAGTTTGCTTACTGGGGCTTCTGTGTGTGTCTGCAGCTCTTAATGACGCCCGAGGGGACAGAGAGAGAAGCCGTCGTGAAGCCGGAGGACCGTAAGCCCCTCAGCCTCTCAGTGTGGCTAGCAGGGCATCAGCATTTCCCTGCTTTCTGAGGACACAACCGTAAATATATATTATATCTTCCACAAAAATATTGTTCTTTTCGCTGCACAATCACTGTGCAGTTTCCATGCTTGAACCGAATAGTTATTTTATTACCACCTGAAGCGCATGATTTATGTGGGTTATTGGTCGGGGCGAGACAGTTACGAGAGGGTTTCTCTGGATCAACATAACGCAGAACAGAGACGGTCGGTCTGCCAGACAGCAGCAATAAAGTGTTATTCGATGCAAGAAAAAGACTGTGTCCTTAAAAGGACTCCCAAGACAACCCAGCGCACCACTTCAACCACCACGAAAACAACTACTACAACAGCAGCAAAGATGGACGCTGTCCTGGTCAACACCCGTGCTAACATCGCCCTGCAGCAGGTCAATCGACCCAA
>NC_140237.1:31562223-31627223 GCF_949987555.1 Borostomias antarcticus
CTGCTCTCTCTCTCTGCTCGCTCTGCTCTCTCTCTGCTCTCTCTCTCTCTCTTCTCTCTCTGCTCTCTCTCTCTCTGCTCTCTCTTCTCTCTCTCTTCTCTCTCTGCTCTCTCTCTGCTCTCTCCCTGCTATCTCTGCTCTCTCTCTGCTCTCTCTCTTTCTCTGCTCTCTCTCTCTGCTCGCTCTGCTCTCTCTCTGCTCTCTCTCTCTCTCTGCTCTCTCTCTCTGCTCTCTCTGCTCTCTCTCTGCTCTCTCGCTCTGCTCTCTCTGCTCTCTCTCTCTGCTCTCTCTGCTCTCTCTCTGCTCTCTCTCTGCTCTCTCTCTCTGCTCTCTCCCTGCTATCTCTGCTCTCTCTCTGCTCTCTCTCTCTCTCTGCTCTCTCTCTCTCTCTCTCTGCTCTCTCTCTCTGCTCGCTCTGCTCTCTCTGCTCTCTCTCTCTCTCTGCTCTCTCTCTGCTCTCGCTCTGCTCTCTCTCTGCTCTCTGCTCTCTCGCTCTGCTCTCTTTGCTCTCTCTCTCTGCTCTCTCTGCTCTCTCTCTGCTATCTCTCTCTGGTCTCTCTGCTCTCCGGTCTCCCGCCCATCTCTCTCGAGGAAATTGCCTCTTATCAGATGGCAAAAACCCCACTGGTGATAAGAGAGGAGCACTCGGAATTTCAGCCTATCCGCTTTCCATTGGTAAACATGAGAAAAAACAAGAGAATAAAGTCCCTAACAAGAAATAGGGTTTGTCTTGGGGCACAAGGTGCGTTAAGATGGTCAGAGCCTGACCACGTCCCTCGTCTCCTTCCGCCTCGCTCTCACCTGGCTCGGCCGCGTGCCCCATCTGCTCCTCATCCCTCATCACCCGCCTGCTCCTCATCCCTCATCACCTGACCCACCTGCTCCTCATCCCTCATCCCCTGACCCACCTGCTCCTCATCCCTCATCACCTGACCCACCTGCTCCTCCTCCCTCATCACCCACCTGCTCCTCCTCCCTCATCACCCACCTGCTCCTCCTCCCTCATCACCCACCTGCTCCTCATCCCTCATCACCCACCTGCTCCTCATCCCTCATCACCTGACCCACCTGCTCCTCCTCCCTCATCACCTGACCCACCTGCTCCTCATCCCTCATCACCTGACCCACCTGCTCCTCATCCCTCATCACCCACCTGCTCCTCATCCCTCATCATCCACCTGCTCCTCGTCCCTCATCACCCACCTGCTCCTCCTCCCTCATCACCTGACCCACCTGCTCCTCCTCCCTCATCACCTGACCCACCTGCTCCTCGTCCCTCATCACCTGACCCACCTGCTCCTCCTCCCTCATCACCTGACCCACCTGCTCCTCATCCCTCATCACCCACCTGCTCCTCATCCCTCATCACCCACCTGCTCCTCGTCCCTCATCACCCACCTGCTCCTCCTCCCTCATCACCCACCTGCTCCTCCTCCCTCATCACCCACCTGCTCCTCCTCCCTCATCACCTGACCCACCTGCTCCTCCTCCCTCATCACCTGACCCACCTGCTCCTCCTCCCTCATCACCTGACCCACCTGCTCCTCATCCCTCATCACCCACCTGCTCCTCATCCCTCATCACCCGCCTGCTCCTCCTCCCTCATCACCTGACCCACCTGCTCCTCCTCCCTCATCACCCACCTGCTCCTCCTCCCTCATCACCTGACCCACCTGCTCCTCGTCCCTCATCACCTGACCCACCTGCTCCTCGTCCCTCATCACCTGACCCACCTGCTCCTCATCCCTCATCACCCACCTGCTCCTCATCCCTCATCACCCACCTGCTCCTCCTCCCTCATCACCCACCTGCTCCTCCTCCCTCATCACCCACCTGCTCCTCCTCCCTCATCACTTGACCCACCTGCTCCTCATCCCTCATCACCTGACCCACCTGCTCCTCATCCCTCATCACCCACCTGCTCCTCCTCCCTCATCACCCACCTGCTCCTCCTCCCTCATCACCTGACCCACCTGCTCCTCGTCCCTCATCACCTGACCCACCTGCTCCTCCTCCCTCATCACCCACCTGCTCCTCATCCCTCATCACCTGACCCACCTGCTCCTCGTCCCTCATCACCTGACCCACCTGCTCCTCATCCCTCATCACCCACCTGCTCCTCCTCCCTCATCACCCACCTGCTCCTCCTCCCTCATCACCTGACCCACCTGCTCCTCCTCCCTCATCACCTGACCCACCTGCTCCTCCTCCCTCATCACCTGACCCACCTGCTCCTCCTCCCTCATCACCTGACCCACCTGCTCCTCCTCCCTCATCACCTGACCCACCTGCTCCTCGTCCCTCATCACCGCACCTGATCCCCATTCTGCGACCGCCTACGCCTCCTACAAGAAGGAGGAGGTCGGTCAGGTATGAGGGGGCCGGACCGTGGGGGGATTTGTAGGTGAGGAGGAGGACCTCGAAGGTTATGTGGTGTTTTACGGGAAGCCAGGGAAGTTGCAGTAGGGTGGGGGTGATGTGCTGCCAGGGTTTGGTGCGCGTGAGAAACCTGGCGATGGAAGGCCTTGGTAGGAAGGAAGGCAAGGCTTTGGTAGGAACACCGTACAGAACTCTGGTGCAGTAGAACAGACAAGGGGTGACAGAGGGCCTTCGCCACTTCTCGTCTGGACTGATGGACTATTGAACCAGAGTCTTCCCCACAGTCAACTCTAGTCTTGGCCTGGTCAAGGGCATGGTCAGAGTTTCAGTGGAGGTGTCGGAGAGCGAGGGGCGGAGATGTGAGACGTTTTTAAAGATGTGAGATGTTTCGAAGATTTTTGCCATTAAACCGCCTGCTGGGGCTTTATAATTTTCTCCTGTCACCCGAGTCGGAAATTGGGTTCTGGTCAGATGAGTCCTAACAGACAGGAGAGCTAATGAAGCTGAGCCCGCCAGGGAGGCGGTCCGGTCCAAACCTCTCTAGTCAGAGGCTATGGCATTCAGCTCCAGCACTAGCATGCTAATGAGCTTCCCAGAGTCGCAACAGAGCCAGTCTGTTCTACACTCCTCTGAAGGGATCTGATAGGCCGGAAGATATCCTGTCTGCCTGAGTCCGATTTGAAGGCTCAAATTAGTTTGTTACAAAACCCAGATTTCAGATTTCATATTCTAATTCTGTCATCCAGCTCTGTTCACTGCCAGGCTCCCTTAGCGCTGTGCAGGGGAACGAGCAACGAGTGTTGGGCTGCCAGGCACGCTGAGGTAAAGGTACAGATGGAGTTGTACTCATCTATTTGGAGTAGTAGTCATCCAGGACGCCATGGGAACGAGATGTCAGCCCAGAGCAGGCTGACCTTTTCAGAGATAGAGAGAGAGAGAGGAAAAGAGAGAGAGGGAGGGAGAGAGAAATGTCCAATTTGCATATCCATCAATGTAACTGGCTGGAATGAAAATAATAATAATAATAAATTATCTTTATCTAGGACTATAACCACATTTCTAGGACTATAACCACATTTCTAGGACTATAACCACATTTGTAGGACTATAACCACATTTGTAGGACTATAACCACATTTCTTGGACTATAACCACATTTCTAGGTTACACTTTGTCTGTGATGTGATGTATCATTTGTTGATAGGCTAGAAGGGGAATGCTGTGGTCATTCATATCATGGATGGACTTAAGGAGAATCATCTGCGTTTTATCAATTCCAAAAAGGCATTTGACTCGATACACAGAGGCGTGATGATGAAGATACTTGTGATGATGAAGATACTTAAGGCTTATGGTGTCCCTCCCTGCCTACTCTGGGCCATAGAGACCATGTATACGGGTACAAGACCCATGGTGGTGAGCCCAGATGGCAAGTAACTAAACTAAACAAATGGCAAGTAAAGTAACTCATAAGTAAAGTAATTAGTAATCTGATTACTTTTCAGTGTAATCAGTAAAGTAATCTAACTACAATTTAGAGAAAGTAATCGGTAACTTTACTTGATTACTTTTATTAAGTAGCTTGCCCAACATTGCATGTTACCAATGAACATCTGTATGGGGGGGTCACCAAGACTGAGGCCGAATCGCATACTACCCTACTATATAGTATGCCAAAACAGGATGTAGTATGTCCCAATACATAGTATGCTACATGCAGTATGGCAAAAATACCAGGATGTCCTACTACATCCGGTCGTATTTTGCAGTATGCAAGCCAGCAGGCTTTTCTGGCTATTCTGACCCACAATCCTGTGCACAGCAGAAATGTGCGTCACATGTGCGAGTCGTGACAGCTGTAGACGAATGTCGCGTTATGGACAGCGACGGATATGGTAAAATTTCAAGGCGCAATGTTATGACAAGGTAGTATGTCCCAATTGGATGCCTACTGCTTGCAAAGTACGTACTTTCTAAGGGCAGCTGTAGTAGGTACTGGTAGTAAGAAGTAGAAGTATGCGATTTGGAATGCAGCCTGAGTGAGAAAAAAGCAGCCAAGAGGATGAGGCCAGCTGGTCACTCCAGAGACACCAGGAGGATGAGGCCAGCTGGTCACTCCAGAGACACCAGGAGGATGAGGCCAGCTGGTCACTCCAGAGACACCAGGAGGACGAGGCCTGCTGGTCACTCCAGAGACACCAGGAGGATGAGGCCGGCTGGTCACTCCAGAGACACCAGGAGGATGAGGCCTGCTGGTCACTCCAGAGACACCAGAAGGACGAGGCCAGCTGGTCACTCCAGAGACACCAGGAGGATGAGGCCGGCTGGTCACTCCAGAGACACCAGGAGGATGAGGCCAGCTGGTCACTCCAGAGACACCAGGAGGACGAGGCCTGCTGGTCACTCCAGAGACACCAGAAGGACGAGGCCGGCTGGTCACTCCAGAGACACCAGGAGGATGAGGCCGGCTGGTCACTCCAGAGACACCAGGAGGATGAGGCCAGCTGGTCCCTCCAGAGACACCAGGAGGACGAGGCCAGCTGGTCACTCCAGAGACACCAGGAGGACGAGGCCAGCTGGTCACTCCAGAGACACCAGGAGGATGAGGCCGGCTGGTCACTCCAGAGACACCAGGAGGATGAGGCCAGCTGGTCACTCCAGAGACACCAGGAGGATGAGACCGGCTGGTCACTCCAGAGACACCAGGAGGATGAGGCCAGCTGGTCACTGCCAGAGACACCAGGAGGATGAGGCCAGCTGGTCACTGCCAGAGACACCAGGAGCTGCCAGCCAGCAGTAGCGCTGTGGGAGCCGAGACACAGACATCGATCACGAGGGCGTCCCACGCTAATGTACGAGGACCAAAGAGAGACGCGGGGGTGGAGAGCAGAGCTAAGCCAAGATTTCATTTCATTTCATTTCAAACCTTTATTTATGCTCGAGAGGCACTGAGGTTGCCCTCATTTACAGTGGCGACGAGCGAACAAAACATAAACAACGACCACAACAACAAAAGGACAGAGACACAGGAAGGTATATAAAAACAGTAACTAAATGAATAAACTCAATAAAAAAAAAGATATACTAAAACAATTACAGACATAATCATGGACTTGAACTTTAAAAATGATGGCATTGAGTCAAGTTTTAAAAAGCGTTGGAGGGCATTCCAGGAGTGAGGGGCATTAAAAGAAAAAGCAGATTTTCCAATGTCAGTGTAAGCCCGGGGGAACCTTGAGTAAAAGCAGTTCACTTGATCGTGTGGAATAGGTCCCATAGTTCCATGATAAAATGACCTGTGAGAGGTAAAAAGGGTGTTTTCCAGTGAGGGTTTTAAAAATAAATAAATACCAGTGATAGTTTCGTCTCTCAGTGAGAGAAGGCCATCCTACCAGTCTGGCACAGGTCTACTTTCTGTCCCCAGAGTTAAAACAAAACATGGAGAAGCAGCATTCAGTTTTTATGCTCCACATATCTGGAACAAACTTCCAGAAAACTGCAGGTCTGCTGCAACTCTTGGTTCTTTTAAAACAAGCCTGAAGACTTTTCTTTTTGCCACTGCTTTCTAAGAGGAGCTATGTTATCAGTATACTGCACTGTAACTTTTATTCCTGTATTCTATTTGTCCTGCTTTTTGTTTAAATATCTATAATGACTTGCTTTTTGTTTTAATGCTTTTAATTTGTCCTGCCTTTTGTTTTAAATGTCTATAATGTCTTGCTTTTTGTTTTAATGCTTTTAATGTCTCATGTAAAGCACCTTGAATTGCCCTATGGCTGAAATGTGCTATATAAATAAACTTGCCTTGCCTTGCCTTACCATGTCATAAAGTGCACAGTGATGAGTGTCACATTTAGCGCCTGTAATAAATCTAATAGCAGAATGGTAGACTATAGCAGAATGATAGATAGGATAGAGAAAGTGAGAACGCTTTCTATGGTGGCCTGATAGAAGTGAGTCATGCCTTCCTGACTGACCCTAAATGTTCTCAGCTGACGGAGGAAATAGAGTCTCTGATGGGCTTTGCTTATAATCAGACTGGTGTTCAGGTCCCATGAGAGGGACGGGTAAATGGTGACATCTAGGAACCGGAAGAAGGAGACCCTCTCTACAACCTGCCCATTGATGGAGAGTGGGAGGTGTAGGGCTGCCTTCTTCCTGAAGTCCACTATAAGCTCCTTGGTCTTAGCTGGGTTGAGGACCAGGTTGTTGTTCTCACACCATCTCACCAGCTGCTCTTCCTCACCCCGGTAAACAGACTCATCGTTGTTAGAGACGAGACCTATGACAGTGGTATCATCCGTTTGACTGATGTTGAATGGGACACAGTTGTTGGTGTAGAGAGAGTATAGGAGAGGAGACAGAACACAACCTTGTGGGGCGCCGATGTTAAGAACCCTGGTTGGTGACATATTATTATGAATTCTGACCCGTTGTTTCCTACAGGACAGGAAGTTCAGGATCCATTGACACAGTGCAGTATTAACACCCATGGCCAGCAGAGAGTTGTACAGTTTGGCTGGGATAATGATGTTAAACTCTGTGTGGACATTATGTAATCCTGTGACCGAGTGATGACTCTCCTGCATTCAAAGTAAATAGTACATGGACTGCACTTATATAGCGCTTTTATCCAAAGCGCTTTACAATGAAGGCCTCTCATTCACCCATTCACACACAAATTCACACACCAATGGCGGCAGCTGCCATGCAAGGTGCTAGCCTGCTCATTGGAAGCAATTTGCGGTTCGGTGTCTTGCCCAAGGACACATTGACATGTCGTCAGGAGAAGCCGGGATTCGAACCGCCGATCCTACGATCATTGGACGACCCGCTCTACCTCCTGAGCTATACAGCTGCCCCGAGTGGAATAGATATACAAAAGGGAAGACAGGATAAATAAGATATGCAGAAGACATATTGATGATCTGAATCCTGCTTGACCCTGCAAGGGCTCGGTCTTCAGAGATTTGTGGACATTATTAATCCTGTGACAGAGTGATGACTCCTAAATTCAGAGTAGATCTACAGCAGGGAGAGCAGGAGACAGAATGACAGAGAGGATGCTGGGAAATGGAAAAACGGAGCGGAGAGAGAGAAAAGAACGAGTGATAGAGAGGGCGAAAGAGGCGCAACATCAATGAGACGACACGAGAGGAACCTATAAAACAGAACCTCTGACTTAATGGTCCCAGGGAGAACACTGTCCCCATGGTAGCCAGAGAACCACCGGGAGGCCAAGTGAAACATTTGCATGAGGAGAGGATCAATGAAATTAGCTCATGCACAATTGGATTTCTCTGACTCCCCTCTCTGCTCCAAGAGCTAGCCAGGGTTGTCACATGACTGTGGGTCAATGATTAACTCGTTTAACGAATATTAAGCATGAATCCCATGTAGCGAACAGCGTTTTGTCATTGGCGAGTAGATGAATCACCCTGGACCGCATGCAGCAGCAGGCTCAGAGGGCTCAGCTGAACCCTGGTGCAGAGGAGAATAACATGAGACTGACATAGGTCGTTGTTTAATTGATTCCTCCAGTATAATAACCCCTAAAAGCTCTCAAAAGTGTTTAATCATCCAATCAGCAGAGAAGAACGATGACGTGTGTGTGTGTTTGTGTGCGTGTGTGTATGTGTGTGTGTGCGTGTGTATGTGTGTGTGCGTTTACGTGTGTGTGTGTGTGTGAGCGTGCGTGTGTGTGTGAGCGTGTGGTTGTGTGTGTGTGTGTGTGTGTGAGCGTGTGTGTGTGTGTGCATGCGTGTGTGTGTGTGTTCAGCACAGCGTCAGAGAGACTGATTACCGTTAAATGTTTAATTCATGTCCTATATTGGATTTATTCTAGAATGAGGAGGAAAGGCCTGTTGGGTTTAATGATCCCAAACGCTTGATGGGCTACAGATACTCATTCCAGATACACAATCTAGTTAATAGCCAATCATACTGTTGTGATTGTATACTGTATCACACAGCAGAATACTGTAAGCACACATGTAGACACAGTATTGATCTGATAAGGTTGCGTTTCATTATTGTGTGCATGTCTGCCAATAGCTTTCAGTTTCATTAGAGAAAACGAGTTGAACTATTAACTCCAAAATAATTTTCTCCCTAGCCTAGAATGAATGGTGTTTTAAAGAATTACCATGAAAGTCTCTCTTATTCTGGCTTCAAACTGTCAACGTCTTTACAAAAGCAAACCCACCAGAGAGGTAAAATTCTTTACGTTAAGTTACAGCGATCTGCCACTGATTGCTGTCGCTCTGGGGTTGGAGGGAACATTCCAGTCTTTTGTGTGGGTTCCATGGCTTCTTCTCTGGTTTTGTAAAGAGGTTTTTTTTTACCAGGCTGGCTGGTAATCGCTCCTTTTTTTCCAGAAAGTATAACAGTTCCATTTTCCAGGGAAATGATTTAACACCCTAGCTTGTGAATAGAGGAAATAATTAAATTAAATCACACACACACATGCACACACACACACACACACACACACACACATCAATCTCTGTGCGCATGTGCCCTACACAAACACTGCTAAGCTGAAAAACCTTGGCTCTTCAGTCTTGGTGCGACAAGCTCAAATATTAATTTAGATTCTTCATCGCTCGATAGATCTAGTTCTGGCTTAAATTATGTTTGTTGGGAGACAACCTCTGATGTCTGCTGTAGCAATTCAATGATCATTATCACAGGTAATTCATAAAAAGAAGCGCATTCCAATCGACCCCTTTAATGATCGTGTCCTCTGATCTCTCTCAGTGGGAGGGGGGAGATGGTCTTTCTCAGCTCCTCAACCTCATGCGAGAGAGGTACAGACGACACTATCTCACGTGTTATGGAAAATTATCGTGGTAGGGGAAGTATTACATTCAGTAGGGGGCAGGGGCGGCTGTAACTCAGTTGGTAGAGTGGGTCGTTCAGTGATCGAAGAGTCAGTGGTTTGAATCACAGCTCCGACTGTCCACATGTCGAAGTGTCCTTGAGCAAGACACCTAACCCCAAATTGCTCCCAATGAGCAGGTTAGCACCTTGCATGGCAGCTTCCGCCATTGGTGCGTGAATGTGTGTGTGAATGGGTGAATGAGAGGCCATTGTAAAGCGCTATGAGTGCCGCTAAGGTGGAAAAGCGCTATATAAGTGCAGTCCATTTACCATTCAGTAGCATACTTGGGCAGAGAGCACAGTCTAGTCTACAGTATCGATCCTCATTCACTACCTGATGTTGACTAACTGTGGAACGACAAATACGCTACACCTGGTCAGTGGCAATTAGCTCACATCTCTCTGCATGATGAGCAGTTCAAAGCTAATGAGGTTTTCTGTGCCCTGTGCTTTAAAGTGCCTCTGGTCTCGAGGTCACAGTATTGAACATTATGGGATGTGCACTAGGCCTGTGTTTCTATTTGCTGTGTACTACCTTTATTGACTTCCCCTGAAAAAGAGATTTGTATCTCAATGGGACTTTTCCGGGTTAAATAAAGCTTAGATAAAATAAAGAGTTACCATACGTGGAGGTACATTAACTTATCACGGTGAAACATTAGCCCATCGGCATGAGGTAAAATCAGAGCATTCACATAGCTTGAATCCATAATAAATAGCCTACCTCAGTTCGCAAATGTAAAGGGGAGAGACGCACCTAATTGATCGAGGTTTGGGGTGAATGACTCACTGGACAGTGAGGTAGTCCTCTGATACATAGACATTATGCTCTGATACTTCACTGCTGGTAGACATGATGACCCCGCCCCCCAACACACAGGCCTCGCCTCTCCTCTCACACCTGACTTCATTTCCTCAGTCCCAATTAGAGACTGCTCAGTCAGCCGGAAAATGAGCAGCTTCAGTCTACATTTAGCACACCGGATTTCAAATTTTCAATCTCCTCTCATATCTAATGACCTGGGCAACTGCAGGGGCTTCAAAGGTGTGTCATTGCAAAAGCTGGCAGCAGGCCAACTTGAGGCTACTAGTTTGTGTTACTAACGGTTTGGGTGGGATATATTATCAGAAGACTGTATTTAATGAAGATGCCACCAGACATACAGTATCGGCAAGGCATGATGTCAGATATTATAGGCGCTTTGTCTTATTTTCTGATTGACATCGGTAAACAACCAAGCGATCGTCACCTGGTTCGGCATAATTTCTGCAGGTGTGCGAATTGAATGCCATCAGTCATTTTAAAATTCACACCGATGAATGCATCGCATTTTCCCTTGCCTTCCATATTTTACCTGGAGAAAGGTTATGGACACTCTAACTAGAGCACTGTCGAATCACTTGACTTTGCATGAACTGCAGTCCCATACATGCAGAGGAATGTTGTAATAGGGCTACCTAATGCAGAATATGCTGAGTAATGTCAAGGATATCGTTTGCTTTGAGTGGGAATCCTGATGGATTTGAATAGTCCCCGAAGTCGCTCGTTTTGCAGTTGGCGTCTATAGGTAAAACCAGGCTACGTCATTCTAGGTGGAAACAAAGCCGCCTGGGTTCTATTCAGCTCCAAGCGCGCGCCTCAGAACGCGGACAGCTCCGTTCGGCTTCCGCGGAACCCTAGTGAGGAGACGGAACCCTCGGGCGGTCGACCAATATGAAGGGCGAAGAGCGAGTGCTATGAGCAAAAATGAATAGGGATCGAATCGGATGTTGCGATTAATAATTTTCCTTTTATATCCTATCCATGGGATGTCTTTTTTGCCTCCGATCTCCATTTGAATTGACCAACGAATGTGTGCGTAAACTTTGCCTTGCCGTAATGTTTTGGTTGCTTTGATTCAGAATCATTAGTTTTTGGACCCTTTCACAGATGCCGTTGAACCGGACGGGGCGTTAAGTGAGTTATTTTTTTTCCCCTTTATTGTTTTTTATTGGCGCGAGACAGTGGTGCGCTGACAACAGATTTCCTCTATTTTCTTAAGTATGATGAGTGAAGGTGAGAGTATGCAAACGCTATTGAATTATAACCGTCAACGCACCCTTCTGTCTGAGGAATTGCAGCTGGTTCATTGTTAGAACCTGGGCGGATACAGGGACGGGAATAATCCAGACGCATCAGTTTGTTATGGATGCGCGTAAACATTCCTCGCGGTTTCTTGATTAATTGAACAGACCAATGATAAGAACTAAGGATTACACCATCCGTTATTATTACTGCTCTGTCCAAACACTGCAATTGTTGAGAGTGAAGTGAACAGTGTATTATTCCTCTTGCTGAATGAAAAGAGAAGTTACAACTCTAGCGTTGCTGGTTATAATATTCGTTTTTAACGTCGCAACAAGCACAATAGTGAACTATCTCCCTTAGCACAGGGTTAATCTGGGATCTGTCTCCCTAGACAGAAACACCTCCACCCCCCAGACGGCAGCCATGGACCCCCTCCCAGAGTACTCCCTGTTCCTGGTGCGGATCCTGGAGGAGCTTGACACCAAGCACAGCACCGTGTCGTACCAGGACCTCTGCAAGTCCCTGTGCGCCCGCTTCGACCTGGTCCACCTGGCCAAGCTGCGCAGCCTGCTGTTCTACACAGCCTGCCTCGACCCCGCCTTCCCCGCCACCCTCTTCAGGGACAAGATGCGAAGCTCGGTGGAGGACCAGCAGTCCAAGAAGCTGATGGTGGCAGCGGACATCGTCACCATGTTCAACCTCATCCAGATGAACGGAGGCATTGCCAAAGACAAGCTGCCCATGGGACACCGACCCAAGTTCCACAAAAACCAATCGTTCGAGTCATGTAGGTCAGACTCAGATGTTTATAAGTTCCAGGACTGCGAAAGAGGGGCTTACGACCACATGGACTGCCCCAGGGGTCACTACCACCACCACCACCACCACCCCATGCCTCAGAGCAACCCCCCCTGCCCCACATCAGACTGCAAGAGCTGCCAGCAGTTCATCCCCACATCCGACCCCAACTTCCTGTTGGGCGTCAACAAGGATTTGAAATGTCGAGCAGCGTCGCTGGATAAGCTGCAGCACCTACCCCAGTACTCCGGGGGAAGCCCCCCATCCACCCCCTGCGAGATGCAGACCACCTACTTCCCCATGGACATCGACAGCGAGTCCACCACCGACCAGGACTCCCTGCAGCACCTCAGCCAGGCCGAGCCCTTCACCGTCCACTCCTGCGTCCAGAAGAGGAACATCTTCAAGGAGGACTTCCACAACCTGCAGGCTTTCTCTCCACAGGTGTGTGAGGTCGTTCTCCACCGTCAAGTTCCCAAAAACATGATCGAATCTCATTATGAGTTCATTATGAGTTATGTCTACTACTTATCAGTTACTAAAATTGGCACTTGATCTTTTTAACTGTAATGCTGTAAATACTACAGCCTACTAACAACACTATTTTGATACTCAATGGATTTTAAAATATGTAATAAGTAATATGTAATCACAATGCAACCACAGAGTACGGTAGGGATATAATTTGTTTTAATGCTTTGTCACTGTGTTATTATCCCTTAACTTATGTACATGTTTGTTGTTATGATCCAGGTTGTCACCTCAGAGTCCAAGCCTGTCAGTAAGGGGGGCTACCATCGGAGGGAGCTCCACAAACCGGCAACCTTCTTCAATCACAGCTTCGAGCTGCCCTACAGCAACCCCTACTTTGAGCAGACTGTCAGCTCACCCATGCATGAGAAGAGACGCGTGAAGCACGAGAGCCTGGATGACCTGCAAGCGTCTACGTATTTTGGGCCGACGACGGTGTCCGAGTGTGTGAACCCTCGGAGACCAACCAGTAAGCCAGGAAAGCAGCCATCTTGGCCTGTGAAGAGCCTGAGTCTGAACACCGAGGAGGGGCCGCCAGATTTCGAGAGGTCTTTCTTCAACAGTAAACAGCTCAAAGACAGCCACCATCATAATGTTAGTGCCGTGAACAAAGACAACGAGCAGCACTTCCAGAGCGCCAAGGAGAAGGTTACCGCCTCTCCTTCAGGGTTCGCTAAGAAGACCAACGGGATGAAAAGCAAGGATGTGGCCTCTATGGCGTGCGGCCCGGACCGAGGTGTGGACAAGAGGGAGGTGGGGAAACGGTCCAGAGACAAAAGTGTCCACGGCGCCTCTTTCCAGGGAGCTAGCGTAGACTGCTCATCCAGCGTCGGGACTCAGACAGAGCAGTCGGCGCAGAGGAAGCTCAAAGATTACGCCGCCAGCCACGCCAAGTACGGAGAGAGAGAGAGACACGGGTTCAAACACTCCGACGAGGACTCCGAGATTGTCAGCGATGACATTAGTGACATTTTCCGTTTCCTCGACGACATGAGTGTGTGTGACTCCCTGGGGGTCATCCAGTCCTCCTGCTACAACAGTAACGGATCACTCTCTCAGGTGACGCTGAAGTCAGACGGCGACAGCTCCCCAGAACGCAACACGGTCAAGCTGGCCAAGTCCAAGCTGGACCGTCTGTTCCATTCCCTGGAGAACACGGACGACGAGCTCAAGTCCAGCGTGTGCAAGCTGGTGATGAGGATAGGGGAGATCGAGAAGAAGCTGGAGTCTCTGTCGGGGGTGAGAGGGGAGATCTCCCAGGTGCTCTCCAAACTCAACAAGCTGGACGAGAAGATCCAGGAGCCAGAGACCAACGAGAGGCCCGGGGACGTGGTCTCCGCCGCGGGCTCCGCCGCCACCCCCGACCACCCCCACCAGGACCCCGCCCTCTCCCCGCACGTCTTCCAGTGCCACACCACGGGCCACAACGTGAAGGCGGACATGGGCGGGTCCGGGGAGTGGTG
The DNA here is from genome assembly GCF_949987555.1 of Borostomias antarcticus. Taxonomy (NCBI): domain Eukaryota; kingdom Metazoa; phylum Chordata; class Actinopteri; order Stomiiformes; family Stomiidae; genus Borostomias; species Borostomias antarcticus. Next base: position 31,576,345 of record NC_140237.1, read on the forward strand.
CTGCTCGGACGGCAGTAACAGCGAGAGCCTGCGGGTCAAAGCCCTGAAGAAGAGCATGTTCATCAGAAGGTCGTCGCGCTCGCTCAACGAGGAGAACAGCGCCACGGAGTCGAAGGTCGCCAGCATCACCAACTCCCCGCGGGACTGGCGGACGGTGTCGTATTCCGGTCACTCTGCCGACGAGGGCAAAGACAAAGAGCGGGACAGAGACAGGGACAGGGACAGGGACAAGGACAGATACAGAAAAGCCAAAGAGGTAAGGACAATGGATTGTATTCACAGTATTGGTAGATATAGTTCTTCGCTCATCACAGGCATGCGGAACAAGTAAACTCAAAACCTTCATGAGATGATGCTGGAAACTTGTGCTGTTGAGGTCTAATTATCAGTGCTGTACATATCTCTCACACGATGGGAGACCGCAGGGCTGAAAAGCTGTCCGATTAATGTGACACGATCAAAGTCGGTTTGTCACATTCGTAGAAGTATGATATGCAGTGACATGTCGTTGCCGGCTCCTAAGTGAGCTAAACAAGTAGAGTCCCAACCCACATACAGTATGTAGAATCCTCTTAATTTATATTTAATTTGCGTGTAGAAGATGATGAGTTGTCACATAGTAGTTATGTGGAGAACATCTGGGAATTCAACAAAGGCGATCAAACATGTCGTTGTCAGTGATTAAATGACTGTCTCACTGCTTCCCTCCTCCACAGCTGCCTAGAGAGGCTTGTGCCTCGGCAGCAGATTGTGATCCTATAGCTGGTTTGCTGACATCAGAGGAAGTGGATTATTCCAGGCCCGTGTCACACACCAACTCACAGAGAAATGAAAGACATTTGTAGTGTTCCATTGAGAAGAGAGATGAATCCTGTCAAATTAGGAACGGGAGAGTTGAGGGATTGGGGGAGCAATCTACACCTAAGGACTCCCTCGGGTTAGAAGTCTCTCCCATTCATCACCTGTCGAGACTTGAGGCCCCCGGTGCCACACACCAAAACACCCCCAACCGAAGAAACGAGCAGGAGACTGTTAGTGAGCTGTTTCAGACGATCTGTGGTGAGCTGTAGAGTCAAAACGTAACCGTTGCTACTGCCTCTCCTGGCATAGGCGCAGAGGCTGATTTGTGAGCGATTGGGAAACATTTTCTCTCAGAATACTGGGGAATGTTTGTCAGTTTTAGTTCGCGGTTCAATATATTTGATAATTAGAATGTGCTACCAGACAGAACCTCTCCAAGTCCATTTTTTTCTGTTCTTCCGTCACATGATTGACATGCCCCCCCCCCTCCTCCCTCCCACCCTCCCTCCCTCCCACTCTCCCCCCTCCTCCCTCCCTCCTCCCTCCCCCCTCCCTCCCACACACCCACACACCCACACACACACACACACACACACACACACACACACACACACACACACACACACACGGCCGAGACACTCTTAAACAGTGTGTTGAAAGTCTCTCTAGGCAGGAAGTGTTTCAGAGACTAGTCATCCTCACTGACCTTTCTCTGGGAAGCCAAATGGACCGGATGTTAATTGAAACGGGTCTTGACCCTGAGCTGTCATTCTACCGCTCTGCGCTGCGAAGCGCCACTCTGAGATGACATGGATTAATACCCAGCATGCCTCCTTCCTCTAAGTGTGTGTGCATGCGTGTGTGATGATCTCACACAATATCTGTAGGACGGGACATAGATGATGCTCTTTACTAGCATTCCTCTTAATGGCCGCCTCTCCTGTTGTGCTGTTTTTGATTCTCTGACCGATAGGCTACAGGTCTCTACTATACTGGCTCCACTAGTTTCCAGTAGGTGGTCCATGATAATAGTAGCGAATGGGAGTACGCTATTTAAAGGTTCTAGGACATCCAGCCACCTGCTATCTTAAAAAAAGCTAATCTAGCCCCTAACTAGCAATTAATCCATACCCCTGATGGGGCACAATCCAGGAAGAGAGTGGGTAACTGTTTATTTTATTTTATTCCCTGGCACCTTATTATGCCATCAAAGTCAATTACAGCCAACATGTGCTATTTCTTGCTACAGCTATTTATCTGCTAGAGAAAATACTCTCTTTCTCTCTCTCTCTCTCTCTCTCCTCCCTCCCCTCCCTCTCTCTCTCTCTCCCCCCTCCCTCTCTCTCTCTGTCTCTCCCCCCTCCCTCTCTCTCTCTCTCTGTCTCTGGTCCTATTTTCTGTTTCTCGCTGTGATTTCCCGTCCGTTGGCCCGTTGGAGGGAAGCCAGGGTGGAGGGCGGCCAGTTCCTCCCGACTCTCAGGTTGAGCTCCAAGTCATTTGGGGATGAAGAGGCGGTACGCAGGGCGGCCATATAACCAAGACTGCCACATAACTTACGCTGCGTCCTCTGCTCCCTAGACGACTATAGCTTCGGTGAAACGTACAACTCCCTGTCAGCGACTAGAAAAATTACTGTTGCTGTAGGTTCCCTATAATGGAATAATGCACTCAGATCCCAGTGAAGGCTTGGTTTTCATAGTGTCAGTGTGTGACTGGAGGCCGGTCAGTGTAGCATTACTGAAGCAGGGCAGACCTGAGGTCAGCGCGGTGGATCTCCGGTCTTGGAAGCCCAGACGTCAGTTCCACCACTCGTTCGTTGTGTTTCCGTCGTTCTCAAGATTCAAGATTCATTTATTTGTCCCGAGGGAAATTTGTCTTGGACATACAGGCTGCTACATACAGTGCAAAGGTGCCATAACAAGGACAAAACAAACATTAGTGCATAGACACGTGCAAACAAGTGCAAACAAAGTCCTATCTGTCCACCTGCAGCTCCTTGTACTCCTAGTTGATACTGCTCTATCTGTATTCCCCTCAGCGTCGCACCCGACTCTTATCACTCTACTCTTCCTCCTCCTCCTCTTCAGCCTGGTAGTCCAGCCCTCCACTCCCCCCTTTCTGCCTCCGTCCCTTCCTCTCTCACATCTGTCCTCCTCTCTCCTCCTCCCCTCTCCCCCCTCACTCCTCCATCTCCTACTCCCTTTCAACCCTTCCTCCCTACGTCTCCTGACTGTCAATAAGCGCGGCGGCCAGACTGTCACAACACACAGGAGAGAGCAGCGGGGAAGCTTGTCATCGCTGTGTCAGTCTCACCCTAAACCACCACAACGGTTGCACTCTTTATTTTTCTTCACAAACAAAACATTTCCCCCCCCCCACAAAAGTAACATCCTAAGCTGTCACTAAGCTGGTTCCATATTCTTTAATAACAGGGCTAGAGAAAGAGGAAGGGACATTGAAGGTATCTGTGTAGCCGGCTCTACGACTAACAGTACGTTATGACTAACAGGACATGCTGTGGCTGCTACTGTGTTCACTACAGTTATAACACACGTGCCCTCTGGCTGCTACTGTGTTCACTACAGTTATAACACAGTAATAACACGTGTCCTCTGGCTGCTACTGTGTTCACTACAGTAATAACACACGTGCCCTCTGGTTGCTACTGTGTTCACTACAGTAATAACACAGTAATAACACGTGTCCTCTGGCTGCTACTGTGTTCACTACAGTAATAACACAGTAATAACACGTGTCCTCTGGCTGCTACTGTGTTCACTATAGTAATAACAGGTGTCCAGGCATCCTCCTCTCCAGAGGAGCGAATATTCTCCCCTGCTGGAGACACAATCAGCCAGGAAAGCAGATTCAGAGCGCTGAACGACATGCTAGTGTTCCGCAACGCGAGGTTCTTCCTGTAAAGCCGAACTATTCATAAGCACCCAATTACAGTAATGGCGGAGGCAGATCGGGCCTACAAAGCGAGTATAGTGGTCGAGTTGTGAGGGAACACCACGTGAGGCATTCACACACATGCTGGCACACACATGCACATACTAGCACTGTATAGACAGGCAATTAGAAACCAGAATAGATTTTCGTCACCTTGTCTCCGACCCTGGGGGGTAGTGGCGGGGGGGGGGGGGGGGGGGGTGGGTTGTTACTCTTGGTGGTTAAAAATGGATGTGCGATTACAATCCTTTCAGGTGCTGAAAAGAGCTGTTAAAGAATTTAGTATGCTTCTAAATTACAAGGTGCTTTTTGACTGCCTAGACCATCAATATAATCATTACGTTGTGCTGTGGAATGATGTGTTTACGGTGCCTTTCATCAGTCATTCACCTGAGGGGATCTGGACAGAGGGTGTTGGGAATGAAACCAAATGATCTACCCGTTTGCTCTTTTACTAACTTAGAATAACAAGCTTTATTACATCCAACGCTTCATAACACCCAAAGATTTATAACACCCAAAGCTTTATAACACCCAAAGCTTTATAACACCCAACGCTTTATAACACCCAACGCTTTATAACACCCAACGCTTTATAACACCCAACGCTTAATAACACCCAACGCTTAATAACACCCAAAGCTTTGACACCGAAAGCTTTGACACCCAAAGCTTCATAACACCCAAAGCTTCATAACACCCAACGCTTTATAACACCCAATGCTTTAACACCCAACGTTTTATAACACCCAAAGCTTTATAACACTCAAAGCTTTGTAACACCCAAAGCTTTATAACACCCAAAGCTTAATAACACCCAAAGCTTTGACACCGAAAGCTTTATGACACCCAAAGCTTCATAACACCCAAAGCTTCATAACACCCAACGCTTTATAACACCCAACGCTTTATAACACCCAACGTTTTATAAAACCCAAAGCTTTATAACACTCAAAGCTTTATAACACCCAAAGCTTTATAACACCCGAAGCTTTATAACCCCCAACGCTTTATAACACCCACCGCTTTATAACACCCAACGCTTTATAACACCCAACGCTTTATAACACCCAACGCTTTATAACACCCAAAGATTTATAACACCCAAAGCTTTATAACATCCAAAGCTTTATAACACCCAAAGCTTAATAACACTCAAAGCTTTATAACACCCAAAGCTTAATAACACCCAAAGCTTAATAACACCCAAAGCTTTATAACACCCAAAGCTTTATAACACCCAAAGCTTTATAACACCCAACGCTTTATAACATCCAAAGCTTTATAACACCCAAAGCTTTATAACACCCAACGCTTTATAACACCCAATGCTTTATAACACCCAACGCTTTATAACACCCAACGCTTTATAACACCCAACGCTTTATAACACCCAACGCTTTATAACACCCAACGCTTCATAACACCCAAAGCTTAATAACACCTAAAGCTTAATAACACCTAAAGCTTAATAACACCCAAAGCTTTATGACACCCAAAGCTTTATGACACCCAAAGCTTCATAACACCAAAAGCTTCAGAACACCCAAAGCTTCATAACACCCAACGCTTCATAACACCCAAAGCTTCATAACACCCAACGCTTTATAACACCCAACGCTTTATAACACCCAACGCTTTATGACACCCAAAGCTTTATAACACCCAACGCTTTATAACACCCAATGCTTTATAACACCCAACGCTTTATAACACCCAAAGCTTTATAACACCCAACGCTTTATAACACCCAACGCTTTATAACGCCCAACGCTTTATAATGCCCAACGCTTTATAACGCCCAACGCTTTATAACACCCAAAGCTTCATAACACCCAAAGCTTCATAACACCCAAAGCTTCATAACACCCAACGCTTTATAACACCCAACGCTTCATAACACCCAAAGCTTTAAAACACCCAAAGCTTCATAACACCCAAAGCTTCATAACACCCAATGTGAGCATACAGTACCGTAGGTACATACCTAGACAAGGATCTAATTGGTCAGTTTTTTGGTTTCATCCTCAGTGAGTGATTTTGTCTGATTCATACAAAATGATGCCAGCAATTGGTCTGGTGAGAAAATACATTCAGGCTTATCCAAGCATGTTTGTCAGTTCTTCATACACATTCTCCTCATTACATGCAGAGAGCAATTTGTTTTGATTTCTTTCCAAAAATGGCCAGCTCTCCAAATCTGTACTGTTAGCGTTTCCTTTCTCGCCAAGGGCAGATATCAGCTGGCTTGCAGATGTTAAAAACAAATATTGTGCTTCATAACATGGCTACTGGCTTACAAATGATTTATGATTAATTCCTGTTTTAATGTGCAGAGAGGGGGTGGGATGCATGAACATGCGTTTCTCATTTAACGCTTTGCTGTCATGGAGGGGAAATGAAGGATTCGTGGTATTGCGGTAACGACATGACTTGTAATGGCAACGCCACCGTGTCTGGATCAGGATGGATTTCTCATCAGGACCGTCGTATTCCTCTGCACATGCTCAGATGGGGCTCCTGCCTCTCTGGGAGGTTCTCTAAACTGCAGGATTTTGCACTGTTTTTAACGTGGCTTTGCATTGAGTTCAGGTTTGTTTATCAATCAATCAATCAATCAACCACTCACTCACTCACTCAATCAAATTTATACAGCACATATAAACATGACTCTTGTCAACCAAAGTTCGGTACATTTGAAAATACACAGTAATAATAGACAACAGACAGCATCACAGTTATACAAGTAGACACAGGACAACAAACAAGGCACAAGTCAGGGTGAATCAGGAAACGCTAACGAATAAAAGTTTTGAGCCTAGATTTAGATTTAAATGAGTCAATCGAGGGGACATATGTTTAACACTTCCCAAGTGGTCCGTTTGATATTCAAAGGCTAATCGGAACACAGCACACAACATGCAAAAAAATGTAGAAGGTCCCAGGCACTCGAAAGTGAAGAGGAGGAAGAGGGTAGATTAAAAAGCCTTAATTAAATCATGGCTATGGACAGAAAACAAAAAGCCAACATTGTTGTGTTTTGTTCCAGGCGCTCAGGTGACTGACCTTTCCTCTGTTACATTTGACCCCTCTGTCGTCCCCGTCTCCCTCTGCAGTCGGAGCGTGAGCGTCAGTACGAGCTCCCCCAGGTCCACCGCTCCTCCAAGCCCCCCAAGGACTCCTATCTGGTGGAGCAGGTGTTCTCCCCGCACCGCTTCCCCCCCTCGGTCAAGGCCCACATGAAGGGCAGCCCCCTGTACACAGACCTGCGGCTGACCGGACCGTCGGACGGCAAGCGAGGCCAGCCCTCCTGGACCATCGAGGAATACAAGCGCAACGTGGGGGAGAAGGGCAAACAGCTCACCGCTCTGGACCTGCAGGTAAGGGCAACCCCTATGGGCTCTACTTCCTCTTTGTCTACTTCCCCTATGGGCTCTACTTCCTCTTTGTCTACTTCCCCTATGGGCTCTACTTCCTCTTTGTCTACTTCCTCTATGGGCTCTACTTCCTCTTTGTCTACTTCCCCTATGGGCTCTTCTTCCTCTTTGTCTACTTCCTCTATGGGCTCTACTTCTTCTTTGTCTACTTCCTCTATGGGCTCTACTTCCTCTTTGTCTACTTCCTCTATGGGCTCTACTTCCTCTTTGTCTACTTCCTCTCTCGCCTTTTTATCCCCTCAAGCTGCAGGACACCTCATTGATTCCTGCGTTTGGGATGAATAGTCTTGAAAAGCCGAATGCTGATTTTCTATCTCTGGCGGTATGACCTCCAGGGGAAACACTGGTCAGGACTGCTGACGCCAGGCTGTTCTCTCCCCCGTCTCCTCCTCCTCCCCGACCTCGTCTGTTTGGGTTTACCGTTGGGTTTCTGTCTGTGACACTCTCGCAAGACAAAGAGAGAATGGGAATGTGTTGTGATGAACAGAGATGAAAAAGCCACAGAGATAGAAGCACTGATAATACTGATTTCTAGCCAAGATAGACTCTGTGAAGGATTGTGGACATGTATCATTATTAGGGATTTTTGTATGGCTGAAATCGAATTGATCAAACCTGAGAAAGACAACTATTATCAACTTCATGTTGAACTGCACTGACCCCCCCCCCACTTTGGCCACTGCATGCTCTTTTTGATCTGTCTCCTTTCTTCTGTCTGTTCTCTGTCTTCTGGCCAGCTGTGTTCTATATTAGTCTCTTTGTTTTAGTTTCGGGTTCGTTATGCTGCCATTTTGGTCAGCTGTTGCTCGAAAAAGAGTTATTTGATCTCAAGCTTCTTTACTTGGTTAAATAAAGGTTAAATAAAACATAAAAAAATAAATAAAACTGAACAGGTAAACAAGCTAAACATGTCCACTGAACCTTGACCCTTGTCAATTTCTTGCCGTTATTCCAGCAGTAATGTTTGCCTGGGTGGCTCAGTCTGGCGCTGCGCTACAGTGGAAGCTCTTATAAATGGAAGGTTCGCCTTAAGCTTTGTTTTTGATTCAGTGAGGAGTTTTTGCCTGAAGTTTGTGAGGCTGAGTGTAATAAAACAGTTGCCCTAGATTGCATGGGACTGCCACTGCTCTTCATGACTTATTTAATAGGAATCGGAGCTTCCTAGCCATCAAGACTTGCCAAGGACCAACAACGTGGTGGAGGGCTGGCATCAAGCATTTGGCCAGCTCAACTTCCTCTCACCCTACCTTAGGGCAGTTAATTGAAAGACCAGTCCGGCGCCCGCTGATTTTCGACGGGCCAAGCTCCCAGCTGGCCGAGCTGGTGACCATCCAGAGGTTTTGATTTCGGAAGCCCACGACCCACCTGAAGAGGGTGGTTGGTTGCTATGCCGACGGCAGGGTGGTTAGTTACTCACGTGGGCGTGGTGTTACTCTCACGTTTGAGGGGCGAGTCTGAAAGAGCAAACCGACTTGAACCATCCCAGCAGCCAAAAAGACACTCACTCTGCTCCTCTCCTTCAAAACGCTCATTTGGGTCGGCTGTGGAAAGTTGCTCTAGATTGCGTGGGATTGCAACTGTGCTGTTAACGATGACTTCTTTACTAGTGCTTTATTACAAGAAAAAACACTGACCATGAGTCTGAGGAAGAGAGAGAGAGAATGAGAGAAAGAGAGGAAAAAGGAGAGATCTGAAGTAGCCTAGCAGTAAACAACAGAACAAGACCTGAAAGTCATGAAGTCATTTTGCATCATCACTGGACTATTCCCGACTGCAATAACGCTGAAATAGTGGAGCCATGGAAGAGAGGGAGATGACCTCATTTGAGGACAACCGGTGTCTCTGTGCAGAGCCACCAATTACCCGGCGAAGGCTGCTCGTTCCTGGGCGTCGCTTTCTTCTCAACCTGCCTCCAACATCAGTGTTGATCAGCCATACTCAGAAAGAGACGGCTGTTGAATGAGTCTAATTCATCTGTAAACTGTCATCATACTCAACCGAAGACAAATGAGCTGTGGCAGCCGTCAGTGCTTCCAGGCTGAAATGCAGAACCCTTTGTATAGAAATGCTAAACAATACGTCTCTCCATCTCAGCGCCCTCGGTACACGTTGCTGAGCCAGGAACAGAGACGAGAACGTAACGTCTCGGGAACCAAGAACAGTGGTCACCTTCTGAAACGTTCCAAACCTTCAGAAGCAATGATTTGTGATTTTCGTAATGATGAATACGGAGAGTTCTCCAAGAAGGAGGCAATAGCATTAACCTTGACGGTGTGCTACTCCCAAAGACGAAGGATTACTTTCTAATCCTCCAGCCAGGAGAGACAGACAGGGCAGGGCTCTGAGAGAGAGAGAGGGAGAGAGAAAGGGGGGAGAGAGGGAGAGGGGGAGAGAGAGAGAGAGAGTGTGTTTTCATCATTTTCTCCCTTTGTGGTCAGATTCATTGAAATATAAAGAATACTATGCAGTAATAACAAAAAACATAGCTTCCTTACAAGGCAATTAACACTCGCGTCGTTCAACACTCCTACTCGTTTTGTTCCACTATACGTTGCTTCCTGGTCACCCTCTACCCTCCAGACAGCCTCAACTCTTTCCTTCTATATTAAACCCCTCAGCATTTAAACCCAGAAATGTCCTGCCGAGTCAAATCAATGGCTGGAGCCTTGCATCCCCAGGGCCCCGGAGTCCAGTACATTAGTTCTCCTGGACAGAGAATGGTGTCCTCGGAGGAGGCAGTAAAGTGTGTGACGCCATGTAGATGCTCATCTCAGACGACCAGCGACCGCCTGGCCGGCCCCGTCTCTCAGGGACGCGGCGGGAAACGAGCCTCTTCACAAGGACAAGGATTACAGTCGGCCACCATCGATTTCTTTCCTTCACCGTTCCTGTTTATCTGACAATCCATTTTGGTGATAGCAGGGGCTGGAGCTGAGACTGGGGCTAGGGCTGGGACAGGGGCTGGGACGGACTGGGACTGGGGCAGGGACTGGGACTGGGGCAGAAACTGGGACTGGAGCTGAGACTGGGACTGGGGCAGGGACTAGGACTGGGACTGGGACTGAGACTGAGACTGAGACTGGGGCAGACACTGGGGCTGGAGCTGAGACTGGGACTGGGACTGTTGACAGTAAACAGGCTAGTAGGGCATGGAGGGCCCTGCAGGGCCCACTGTCACCCTCTGGCCCTCATGTACAGGTCTGGAATCAGCCTAATTTCTCCAGAGCCTGACCTGAACAGCTGACCAGCTGACTGGAGTGGAGGGAGGAGTCTGAATCCCTCTAGTCGCTCCTCCCCTCTCCCCTCCTCTCCTCATCACTGAGGCTCTGGCAGCGCCAGAGGAATGGACGTCACCGACCACAACTCCATTCTGAGACAGGATATGAGACGGAGGAGAAGTTACTGCTCCTCTGGATACTCTGTCTAATGATCTCTGTCTCTTCTGGCTCTCTTCATCTCTCTCTCTTCATCTCTCTCTCTCTCTGTCTCTCTGTCTTTCTCTCTCTCTCTCTCTCTGTCTCTCTCTCTCTGCCCTGGCTCTCTTCATCTCTCTCTCTCTCTCTCTCTCTCTCTCTCTCTCTCTGCCCTGGCTCTCTTCATCTCTCTCTCTCTCTCTCTCTCTCTCTCTCTCTCTCTCTCTCTGTCTCTTCTGGCTCTCTTTATATCTCTCTGTCTCTCTCTCTCTCTCTCTCTGTCTCTCTCTCTCTCTCTCTGTCTCTTCTGGCTCTCTTCATCTCTCTCTCTCTCTGTCTCTTCTGGCTCTCTCTCTCTGTCTCTCTCTCTCTCTCTGTCTCTTCTGGCTCTCTTCATCTCTCTCTCTCTCTCTCTCTCTCTCTCTCTGTCTCTTCTGGCTCTCTTCATCTCTCTCTCTCTCTCTCTGTCTCTTCTGGCTCTCTCTCTCTGTCTCTCTCTCTCTCTCTCTCTCTCTCTCTCTGTCTCTTCTGGCTCTCTTCATCTCTCTCTCTCTCTCTCTCTCGATTGCCATTTGAGACAAGGACAAAAACAGTGTTCAATCTCTTCTCCTTCAGACGCTCAGAATGTTTTCCTCCTGCCTCTCTACCTCAGACTCATGTCCGTCTGTCTGTCCGTCTGTCCGTTCTGCTCTGTTCTTCTAGACGCAGGAGTCCCTGAACCCCAACAACCTGGAGTACTGGATGGAGGACATCTACACGCCCGGCTACGATTCGCTGCTGAAGAGGAAAGAGGCGGAGTTCCGCAGAGCCAAGGCGTGTAAGATCGGAGCGCTCATCGCGGCCGCTGCCTGCACTGTGATCCTGGTCATCATCGTGCCCATCTGCACCATGAAGTCATGAAGGTTAGGAGGTCTTGCACCCGGTGGAACCAACCAACCAACATGGACGGATTCGAAACTCCCTCCAAAAGCCCTCTCTCTACCCCTGAGACATGTAAAGTGGGAGCGATGTGGTCATCGCTCCGGGTTAGCCATTCGGTAGGTTAGGACTCAGCCATTTTAAAAGTGTGGGGACATTTTAATGGTCTTTCTACAGTATTTTACTTCGGGCATTGCTATTAGACCAGATACATTCAGCACATTCTTTGACTAGAGGAGGATGGCATTACTTTCTATTTTCTATGTATCGTTGCCTACATTTATTTAGTGAAAAAATGTATTTACTATCAAGGTGGCCGTGACGCAGTAGGAATGTAAATGGGAAATACACAATATATTTATTTTACAGGAAAATATCTGTATTGATGTCAAATTTGTTTGGCTGTACTATCGGAATATGATGAGAAGAAAATGGAGAGCTGGATTTGTTTTTGTAGACTGTGTATAATATTTTTATTTTGGTATACAGTAATTGCTGTAAAATGTATTTTGATGAGAGTTATTTTTGATGAATTATCTGGTAGAATGTGCTGAGGTGAAACCAGGATTTATCTTTGTCATTAACAATAAGAGTTTTAATTGTTGGGATTTGTGCAACGCATTTTTCTACATAGTACATAGATTGCAAAACCAGTATGGGTACAAAGCCAGCCTGAATGTATTGAAAATAGCCTAAAAAAAAGTACAGTACCTCTCATTGTGTGGAATTGACTCGAATGTTGTATCTTTGCTTCACACAGTGTGATTACTAGCCAACAGCACATTGCTGCTTTGGGCGCTTTTTGAGGGCATTTATTGAGTAAACACTTGAAGTCTCCCTCCACAGTGGAGTACACCTGGAAAGGTGAGCAGTATAATTGGTTCAGTCGGCAGTATTGAACGGTCCGGTCACAGCCTCCCAGAAAGACAACAGCACCCCCCCCCCACACCCCCCCTCCCTCTGCCCAGGCTCATCCACCCATCCAGTCCCCTAGAGTACGAGGCCTTAGAACGACCGAACGCAAACTGCACGCTGACGGCCGCGTCCCAATAGCTTGGATCAGCTTCCTTGTCTCCTCGTCTCCTCGTCCCCGTCCTCTTCATGGTTACTGATCTAACTGGACGTGACGATAATAGAACCAGTTTGGGTGATTGATCTGTTCCCTTGGGCTGTGTGTCCACCAACGAGCTGTATGTAGCTGAACAGCGCCAAGCTTACAGCTCCGTAGAGCGCACTAGAGCTGGGGTTTAGAGCTGAGTAGAGCACACTAGAGCTGGGGTTTAGAGCAGCGTAGAGCACACTAGAGCTGGGGTTTAGAGCAGCGTAGAGCACACTAGAGCTGGGGTTTAGAGCAGCGTAGAGCATACTAGAGCTGGGGTTTAGAGCTGAGTAGAGCACACTAGAGCTGGGGTTTAGAGCTGAGTAGAGCGCACTAGAGCTGGAGTTTAGAGCTGAGTAGAGCACACTAGAGCTGGGGTTTAGAGCAGCGTAGAGCACACTAGAGCTGGGGTTTAGAGCTGGCTAGGCTACCGATGTTATACAGCTACGTTAGCAACGAGTGTCGTGTTTTTGCAGACTGCAGATTAACTAGCCAAGTTAAGATAGCTAGCTAATGTTAGCTAGTGCCCACGTTCGCTGTCTCTGCAGTTTTGCCAAAAACTGACCGTTGTCATTGTCAGAACAGCTGTTTACAGCCTGCGCTCTAGCCCAAAAAGAAACTTTTTTCAACTGCAAAAAAAGCCTAGAGCTCACGGCGCTGTAGCGCTAAAAAGCGCTTGGAACACAGCTCTCGTCTCTATAGCGCCCTAGAGCGCATTACCCATTGTAAACAATGAGAAAACAGCGCCAGCTCTAAAATACAGCTCCCCGGTGGACACGCACCCTTATTCATCCAGAGATTTGCCCTATTATTAGTCCACATGAGACTCTATTAAGATAGAAATCTGGTTTTATGAGTCTTGGGGGCAGCATAATTTAGGCTGAGAGGAACCGGCTGTCTCAGCGGTAGTAAAAGGACGGAGACTTGGAGACAAAGGAAATCTCAGCAGAGCGCTAGCCTAGGACACGGCTCTCAAGTCTAGAAAACTTTATTATCCCCGAGGGGCAAATTGTAGCTTAGCCAGCAGTAAATACAAACAATAAACAACAAATACAATATAAAAAACACATTTAAAAGCCAATGGCTGCAGGGATTAATGAGTTCTTATTGGTCCTGCATCTTGGCAGATTGTATCTGCTGCCAGACGGAAGCAAATTGAACTTCTTGGACGGGGCGGCTGGGATCAGCCACGAATTGACTGGGCTTTCTTCAAAGTCCTAATCTTATACAAATGAGAAATGTCACTCAAAGTCGTGCCTCCGATTCTGCTACACACTTTGACGATAACCTTGGTTCCTCTAGAATCACATCTCATACAGTGGGCTTGGTTCCACTGTGCGCCCTAGCCCCTTGCCCTAGCCCCTTTTCCGGTGTTCCCACCCCGTATAGGCATGGGTAAGAGGCTAGGGATGGAAATGGAATGTGGCCCAAAGCCTGAGTTCAGAGATACTGAGAAAAAGAGGACGGACTGTCAGTAGAGCGGAGGACCCTGCTTCCTGTAAACCAGGGGGTTGTCGGCTCCAGTCCCATGCTACAGCGTCTTCGAGTTCTGTTCACTCCCTTGTTCTTGTCTAATTGATCAATGACATTGAGGGACTAGAGTTGAGCATCTTTGTCATGAACAGTAATGTTAAGATGATGTATTATTGTCTGAGGTAAAATGGTTTCTGATCTGACCAGACAGTCCAGTGAATTTGCCTTCACCACGGGAACTGTGAGCCGCAGCGCACTGCAGTGGTCTGTAAATATATCAGGTTTGAGGCACATTGTGTGCGCAGGTGTTATCTGGAATATTACGACAATAAAAGCAAACTGTTCTGACTGTTGCTGTGTCTATATGACCGGGTTCTCTTCACCAGCGGACGCCTCTATTGGCTGGACTGGAATGAGCGCAGTTCATGCAATGCCATGTTAGTGAAACACTTGTATACATTGTACAAAACTCAAATTGGGTAAAACTAGAGACGTTACCTGCTTATGTGACAGACTTCATTTCACACTGCATTACATTTTCGGTATCACCCCTTCCTTGACCCATGTTGACCCATGTTAAGGGACGGTCCTGGGTGGGACGCGAACCGGTGACGTTTCGCTCCTAAGGTGGATGTGCTAACAAATATGCCAAGAGAGATATTTAGCTTGGCAGGGTCATTAGCACATCCTTTATACTAGAGGAGTGAATTACTACTGGACGACTACTTTAACTTAAACTTCTTTGTTACACTTGGCAGGTTCAATGTGATCTGCTGTAGGCTACTGCAGTGGTGATTGCTCCTATAAGCCAGGGTAAGCCTGGCTCACCCATACAAATCCAAATAAAACTTGATTTTTGCGCCTTATTTCAGTAAAAGAAGGCACGAAAATCCACTTTCAGACTGTTTTTCACTTAAATGCATCTTGTATTCTGCCATATCGCTTCATTTTCATCCGTTTTGGTAGTGCTCCGTCACCCCCTGTACTGGTGGTCTTATGACAGAAGCTGAATCACAAATCGCGCACTTAGGCGAAAGTGCAGAGCACTCGTGGGCTTGTGGCCTTACATGCGACATGCGCGTTCCCGCTAAATCCACAAGAGCTCAGGGTAGTCCCAAAATGGAATTGCTAGGTCCACAAGTGCGCCGCTGCCGCCATTTTGCGCACTTTAACAGCACTTACCAAAAGTCCGCAATTTTGCAGACTTAGGAGCAGAAAATACCCACAGCCCACCGCGTCTCATGTGACACCGTGCTTGAGTGCATCCAACATACATTTTAAATTATGATTAAATTAAAACAGACGTCAGTCGGTCAATTTGCAGAGCCGAGCGGAGAGCTGAGGAGCGCGTCAGAGCAGCCTCTGCGTCGGAGGGACGCGGCAGCCAATGAAAACGAAGTGGGAGGGGCATTGAGCTAAACTGGCTTGGGAATCGTTGGCATACTGCTGGAAGTGCTGTCCCATTTAATTCACGGCCCTGCACCCTCTGGCCCTTCCAGCTGACGTCAATTAAGTGCTCAGGCCTCAGGCCGCAAGTGCGAGGGGCCGCAAGGGTGGTTTGCGCGCACAGATTGGGATTCGGCTATACTGTCCTGTAGTAAGTGGCCAAGCTACTGATCAACGAGAGGGGAGAGGACATGGAGAGTTAGGGGACCTCACACCAGGGATTGTGGGTGCTGGAGTCCTAGGTCTTGGCCTACAGAAACTTTGGACTCAACGTTTTGAATCATGAGCATTTGCACACAATTGACAGGAATCGAGAATTCCATTTCCAGCTTGGGCTTGCTGAAACGTCTTGCTTGGTGAACAATTATGCAGCCATTACAAAATGTTTACCACCTCAAATTATGTTCCAGCTTTTTGCTCTCTGGCTTTTTTTTTCTGGCAGCTTTTCCGACTGTCAACCAAGAAGTGCAAACCTAATCAAAGCGGTTTTCTCAAGCAGCGAGAGGGCTTTGTGGAGGCAGCTGGCGAGAGCAGACTTCAGCAGCTCTGCGATCTGGAGAACAGCACTCTCTCACGTTGCGTTCCGAGGACAGAAACGCAATTACAGTAAACAGGCTGGAAAATGCTACAAAAACAGCAGCTGTAGGCTCGCCATGCTGTTTCCAAAGACACTCAAAGTGAATTTTACAGTCAGATCGCAATGTATGATAATGGAAACACATCTCTGTTGCCTCAGGCCAAGGGAACAACATGCAATGTGGTATGATCAATCAGTGAACTTGATGGTTCTCATTGTCTTGCCGTAGTCCATTACCCTTGTTGATGACATGTGACGCGATCTAACGATTTACTTTGCTAATGTAGCAAATGGAGACTCTGCAGAACAGTATCATAGTGAGGGTGGGTTCAAGCCACTTCTCCCAGTTGGTCCTCCTGGTTTTAGAGTCCGACTAAACATCGAGGGAAAGGAGTGTAATTCTCTGTGAATATACTCTGCATTTCCAGTCCTCAGACCCTGTCACTCTGGAGTACCTCTCTCTGCCTCTCTGAGCCAAACGCACCCAGCTGAGACAGAACCACTAACCTTGGCTGCCAACAAGGTCAGACACACAATCTCTCCCCCTCTCTTTCTCTCACAGAGAGAGGGAGGTTGATTGAGTGAGTGTGAGAGCAATCTACATCAGGCTGGATTGATTCCACACCCCACGGCCCCCTACCAATGTCTTTGAGTCTCCATGGCATATCAATCCTAACCAGTTCAGATGTACAGTACTAACTATGTTGGCATCCATTTTAGGCATAATTTCATCACTACATGCGCATAACAACATGGCAGGAAGTAGGTCTACATCTGCCCCTTGGTATATATTTACATGTGGTAATATTTGCCAAATCTCTCTCGGATGATCTTCTGCCAAGTCATCAAGCGACCTACCTTGTACATTAGATTAATGTTTAGAGAAGTATAAAGTTTGTCATCCGTAACTGCATGACCTTTCAAGCATCATAAACCAATTTGTGGACTGTGAAGGAGACAACAATTAAACAAGCCAGGGGCTTGAGTGTGAGGGTGGGTGTTCAAAGTTCAAACGGTGGATCCAGCCAAAGACTCACGGGCAGACTTGTCTCTTACTCTCAGGGAAGCCTGCACCGTGAATCTCTGCCAGACCACCAGGACACAGTCTTCTGCCAATTAGGACACAGTCTTCTGCCAATCAGGACACAGTCTTCTGCCAATCAGGACACAGTCTTCTGCCAATCAGGACACAGTCTTCTGCCAATCACAATCACCGGTGGGTGATTTGTCTAATAGCATTACAAGCTATAATCCCCGTGTCTTCCTTAGCTCTGGACCTCTACAAACGTTGAGATCATTAATCTATATGGGGAGCACGCACACAGCTGTATACAGAGTTTTCTGTATACAATTATTCTTACTTGTTTACCAATATTATACAGCAGACTATTCCGTCATGATTACCCGTCACAGTTAATGTCCTGGTGGTGGAAGAAAGAACATTTAATACGCTGATGATAAACTGATGCCGGCTGCCATTATACAAGGTACAGTAATTGGAAAGCAGAAATAAGTGTTTGGCACCATGGAAAACAGCCTTACTATTGCAATGGGAAAATTCTCAGCTCAGTCTCTGTACTAACGCAATGATGATGTCATCAATAACATTTAGTCCAACTGTGAATGACTATGCACACTGCTAGAGAGGCCAGTTATCTAACTGGGCACGTCACTGGGGTCATAACCAATGGTGGCGGTTTAAACGAAGAGAGGCATTTCTCTGTGATTACTGCATGTTGGTGGCAACCATTAGACCTTCCGGTTGTAATATACAGTGAACATCGTCAGTCTAATTGGAGAAATCACCTCGCCCTACAATTACCTGTCCAATGGCACCACACGAGCAGGCACTGCACTCGAAAGACACACAGTGAGAAGTACATGTAATTCTTAATATCAAAACAAAAAAACAACAACAAACATGCCAACTTTCAAAGTTGTTTTTGTTTATCGTCACACAGCTTATGACACACAACACACGTGCAATGGGCGGTGATACAGAACACACACACACACACAGGGGGGGCCGTTCAGGACTTAAATAATGAAACACTTGTACACCTACTACTGAAACCATTTACACTCACTATTGAAACACTCGCGCTCACTATTGAAACACTTGTACGCACATACATACTCTGACACTTTTACACAGACTACTGAAACACTTGTACACTTCCTACTGAAACACTTGTATGTACATAGATACTCTGTAAACCTATGCACGGGTATACTTCATCCTAGCCAAGGAACAAGCAAGTGTTTCAGCTTCTGCCCATCTGTATGCAGCTTATACAATGCTGACTGGCCTGGACTAGTCACCACATCCACAGTCCAGCCAAGAGAAGAGATACCCTTGTGCATTTTACAGTTTAAAGTGTCATACACATTTGTAAGTGTAAAGACATATCCTCTGACTTGGGTAAAGCTGCCTTTTCTGCACTGACTCCAAGTTCTTGGAACCAGCTCCACGATTAAAAAAAAAAAAATGTAATAGAGTGGCTCATAGACAATAAACTCTCACTGCATCTGGGAAAAACTGAGTCAATTCTGTTTGGTACCAAATGCTAGCTAGCAGTCTAGCCTGGTAGCAGGCTTGTACAGCCTCCACACAACACAATAGATCATGGGTGGGTTTATTTTATCATGGCTTTGTGACTGTGTCAATAAACACTTGAAAACCACGTCATATTTTGTATGTGACTTGGCACAGGTCCATGTCTTTAACCAATTCCATAGTTATGATTTTTCTATGATCAAAGGGAATTAAAAACCAGACAATGGGAGACACTCATAAGACAGAACACATGTATACCATGCCCTTCCAGTCTAAGAGTGAACTGTTAACAAAACCCGAGAGGCTATGTGGATTCTGTCCCTCCTGTTACACTAAGTTTACAGAATACGCTCAATCTGAGACGGTTCAGCGAGCGGGGGCAGGGTCATGCACACAGCTCAGGTCCCTGGACTGGAGGTAGTTGGTCCGCCCAGGGGTGGTGGCGGGCATTACACCAACGGTACAGCTTGGTAAATCGTCTTAATAAACAATATTTTGTATGTGAATCGGCACAGGTCCATGTCTTTAATCAATTCCATAGTTAGCCTCCGCTTTTATTGATGTATGTTGTATGTATGTTTTCCAACAGGTCACTGTATAATCCATTTAAATGCAAACTGTTAAGAATAGCAGGTGGATCCAAACGCAGATGGAATCACAGGTAACACGTGTATTGCTGGGGATGGTAGGGGAAGGTTTGTGGCTGAATGAGGCTAGGCTTGGGGAAGGACAGGACAGGCAAGGAAAGTCGGTGGGCTGGAGGTGTTGAGTAATCAAGCAAAGCAAGCAAGTGGAGAGGGTGATACGAAGAGAAAGGCAGAGGACGAAATGCTAACACTAGTACCACTGTAGTAGATGCTAGCCCAGGTTAGATGGGCGGGGGATGTGTGGGAATGCCTGAAGTCGTTACTGATTGGTTTAGCAGGATTTGAACATCAGATTTTTGCATGAAGTGTTCCAGAGAAATCTGCAGCATGCAGTAACATAGTTGGCGTAGCTTACGTAGTGCATCAGCGAAAGAACTCTCGTGGTTCTGGCATTGAGACTATGCTTACCTTACCACTTTTAGAAATGGCCTTTTTTATATATATATATATATATATATATATATATATATATATATATAATTTGGAGGGTATTTTTCCCTTTATTTGGATAGGATAGTGGAGTGTGACAGGAAAGTAGGGAGAAAGAGAGGGGAGGAATGCAGCAAAGGGCACAAGTCGGATTCAAACCTACGCAGCTGCGAAAAGAACAAGCCTTTATGTGGTGCGTGCACCTTAACCACTGAGCCACAGGAAGGTTCTTCTGCATGTTTTTATATCGGGGTTCTATGTGGAGGGAACCCGAGTGAGCATGGGGAGAACATGCAAACCCCACAAAGAGAGGTCCGGAAGACAGCCCATGCAGGAATCGAACCCAGAACCGACTTTCTTGCTGTGAGGTGACAATATAACACACCGTGTCAACAAGACTCTTTTCTTGAGAAATCTACCACTGGCTTACGGCAAGTCAGTCTGTTAGCAGATGGATCTGCCTTCTGTGTTCAGTACGGGGGCGTGTAGCGGTTCCATTCTCTACTCGTGCTGTGTGAAATGAAAATTGCCTAGAAATTACCCCCCTACTGTATGTTTAAAAAAGTTAGCTTGTGCCGTACCCTCCTCAACAAAAGAGAACAGAATTCCCCTTCGTTTTGGTGATTTGGATAATGGATTTCCTTCTTAGGTCATGTCTGTGTGCTGAAGCTTGCTAATGGGATTCTGTGGGTGGCCCTGGAGTGTCTCTCCCTCTTTCTCTCCCTGTCTCTCCCTTTCTACATCCTTCACTTCCCACTGCTTCTCCTTTGTTTCTTTGTTTCGACATCAAGCGCTGAATCACAAGGACAAGTGGATCAATTATCATCCAATTTGGTTTTATGGATTAAAAGACTCAGGCGAAGGCGTAGGAGGAGAATAGGCAGAGGTCAGAGGGAGGTCAGAGGGAGGAAGGAGCTGTTCGGAGAGGAGGCCTTGTTGTGATCCTTATGTTATTCCCCCACACACACCTCCTGTCTTCACCTCTCCCATAGGTGCTCAGTAGGCCATGCACATACTGCACTGTACTGGAAGCATTCAAGTCCCTCCTCAAAACCCTTCTCTTCTCCCTGGCTTTTGATTAGAGTTCCTGCCCCCCTGGTAACCCAATTGTTGCCATTTTAGTTATTTTTACTTTATTTTGTAATTTGCTGCACTTTTTATTTTATTTCGTAGTCTGTGTCTTTGTACTTATCTGTATTTGCACTATCTTTTGCTTTTATCTGTACAGCACTTTGGTTCAGCCACAGCTGTTTGTAAATGTGCTATAGAAATAAAGTTGACTTGACTTGACTTGACTACAGCAGCCATTGTTCTGCGGTTCCACTTCGCGTGTCCACATTGTGCTGCGATGCAGGTTCCCTGGGGTCCCTGGGTTCGCATGGCTACATGCAGTCGGTCCCCATAAGTCATGGAAGACGTCATTTCATTACACAGCCAATTACACGCACGTGTGGCTCTGCTGTTATGAAGTAAGCGGATTGCGATGGTTCAACACTGGTGGTTCACACCAGCAGCAGTGCACCAGAGAGGCCAGCCAGCGCCGGGGGCTGAGGGCCGGGGTGGAGGACGCGGAAGGCCGTGGAGGCTGGACTCAAACGCAGATGGAGGCAGGGGAAGAAGGAGAGATGAGAGGGGGGCGGGGTGGGGGGGCAAACAGAGAGATGAGAGGGGTGGGGGGGCAAGCAGAGAGATGAGAGGGGTGGGGGGTGGAGGGGCAAGCAGAGAGATGAGAGGGGGGCGGGGTGGGGGGGGGGGCAAACAGAGATGAGAAGGGGGCAGGGTGGGGGGGGCAAACAGAGAGATGAGAGGGGTGGGGGGGCAAGCAGAGAGATGAGAGGGGTGGGGGGTGGGGGGGGGGGCAAGCAGAGAGATGAGAGGGGGGCGGGGTGGGGGGGGGGGCAAACAGAGATGAGAAGGGGGCAGGGTGGGGGGGCAAACAGAGAGATGAGAGGGGTGGGGGGGCAAGCAGAGAGGGGTGGGGGGTGGAGGGGCAAGCAGAGAGATGAAAGGGGTGGGGGGTGGGGGGGCAAGCAGAGAGATGAGAGGGGGGTGGGGGGGGGGGGGGGCAAACAGAGAGATGAGAGGTGGGTGGGGTGGGGGGTGGGGGGGCAAACAGAGAAATGAGAGGGGGTGGGGTCTTTGTCACCATCAAACATCAACACAGAATACATGCCTTATAATTATAATTAGTAAGAACTTTTCTTCTTCTTCTTCTTCTTCTTCTTCTTCTTCTTCTTCTTCTTCTTCTCTCTCTCTCTCTCTCTCATGTAGACACTTTGCATCACAGCATCCCACCCAGGGAACGTTCTAATCCACAGAACTGCTCCAGATGTGTTTTAATTGAAGCCAATAAAAGTGGCTTTGGCAGGCAGAGTTAGGATGCCTCCGCGTTGGCATTCTCCGTGGCTAATCAACGAGGCTCTAAATCTCTCCAGTTCTCTCACAGATTTTTCGGTTGTGCCCCTCGGAGGTGATTTGTCTTTGTTTCACACCGCAGATCGCAACACCGCCACATTACCCCAGTGCATACGTTACACTCGCCTACCTTTAATGTCCCCCCCACCTCTCCCTCCTCCTCCCCCTGTCTACCCCGTAAAAGGTAATGTTCAATTTAAATGCAGCTCGCTGTGTTATGTCTCTCCACTGGCAGAGTTTGCAGTGAGGATCCTCTCTGGGAGCAGCTGGATGAAGGAACCCACGGACGGCCATCTTTATTCATGGGCTTCCTTTCCTTCATGGCTCTCAATGCTCAGCTCATTTTTACAGACGTGCTCACACTTTCTCTCTCTCTCTCTCTTTCTCCTCTCTTCCTGACTGCCTCTCTCTCCTCCTTATCGCTCCCCCCCCTTCCACCTCATCACACAGCCAGAGTTGTGTGTGAATCAAAAGGTCATGACCTTTTGGAATCATTTAGACTCCCTCCTGCAGCTGATTATGCCTTCGTCCCTCCCTCAGTCACTCTAAGGATGTCGACCAGCAAGCTGTATGTAGCTGAACAGCGCCAAGCTTACAGCTTCTTAGAGCACACTAGAGCTGGGGTTTAGAGCTAGCCATGCTACAGATGTTTTACAGCTACGTAAGCAACGAGTGTCGTGTTTTTGCAGACTGCAGATTAACTAGCCTGGTTAAGATAGCTAGCTAATGTTAGCTAGTGCTAACATTTGCTGTCTCTGCAGTTTTGCCAAAAACCGACCACTGTCGTCATCAGAACAGCCTTTTACAGCCTGCGCTCTAGCCCAAAAAGTTAAACTTTTTTCAACTGCAAAAAAATCCTAGAGCTCACGGCGCTGTAGCGCTAAAAAGCGCTTGGAACACAGCTCTCGTCTCTATAGCGCCCTAGAGCTCATTACTGATTGTAAACTACGAGAAAACAGCGCCAGCTCTAAAATACAGCTTGTCGGTGGACACGCAACGATTGCTAACTAATGCCTAACATGGCCCCTCCCACCACGCGCCATCCCATTGCATCCAAGCGTACAGCATAATAAAAGCATTAAGCTGACAGTCTAACCTGCTGTAGATAAAGTATTCAGGTGTTCTGTGTTGTTAAGTGATTTGTATATAGAGGCTTACATGTTGCTTGTATGTTGTGTGGTGATACAATGAAACAGTCAAACGCAAGGGTTGGAGCTGATAGTTCCACAACACAACCTCTCCCACGTTGTTCCTTTGACACACGGTTGGTCTTTGAAGGGGGGGGGGGGGGGAGTCTACAGGCGAGAATTATGTCAAATATAATCAACACTGTTCAACACTTGAGTGCTTTCAGCTTTCCGCCATGAATATCTGTGGCATCTCATCCATGGATGAGTCTCTCCCAGCCTCTGCCTCTGTCTGTCAGAGTGCAGTAGAGGCGTCTCGTGTAGACGTGTACACACTGAGACAGATTCCTACCATCGCTGGGACCGCTAGCTAACAGGAGAAATCCCCTGCCGGAGCTATCAGCAGGAGAAATCCCCTGCCGGAGCTATCAGCACGGCCGGATTACGACAACGTGGACCCCGGGGTGGTGACCACGTTTAAGACCCCCCCCCAGAACCATGGAATTCCCCCCAGTAGTAATATAGCACCTGTCACGGTGCTTCGCTTTTATTTGATCTAAAGGCAGAACAGCCCTTCTGTCTATACTCTATAGGCCAATTTTCCACCAAATAAAATTCAGTTGGTTACATTAGATGGCGTCATACAAGCTCTCCACATATGGACACTTTCAACATACTGTAACCGATGAAGGAAAGCTCAGACTGCCATTTCTAACAAGTAGGCCTATCGTCCTCTCACACCACACCATTAACACTGCTACTGTACATACTCAAAATAGCACCACCGCATCATACAGTACCACTCAAATCAGAATTTTGTCTGTTGGATGTGTAAATCCAAGCGGTCGACCAAACTGACCTAATCATGTCGTATCAGCATTAGACATTCACATTTGATTAAAAAGAGCTAACCCACTCAGAAGCTCTTACAATAACAATAACATCACAGAATTGCTACCAACCACATCCAATATAGGTCCCATGCATTGCTTGCTAACAGTAACTAAACTAGCTATAAAATAGGTAGCTAGGCTACGTTATCTAGCTTATGTTAGCTAGCTAAAATCTCTGCTTCATGGCTACTATTCAGTAAGTCACTATGGCCGCCAGTGGAGGTTTGGTCCTGATGTCTGAAATCCTTCAAATGCACTACAGGGCAAAATACTTTTTCCCTCCTTGTTTCCTTGTTCCCCTGTTTTAAAATTAAAGTTGCGAAGAACCCACTCAATATAACAACAGTTATTTAACTCCACAGCCAAAGCTGCACCTGTTTCTCCTGTGTGGATGTGAGGGACAGGTAGCCGGTTGCAGCATCATCGGTTTAAGTGCAGAACCCTGTCGATTTGGGAATTTACCTCAGGAGTTCAGCTCCTCAAACTTCTTTTTCTTGATTTTCTGTTCGTTTTTGACATCCACTAGACAGTTTCTGCGATGAGGTGAATAGTTCAGCAGAGAGCTGGATCAGAACCACAGATACCGTAGCTCAGCAGATCAGAAGCCCGTTCACGCCCAGAACCAAGCAGATGCTGCCCACCTACTTAACCGGCCGGCCTAAAACTTAATTGGACCATAACAGTGACAGAATCGAGCCAAAACGATTTCAATATTTGTTATTGGACAATACGCACAGGCTAACAGGGCTCTGACACACAGGCAAGGGATGGGAAAGTTTGCAGTGCAACAACAACAAAAAACATAACAGAGTGATTGATTGGCTCTTGCAGGCCACCGTCCGGGCCCTCTGGAGTTCTGGGCCCCGGACGTGAGCCCCGTTAGCCCATGCATTAATATGGGCCTGGCTATTGGACCAGCCAGGCCAGTGTGCCCCTGCATACTGATGCAGGATCAGAGCCCATCCACAGGACTCCAGCTTCAGTTTTTGGAAACTAAAAAGTCAAATCTGACCTGAAAGTTTTAACCTTTGACCTGGTTATCGCTACGGTTACTGTACAGGTACCACCTGATATTATTTTTCCAGAGTCTCCCCTTTGGGTAGTTCTGGTGCATCCTTACTAGCCACCATACAGGCTGACTCACCGCAAGAGGACTGCTTTCTTTCTGGTTCGAGATGTGTTGTTGTTGTTGTTGTTGTTGTTGTGTTGTTGTTGTTGTTGTGTGGGATTCCTTGCTACTGGGCCACTGTGTCTGCTGCTAATTGAAATGAATGGACCCAATTTAGCAGCACTCTCTCTGCCTGATGCACACAGCTGGTAGGATGGAGAGAAATTTAACTGAGGGGGAGGGTTGTGTGTGTGTGTGTGTGTGTGTGTGTGTGTGTGTGTGTGTGTGTGTGTGTGTGTGAGAGAGAGAGAGAGGGAAGGGGGAATGACTGGCCAATAGACTTGACAGTGCAATCAATCAATCAATCAATCAAAGCTTTATTTGTATAGCGCATTTCATACCCAGAGGCAACACAATGCGCGTTACAGAGAACAAGGGAGGAGGGCATACGACCCACTCTCTACATATTCCAGAGGGAAGCAAAAAAACAGTTGTTAGAGTCCAGCCTGAAAATCCCTCCACAGCCACACAGTGACATTAGCTTCCCTGGTACTTGTACGGCCCCAGAGCGCCATCACCCCAGTACACTGTACCCGTGGCCTTCCTAATGGTCTTCCTCCCCGCCCGCCCGCTAGGGGGAGAGCTACCCCACCAGGCCCAGACTACCACAGATCCCCTTCTCCCAGGGTCAGGGGTCAGAGGCGAGGAGAGGAAGACACTGGCTAGTAAAGGACATGGTCCAGTATTTAGCATGGAATTTTTACATTTAGTACAGCTTCACTGTAACTATAAACATACCCCCCCCCCACACACACACACACACCGTCTGCTGCTCACAGACTCTGCTCACCTACTCATAAAATGATGATCTGGTCATGAGTCTTGAGCCTGTCTATCTAATCTAACTCATGACCAGGAGTGTGCAAAAGAAAAAGACCCAGCAGAATACGGAAAAAGATAAGAAAGAGAAAAGATACAGTATGATACAACCCCCGAACCCTCAGTCTATTGGGGGCAGACTGTACTGAAACGCTGTGTGACTAGCCGTGTGTTGTGTGCTATGTTCCCTACAGTAGCTGGAAGAGATTTTATTGTTGTTGACGATATTGCCTCTGCTGCAGTATCTCTCAGTCTTATGGCTCCTCAGTCACTCTCCTCAATTGTGACTGCACACTCTCAAAAACACAGCAGTCAGCGTCATATCTACAATGCATTCTTTATCAAGCCTTCATTAAGCACTGAGAGTAGGCGAACACAGTGAATGATAAACTGCCAAGAACACACTGTTGAACAAAGGCGATAAATATTTGAACAGTATTTTCAATGCGTGCTGTTCTTTCGTTCTTTCATCCCTGTGAGGATGTGAATGTGCGTTCCTCCAGAGGAGCTCGGTCTGTGTCTGGGTTTGTGTTTCTGGTATCGACCGTGTGACTGATGGAACTGTCATGGGCCCCAGATCTGACTCAGACTCCCATAGCGTGCTTTACACCCTGGTGTGTCTGCTGGAATGTCCTCAGTCATGCATTAAATACAGCGGCGAGCAGCAGCTGCTGACAACAGCACAAAGACACAAATGTTGCTTTCATGTTTTCTGTTCACAATATGTTCAAAAGGGGTTGGAATTCGATTTTGGATGCAGAGGTATTTGAGTGACGATCAGAATGTTAGTCTCTGGAGAGGTATGGTCAGTAGAGTCTAAGGGGCGAATTCACTAAAGCAAATTGCGCCCGCTAATTGCACCATAATATTGCGCGTCAGTTGCGCCCGCTATGTGCTCCGTTTTAAAAACCTATTCACTAAAGACATTGCGCTAATAATATCCCAGCGCAAACACGCCCATTCGGTGTTTGCGGCTGAGTGCAATTTGCTGCTGATATAGGAAATGACTATAAATACTGCGCATACAGCGCATACAACTCGTATGCATATCATTGGACGATGGCAGACAGAAAAAGAAAGATACGATTTTCAGACAGCGAACTTGAAGGCCTCACGGACGAGGTTCAAAAACATGTCTCACAGCTTTCGGCAAAAAATATCACGACTGCAGCAAAAAATCATATTTGGGGTTTAATTTCCCAATCAGTCAGTGCCATTTGTGTGTGTAAACGCGGAAGACTGCAAACGGAGGTGGAATGATTTAAAAAGACGAACAAAGGAAAAATTGTCATTTTATGTTATGCAAGTTGCAGCACGATGATCTGGCATACTTTTGGGGGAGTGTATAACATTGCCCCACCGGTACGATCTAGGCATCTAAACGGCTTTTCAGGATGTGCACTCAATCACACCGCGCGTCCTGATGTGAGGCCAGTTGTACACCGCCTCTCCAACGTTGGAAGGATTACGCACGGGAGTCATCATCCATGGCTGAAGATGATACCTGCCGTCACCTATGATACAAAAGCAAAATATTTTCAAGACCATTCAAATAAAAAAAATATTGTGTAGGCTATGTTTTTATTTATTTATTTATACCTATAGGCCTATCGGCCCCCAGCCGTTCAATGAACAGCTATAGGGAATGCGCAGTTTCGCGTATAGACTATTATACGCACAGTTTCGTGCTATGTAGGCTATTATATTCATTGGGGGAGCTTGGACTCGCTGGGGACGGGTGGAGAGACGCATAGTCAACTGAGCCTCCCCAGACGCGACTTCATCCTCCAGTTGGCTGAAGAGCTGCGCGCTCTGGTGTCCAAACAGTTACCGCGGTGGTTCTAGTGTTAAATCAAAAAGTGACCTTCTTCTAAATATTCTCTCACGAACAACACACCTGGCGTTGCGATGCCTTCGCCTCGCAACAATCACTGCTGCCATGATCAGCGGACAGGCTGGCCGCGACACACCCCTTGCGCTTAAATACCACCACGTTTCTGAAAACGGTATTAATTTCACTTTAACTGCGTGAGGCAATTTGCGCCGATGTTTGTGAATTGGGCGGGTTTTGCAATAATGTTCATTTGCATAGAAAGGGGAACATTCTCCGCCCATATTACCTAATTTAAATATGAGCTAATAACACCGGCGCAGAGCAACGCAATGACGAACGCAACGCAGTTAACACCGTATTTCACCCTTTGCGAGGGCTTTGTGAATAGCAAACATAATTTTTGACTTATTTGCACAGGCTTTGCGTCAGGAAAAGCTGCGCAATCCTTTAGTGAATTCGCCCCTAAGTGATTCCATGGTAGCGGACACATTCAGTTAGACATAACTCGCTGTGGACCGAACCATCGTTGTGGTGGCCGTTGCCGTCCGCTCATTGTGATGTACGCTTCCTGTTTGTACTCTCTCTCACAGTAGTTTGTTGCTAATAAATGGCACACAGGTGAGTAGCCAATGAAAGAATAGATAGTTTGTTTATTAGAACTCCTGCGCCAGCATGTATTGATTTACTGCACCTCTTTGTATGGGGATTCCTCTAGCGAGCCTGACGGCACCAAACAGGCGTGCATCATGTAGATGTGGAGAGATGGAGGAGGAAACATCACACCCAGGGGGTGAAGTAAGCGGTGCAGGTTTATGAGCAATCTCTACAGCCCTCTAGTGCTGGTGTACTACACACATGGATACACATGTCACTTATAGAAGTGGATGCACCTACTGTTGGTTTTATTTGTAGTTTTTGTCCCATTGAAATTAATGATGGAATGTTCAGTTGCTAGAGTGATGACAGTTGTGATTTGAAAATATCCACACATTTTGCAAACTGGAACCACCCCTACAATGTTCACAGTACTTTCACATAGTGGCAGGTGCTGGTATTTTGGTCCCCATCTAGGCAGACCTCGAATTGTGCTACGAGCAAAACATTTATGTTTTGTTTTTACTTTTTTTTTTTTTTCATATTATGAAAGTTGACATTGTGAAGAACCCACTTAATACAACAAGCAACAGTTTTAGTGTCAGTAAATAGTCATTTGCCGTCCATGCCCTATGAGAAGTGTGAACAGTTCTGAATTTATGAAGCCCTTTTTCTCTGCTTAGTGATTTCAGGTGTAGGCCTACTTATCAACATTCAGAGTCATATCTTCTTGAAATATGTTCACTTTTCAATGAGATCATTTGAAAGCTTACAATCTGCAGTTTCATTATCTGTAAAAACTGAGAAGTGACCTTGCCCTACTTGGAGACTGATCACTAACACTTTACAATAAGGCACACAGAAAGAAGAACTGATCTTATTATTAAGTCATTATGAAATAATGAAGGACTACTTGGTAAGTTAATGAGGAACTACTAATACGAAGCAGTCCTTCATTGCTTCATAATTACTTAATCATTAGTTACTATTTTGTGTACCTAATTGTAAAGTATTACATCATATGAAGCAAGAACCAAGCTATAACCTACAGTCAGAGTTAATCAATAAGTACTCATTAAAGGAGTAGTAAAGGGAAAAATTATGTTTAGCCCTGTTTTAAGGTTACTTATGATCATATACAATGGTTCAGATGAAAAAGGTGACAAAACTAGCACTTTTGAGAATGTCTGATAATTGCTCTACCACCGTTTTGGCCATACAATGGATGTGGGTGGGCACCTTGAAAAATCATTTAAAAACATGTTAAACTCTCAATTTCAAAGACAAGAAACTCACCGAGGTGTTAGTTGGCGTTCTGACATATAATTCGCCATAAAGTAAGATTCTAGTTCATCTGGAAATGCTTTTTTAAATATTTAGAATATAACTATTTAGTCGCAGCACATAGGTGTGTAAACTTCCGCAAACTAGGTAGCCTAGAAACATAAAGTACCACCCCCAAACAGGGCTAAAGCCCGCTCGACTCACGGTTCAGAATAATAGTGGGTGCAGATCTGAGAACAATGGTAAAGAGAGATAATCCACACTCCGGTCAATCATTTTTATGGCTTTATTCCATAGCAGCAGTCAGTGAACGGACGCGTTTCGGCCGTAGGGCCTTCTTCAGCGTTTAAAGCCGCTCTCGCAGAACTGACCTCTATATATACTGTCTTTAATAATCAGTAGCCGTCAGACAGGTGAAAGTTTGGCTACCTGTGCTACGTCAGAAAGGTGAAGGTTCGACTACCTGTGCGTATATGCAGAGGATCGCACATTTACATAATACAAATACAATACAATACAGAGTTACAACCATAATACAATATATACAACAATTTCATTAACAATATCACAAGAGAGAGACCTTTAAAGAAAACAACCTAGCAATAGTTCTTCATTCAATCCTTTCGGGAACTCTGTTTTCAGGGCGTGAATCCAATAAGCCTCTCTCTGTAGAAGTAGGCGCTCTCTGTCACCACCTCTTCTCCATGGATTCACCAATTCAATGTCCTGAAAACGTAGCCTGCAGACTTCATGATCATGCAGCCTAATGTTGCTCTTGTGTTCAGAGATTCTGACCTTCAATTCTCTTTTGGTTTTCCCCACATAATAGAACCCACATGGACATTTCAATAAATAAACAACAAACTTAGTCCTACATGTGATCCTCCCCCTTGCATCTATCTTTTTGCCTGTATGGGGGTGTAGGAAGTGATCCCCCCGAATCATGGCATTGCAATGGACACAATTATTGCAAGCAAACTTACCAGAGGGCAAAGTAGAAAGGAAATGTTGTGGTGGGATATATGTGTCATTCCTAACTAGGCGATCTCTCAGGTTTTTGACACGTTTGTTGGCAAAAATGGGAGGAGTGGCAAAGGCCTGCCCCACTGCAGGGTCACTGGAAAGGATGTGCCAATGTTTTTTTTACGATTTCTTTAACAGACTGAGAGATGGGGGAGAAGGTGGTGGAAAACACTATAGGTGCATTACAAGGTGGGGAAGGTTTTGGGGTAAGGAGACTGGTTCTGTTAAAACCCCTTCAAAATCTAGATGAGCTGTCAGGCAAAATGCTCTCTGTGTAGCCTAGCAAAATAAACAATAACAATAGCTACCGTAAGTAGTTCCGCTTCCTGAATCCCCTCTGCGGATTGATCTACGCATCTACAACGGTTGCGTCAATACAAGTCAATGGATTTCATAAAATGATCAATAAAACCCTAATGATTTTTCAAGGTGCCCACCCACATCCATTGTATGACCTAAACGGTGGTAGAGCAATTATCAACTTTCTCAAAAGTGCTAATTTTGTCAACTTCTTGATCTGAACCATTGTATATAAGTAACCTTAAAACAGGGCTAAACATGCATTTTCCCTTTACTACTCCTTTAATGAATCTTTCGTTCCTCACATGTTAATGAACAACTATCCAGTCTGTTCTCTATTAACCCATCATTATCTACTGTGCAGTCATGTACACTGTGCATAATGATGAGAGGGTGTGGTTTATCAGCAATATATATCACCAATATACCACAGGTGGTGCAGCAGTATAGGCACGAGGTGCAGCCAAGCCATGCCACACACACACACACACACACACACACACACACACACACACACACACACACACACACACACACACACACACACACACACACACACACACACACACACACACACACGTCACATATAGGAGTGGCTGCACAGCTTAAAAATATCATGCTGACAGAGCTGCTTCAGGCTGCCAATGATATTGATGATCCCATCCAGAGATCAGCTCTCTTGAGTTAACCTGAAATGTAATATCCAGGGCTGTGTAATGTAAGCTCTGATTCTCTATGTCATTGTGACAATGTGAAAGGAATGTCTATTTATCAAATTTGTAAAACCAGTTCTGACATTTTTATCCTGCTCAAGATTGATGACAATATTGTATCTGCCAAAAGGATCAGAGTGAAAAGATTAACTTGTCTGTCGTTGTTGATCAAGATGGATTCTCCTCGTTCTACATCTGCTCCATTTAGAAACAGACGAGTTCCGCTGTGAGAGAATGTTTCTCAGCATGTTAGTGGCCAAAGATGAGTTGAGGACACAAGATAACACCCTGTCATACCAGCCCTGTGATAAGACCGGAATATAGCAAAACTGAGACCAGACACACCAATTAATTCACCAATTAATTCACCTCTTTCGCCTAATAGATGAGTACAACCAGTATACAGTACTAGCATGGCTCTGTTTTTGTGCATGGCTGGCCAGCCACACACGCTATAGCGTTTGTCCGGTTATCACTCCCTTACTCCCGACAATGTTGGCCTGCATCTCTCTGTTGGTACCACTAGAGGCAACCAATGCCAGCACACCAAAATCAAGAAGGACACCAAAATCAACCCACCCAATCTCCGCTGCACAAGTAGAGTAGTGGTGAGAGCACTGGACTCCCACCTGGAAGACCGGGGTTCAAGACCCGGTGGGGATGACTTTATGGTACTATAACCCAAACCTTCACATGTTCATCCTTTCACTCCAACCTTTAACCCTTGCCTTATAGGTCAGATCCTGGCCCAACCCCAACCCTTATTCGAACCCCAACCCAACCCTTATTCGAACCCCAACCCACACTAGGGATTGGAAGAAGGACACCAAAACCAACTCGCCGATCTCCACTGCACAAGTATAGTTGTGGTGAGAGCATTGGACTCCCACCCGGGGATGACTTTATGGGACTATACCCCAAACCTCCACATGTTCATCCTTTCACTCCAACCTTTTTATCCCTTACCTAAATTCCACAAGTAGAGTAGTGGTCAGAGCATTGGACTCCCATGCGGGACATTCTCAGAGATTACCGTCTATATGCTGAGTGAAACTCCTCTAGTCTATATGTAGCTAAACCAAAAACTGTTGTTTACGTTTTGGAACTGATGTGTCCAGGCGACAAGACCTATCTTAATTTATCAGACATTATTTCATGTCATTTCAATTCACAGCTATTTCAGTGGCATGACTAGCTTCCGTCCTACCAGTCCTGAACAGAAACAAGCCAACCTCGCACATAAGCCAGGCTGGGCCTGGCCTGGTTTAGCTGTGACTAGCAGCTCTAAACCATGGATGTATTCTGTTGGTCGGTTGGTCGGTTGGTTCGTCCACAAAAAAGTGCAATGCTGTGTTGTCCATGGGGAGGAGGGGGCATACAAAAGTCTCACTAAGTTGTGTTAACCATTGTATTCTTGTGTAGCCTATTATAGGCTACTATCGTCATGTGGTACCTTAGACTCAGACTGTAACATTGTTTGTGAGGTTATGTGTGAACGCATGTGCGCGCGTATGCATGCATGTACAGAACGTGGTCACAGCTATTGCTGAGGGGCGCCGAACACCTGGATCCTGTTTGAAGCAACCAGAGCTTAAGGAAACATTGCGTCGCACATCCTGAACCGTCACTTAGCCTGGAAATAAAGAGCCGAATAATCACTCCGACCACCGAACCCAGGGCATATCTGATTCATCTGGGGGGGATTTTTTAAATCCTATTTGCAGCTGTCCCGGCACATTAAACCATACAGACACGCTGTATTTAAACACTCTTCATGTCCCAGAGTATCTGAGCAACCTGCGACTTTGATTTATCTATGGAAATACATAAATAATTGTAGATCATTTCCGATTTCAGAAGCTTGAAGAACAGTCATCGTGGTGTAATTACCTATCCTTGATTAAAGAAAAAGAAAAAACGTGTGATTGCAACTTGGATTATGAGAAAGCTGAACCGCCAAAGCCCATTGGATTCGACTGTTTTCAGAGAAAGTTTCTATTACTTTTGCATACTGTAACCAGCAGAATTTAAAGTTATTCCGGTGGCAGAGGGCAGGGTTATGGGAGACTAATGCTGGCCCTATTCTGGCCATTCTCAACACCTCGTTAATGATCTTGAATAAATCTTGTGTTGAGAGCCCTGCCATTAAACACTCGTTTAAGGCCTAATTGCTTAGTAATCAATCTGACACTGTAGACCATAAAACATCCCTGTCTACTGTTTATAGATGGATGTGTGTGTGTGTGTGTGTGTGTGTGTGTGTGTGTGTGTGTGTGTGTGTGTGTGTGTGTGTGGAGGGGTCTTTCCAAACAGTGTAAAGCTGGAGGAGCTCTGTGCCAATGTGATCAATGGCGATGACACAGTGAGCAAGGACAGATGGAGCCTGCAGAACTAACACCGGCCCATGTGACCAAGACTAACACTGCTCACCCTCACCATGACAACGCTGGAGGACACGCGTAAACACCGTCCGTCTAACTTAACTCTATCACGCCGCTGCGAGAGAAGGTGTTTGGACAAGAAACGACAAGCTTGTGCCGCGTGTGTGTGTGTGTGTGTGTGTGTGTGTGTGCGTGTGTTTGTTTTGGGCTTTGAGTGTGGCACAGCAAATTAACCGGTGTCTCTGACACATCAGCCACTATTGCACAGCTGGTGCTGGCCAGCAGGAGCTGCGGTTATCATTAGGTTATGATTGGTCAGTAATGGATTGGATCAGAGCCAGTGGGCGATCTTTTGGAGGGGTCACTTGAGATCGTGGCAAAGTAGGACAACATCTATGAGAGAAACTCTGGCTTTGTTATGGTGTGTAGAACAATTAGCTTAACGGTACCCACAGCTAGTCTCACAATCCTGCCTTTCTCATATTGTTTATACACCCTGTCTCTCTCTCTCCTTCTCTCTCTTGGTATTTCTTTCTCTCTCACAAACATTCTCTCTCTCTCACACACCCACACAACAATGTCTCTGCCTGTGCAGCTCTGATTTGTCGTTTCCATTTCCATGGTGTGCGAGAGTGCAGGAGGTTAATCCTGTCGGCTCTGAATGCTCGTCACTCTCCGCGCTTCTGGGACTGGCTACCGAGCGTGACCGAACAGTCTTAGCACGTTTCCGCGTCCGTGTGAGAATTCTCCCGAGCCCTGACCTCAGTCATGACATCACTACAAATGGCTGAGGGGAAAATGATGACTTGGCTACTGTGGCAAGCTCCCGGTGGGTCACTGACCCAGGGCCGGCTCTAGGACTTCGGGATCCCCAAGCCCGAAATGGATGAGGGGGGATGAGGTTGCGTCCCTCATAGGCTCCAAGGTTGTTTTGTTTCGTCAGTCGGCAGTCGTGGCCCCCTAGTGGCCGGCGTAGTCCAGTGCATAGCGTGTGTGTTCAGCTGTGTGCACCGGAATGCATCTAGAACTCAGTCCTGCGTCTAGAATCATTTAGAAGAAAGAGCGTCTGGTGAATACAAGCTGCCTGGTTCACCCAAAACCAGGTGAAGAGCATGCGTGTACGAGTATAATATCTGTGGGCAACATTTTGTTTACTGTTCAACTGCTTTTTAATCCACCATCATCCTTCTCTTCCTTTGTCCTGCAGAGCGCGGTGAAGGTTATATCTGGCCTCCTGTGTTGTGTTTTTCTTTTGATGCTGAATTTCAGAGACAAAATGAGGCCTCATGCCAACTATCAACTCAGCGCAGATGGTTAGCCTCAGCATAATTATCAGGATCCACATTATAATCCCAGTGCTAACTAGACAGGATGTCGAAGAGTGCAGACCTCCGCCCGTGAATGCTGTCGTTAGCATGTACAGTTACAAAAAAGCATACGAGTGTGCACAACTCCAAATTAATCTGGAGCAGTCTCGGGTGCCAGGCAGGGACGGCGCTTCACCGGGGCTAGGCGAGGCATAGCCCCGTCACAAATCTGCTTAGCCCCAGTTAAGTCCCCACAAACATTTTGGTATATTTTAAGTAAAAGTTCATAATCATCCATTCTCTCTTCATAATCAGGTCCCATGGTTGCGTGCTCGTGCTACAGGTACCCTGCGATTTACATGCGCGTGTTGGGGTCTGGTCTGGTTACCATGCCTACGAGCCTAACAGCTCGCCTCACCAGACGAGTCGCGCTGATGTGAGTGTGCTCGTACGTTAGCCAGTCGTTCTTAATGGATCGTTTTGTAATTCGAAAGAAAAGAGACTTAAGTCTAGACGAGGGGGTAGGCACAATCTGATATTGTCGTGTTGGACTCATTCCTGGAGCATCATAAAAATGTTGTTCCAGGACCATCACTGCAATGGACCAATCACGTTGTTGTGATGTCATAGCTAGAAATTCCCCCCCAAAAAAGCGGGAAGAGAAAGTTGGAGAAAGCACTTGCCAGTGGCAACTAACTCAAAGGTAATTATTAGAATTTTAATATTTTATTATAATGTGATTGTCTGAGATTGAGTACATTTGTGTCACAGAAAGGCCCAGTGGAATCTAGCTGGTGGAAATCTACAAAACAGCTAACCTTAGCAACTAAGCAAGAGTGCCCTTCAGCGCTGAAATGTTAACTGTTAGCTTCAGATGTTTTAAATGTCTTCTTGTTACATATAAACAAAAATAAATGTTTGACCGTGGCTTTTGTAAGACATTTTTATGTTTTTCCAAATCGGTTTTGTGTCGAAAAGATAGCTACAGTAGCTAGTTAATGTTACAGTAGCTAGATGGCCAACTTGCAGATGTTTTCTGTAGCAAGCTACATAAGCACATTAGTGATGTATTTGCCATTAATTTAAATGCAGAATGTCTTGCTTTGTGACATTATGGATTATATCAATAACATATACTGTAGACAAATGTACTTTCATGTATATGTTTGTCCTGGATCAGCATATACAGTAGTAAGCAGATGGGCCAATTAATGGTTGTCCTGGGCCATCATAAAAATGTTTGTCCTGGGCCATCATGTAGATGATGCATGAGTAGAAGGAAGTACTTTCACTGTAATGACAGTCAGAGTGTAGATGCCCTACTCAGTGGACCTCTCCAACAGCATGTCCTGTTCTACCAGCCTTACACTTCTGACCAGGAGCTGATCATTGTTTTGCAGACGCCCCTAATGAAGTCCAACTTGGAGAAACATGGAAAGCAAATTGTTTTTGTTGACACTACTTACTGTGTGAATCAGTATTCCTTCCCTTTGTTCACACTTGTTGTAAGAGATGACCATGGGCGTGGGGTCCCCGTGGCCTATGCTATTGTCAGCAACGAAACTCAGAAAACTCTAGAAAAAGTTCTTGGAGAACTTCGAAAACATTTTCCAACTCCTCCAAGGTAAAGATAAAATATTGATAAGTATTATTATTACTGTATATTTGACTAGTATACTTGAATTTATTTATAATAATCATACTGTTTCTATTGCTATAGAAACTTTTGAACTCTTTTCCCATTAGGCCTATAGCCTAATGTATAATTTAGGCCTTCATGTACAGGTATAATTTACAAATGGGACAACGTAATAGAGCCAGCATATTTATGTACAATTTATTTTTAGCAAAATGATTTTTGTTCATGATCTTCACTTTATTTGATTTTTCTTTTAGGTCGTTCATGGTTGACAAGGATTTTGCAGAAATAAATGCACTGAGGAATGTTTTTCCAGAGTCCGCCATCCTTCTGTGCTGGTACCATGTCTTGCAGGTAACACTGCACCTTATGAATTAAGATTCTGATAAGTCTGTCGATATTGCCCTCCCTAGTCATGACTGGCAGTGGTTGGCTAGTTTGGCAGATAGCAAACTGTGTTTTCAAGTGATGATGACAATGTTGGCATGAAGTTGGGCTTGCTTATTGTCACTGTCAGATATGTAAAACTGAGAATACAGGAATGTAGGCTGCTATTAGATGAGCTGTAACAAAGACAATACATGGCTTGAACCAGATATGTACACCATCCATCTATCCATCTACCTTTCTATCTATCTATCTATCTATCTATCTATCTATCTATCTATCTATCTATCTATCTATCTATCTATCTATCTATCTATCTATCTATCTATCTATCTATCTATCTATCTATCTATCTATCTATCTATCTATCTATCCATCCATCTATCTATCTACTGTATCTATTTATCTATCCATCCATCCATCCATCTATCCATCCATAATATAGACCTCAGGTTCAAACATAAGCAGCACACACATTTACAGCAGAAAACACATAAATCCACATAAATCCCTCCTTTAGATGCAGAGCCGATAAAATACTAATGTGTCATCGCATCATTGTAATAAATAAAATAGCATAGACTGACATTGACAGGGAGTGATGATTTTAAAGTACGTAATCTTTTCCATGTTCAAGATGAGCGAGAAAGGCAAAGTGGCATTTCTAATGGTACAAATACAGTATATAAACTTGAAAGTCTTTAAAGATGATCTAGTTCACCTGAATCTGAAGGACATATTTATCATTACTTTTCAAATATGCTGCTCTCAGTTCACTCAAGTGCTCTACTGCCTCCTTCTAAATTACATGTAGGTAACCTTTTTCTCTTGCACTAACAGGCTGTTAACAGATGGCTATCACGAACTGAGTCTGGTGTCCATGGGCCTTGTAACAACCAGAAGAGAACTGACATAATTTCTTTCTTTTGTAAGCTGAAAGCTTGTACAACAGTAAGTGTATTTTAACTTTTGAGGCACAAATTTGTCTGTTATATTGACAGGGGGTGGGGAAAGAATTTTGGAGTCCATCGCTTAAAACAAATCTATTGCTTACATTTGTCTTAGGAGGAGGAGTACAGAGCCACATCAGCAGAGTTTTGCAAGGCATTTAAGCAATACCCTTCAGTGTGCCAGTATTTCCAAAAGCACTGGGAAAATATTGGCTATATGTGGTGTGACTACGGCCGCTGCTTCGATCATGCAAAGTCTGTAACAAACAATGTTATCGAAAGGTATAATTTTTATTTCAACCCTCTTTTGGTAGATTTGGTTCGCAAAGTTTTCAGGGATCTATGCTTCGAAATGGAACACTATGTGCTTAATTCAATGTATCCTGTTGTAGTCTGCTGAATGTCAAAATGGAATTATAAATATAGAAATACATTTATATTATTTAATATATCTATTACATAGTATAAATATAAGATAAAAAATAAATAAAAGTAGATTTATTTGTGATTTATCATGACATTTTTGCCTGTCGGACATTAGGCTACAGATTATGTGAACAACAGGTATTCTAGTGTTTTTGCAAACCAGTCTTTAAACGTAACATTAAACATTTTGAGAGAGGAAAAAGAACTCTTCTTAGGCTGTGGTTTAAAAAGTTAATGTAGTTGAAGTTGATGTATGTTGACACTGACTGCTGATTGGCTAAGGCCACAGGCTGTATTGTTTAAAAACGTATGAAATGTTTGTTTGCTCAGATACCCCTGAGAAGGCCAAAAGCCGACCGCGCAGGGCTGAGCAAAGCCACCATGCCCAAATAAAGGCTTTTTTAACTTTAAAAGAGACGTGAGTGCTGCTTCCATCTTTAGGCTTTCATAGCCTACTACTTTTCATGTAACATTAAACATGTTTCCAGCTGTAAAGTTAATGATCATTTCAACTGTTTTCAGATTTTTCCACCGCCTGAAGTATCAGTTTTTAGCTGCCTCCAGGAAAAGGCGAGTGGATGACTTGATTGAAGTGCTTCTTGGTAAAGCTGAAAACTACTTTTCAGTCATGAAGACCCTTCAAGATGAGGGCCGTATGAAGAATGTCAGACTTGAGGCCTCACCTGACGAGGGGAAACCTCAGGAAAGCCAAGAAACCCCGGAATCATCAACACAACCCCAGATCCAACAACCCCAGATCCACCAACTCCAGATCCACCAACACAATGTTAACAGAACTGAATTCAACGAAAACCAGGATGTTAAGAAAATAAAGAAAATAATGGACTCCGTTAAAGAATGG
Source organism: Borostomias antarcticus (assembly GCF_949987555.1). Lineage (NCBI taxonomy): Eukaryota > Metazoa > Chordata > Actinopteri > Stomiiformes > Stomiidae > Borostomias > Borostomias antarcticus. The sequence goes on from NC_140237.1 coordinate 31,616,216, forward strand.
ACATCCATTCCAAGTGACATAAGTAAAAAGATAGATGAGCTGCACACGCTGGTTTCAGAAACAAACAAAAACGGTGGAATCAGCCAATATGTTGTTAATACAGATAATGGACGCAAAGTCCGACCACTCTTTCCAAACAGGAAACGTTCAGGCAGCACTAGACCCCCCACAGCTGGAGAAACTACTGACATACCCTTGGCATATCCAGTAAAAAAAAAGAAAAAGAAGAAAGACAAATTTTAGATAAACATAAATTTTTTTTAAACCAATACATTTATTTAACTTTAGCAACACATATACATAGGCTATGCATTCTAGTGTGTATTATTTGTCCTCTAATCAGAAAAAGCTCCAAAATAAGCCCCCCCCCCTCCGGGGATGAAGTACAGTAGGACCCCACTTATCCGAACCCAACGGGACCGAAGGTCGTTCGTATCTCTGAAATGTCCGGATGACTGAAACTTATGTTAAAATGCACCAAATTCAATAAGTGGTAAATGCATCAAAATTGCAATCAAATAGCCAACTAAAGTCATATAGCCTAGCCTATAATAGGCCTACAGTAGCCTATAATAAAATAATGACATTAGAGTAACAAAGAAATGAAACGTGACAGTAGACTACAGCCTACAGGCAGCATGTAGGTCTACATACAGTTCTGTTTTTATTCACAGTCGGATACAGTACTGTAATGAAAATCCCATCAGTAACCAGATAGCAGGCTAAACAAAACAAAAAAAAGTTTTTTAAGCCTGTCCGGTAGACCGGGAGGTTCGGATCTCTGAAGTTCGGATGAGTGGGGTCCTACTGTATGTTCTTATAAAAATAAGAACAATTTTGATATATTTAGAGCATATCAGTTTTCATTTTGGCCAAGCTTTGTGCATACAAATGTGATGACCGAATCTATAGCGGCTGGTCCAAAGGTATGGGTCATCAGACTGAAGTTTGAAGATTCGGTCAACTCTTTCTTCAAGTTGGCCTGGATTTTGCGAAGGGAAATGGAATCTTCCTGGAATACATTAACATTATGAATATCCAACCAACAATGTAAATGGAAACAATTTTTGGCATTAGGCAAGCAGGTTTCTTGTTACAGGTATTTGCATTTGTTTTTGTTGGCAGTAAAAAAGTAAATGAATACATGAAGTAGAGTGCCATCATTTTCATGTCTAATCTCTTTGGTAATGAATCCACTGCTTGGAAAATGTAGCCAGAACGTGAGGTTGTACGAGTTGACATAGGTCTCTCCGCTATTCAGGGCTGGACTGGCCATGTGGCGTACCGGGCAAATGCCCGGTGGGCCGGACCTACCTGTGGGCCGATCTAAAAAAAAAAGAGCTAACGAACGGCCCATAGAGCAGGGACAGCGGCCCATTGGTCCATTTTCTATACTGACACTGGGCTGGCCCAATCATATGTAGGCCCCACCCCTCCCTCTGTTAGTTTCAGGTGTCATTTGCGTGGGCCGTTAGAGAGCCAACAGCACCCACCCCCCCCCCCCCCCCCGTCAACAAATCGCACAGCAGCACCCCCCCCCCCCCCGTCAACAAATCGCGCAGCACCCCCCCCCCCCCCCCGTCAACAAAACGAAACTGAAGGTGTTCCATCTCACCGCGTCGGCTCGGCTAGTGGCCTGACTGGGGCTACATTTCCCGGTAGGAAATATTCACCCAGCCCTGCCGCTATTGATTTACTTACTGAGTAACATCTGCACTTTGAGGATCAATTCCTTCATAGACTATGTGTCCTGCCACATCACGAGCAAGTCTCCCAGCAAACGCCTCAGCCAGCTCCCTTGCCTCCTCTTCACTAAGGGTCTTCACTAAGGGTCACCTTAGTTTTTACATTTTTGGGGCGGCCCCCACCCCGCATGTGGCAGTGGCTAGTTGCAAAACTAGAATGGAGAAGTAAGACGCCTCCTTCCCTCCACTAGTCTGGGGGTCCACCTTGGGCAAGTGGTAGTACCCCCTAGCCCCCCTACCTGGGGTTACAGGTAAAATCCCGATGAAAGAACAACCAAGAGGAAGAGAGACCCGGCCCGGAGGAAGCCCGGGGCCCTCATCTGGAGCCAGGCCCAGACGGAGGGCCCGCCTGCGAGCGCCTGGTGGCCGGGCTTACCATGGAGCCCGGCCGGGCCCAGCCCGAATAAGCAACGTGGAAGCACCATCTCCTCCTCCATCGTCCCGTGGACCCACCACCCGCGGGAGGAATTGTCGGGGTCCGGTGCGCTGCCAACTAGGTGGCGGTGAAGGCGGGGGGCACCGACGGACCGGACCCGGGCGGCAAAGGCTGGCTCTGGGGACATGGAACGTGACCTCGCTGGGGGGGAAGGAGCCGGAGCTTGTGAGGGAGGTGGAGTGATACCAATTACATCTGGTGGGGCTAACCTCCACGCACAGCACCGGCGCCCGGAACCAAACTCCTGGGTAGGGGTTGGACCCTGTTCTTCTCCGGAGTTGCTCACGGTATGAGGCGTAAGGCAGGTGTGGCTATACTAGCTAGCCCCCAGCTGAGCGCCTCTGTGCTGGATTTCGCCCCAGTGGACAAGAGGGTCACCTCCCTGCGCCTTAGGACTGTGGGGGGGGGGGACTCTGACTGTGGTTTGTGCTTATGCACCGAACAGCAGTTCAGAGTACTCGGCCTTCCTGCAGACCCTGAGTGGAGTCCTTTTGGGGGCTCCTGCAGGGGACTCCACTGTCCTACTGGGGGACTTCAATGCACACGTAGGCAATGATGGAGAAACTTGGAGGGGCGTGATTGGGAGGCATGGCCACCAGGATCTGAACCCGAGTGGTGTTTTGTTGTTGGACTTCTGTGCTAGTCACGGTTTGTCCATAATAAACACCATGTTCGAACACAAGGATGCCCACAAGTACACCTGGCATCAGAACACCTTAGGCCAAAGGTCGATGATCGATTTCGTTATCGTATCATCTGATCTGAGGCCATGTGTTTTGGACACTCGGGTAAAGAGAGGGGCAGAGCTGTCCACTGATCACCATCTGGTGGTGAGCTGGTTTCGATGGCGGGGTAAGCTTCTGGACAGACCTGGGAAACCCAAGCGTGTAGTGAGGGTGAACTGGGAACGTCTGGAGGAAGAGCCTGTCCGGAGAGATTTCAATTGCCACCTCCGGTGGAGCTTTTCAGGCATCCCTGTGGAGGTTGGGGACATCGAGCATGAGTGGTCGGTGTTCAAAGCCTCCATTGCTGAAGCTGCGGCTGGGAGCTGTGGCCTGAGGGCCATAGGTACCTCAAGGGGCGGTAACCCTCGGACACCGTGGTGGACAGCGGTGGTCAGGGAAGCCGTCCGACTGAAGAAGGAGGCCTTCCGGGGTATGTTAGCCAAGGGAGACCCCAGAAACAGTTGCAGGGTATCGACTGGCCCGGAGGGCTGCGGCTTCGGCCGTGACCAAGGCAAAGCAGCGGGTGTGGGAGGAGTTCGGAGAAACCATGGAGAAGGACTTTCGGTCGGCACCAAAGTGTTTCTGGAAGACCATCAGACACCTCAGGAAGGGAAAGCGGGGGACCATCCAAGCTGTATACAGCAAAGAGGGGACACTGCTGACCTCAACTGAGGAGGTTGTTGAGCGTTGGAAGGAGCACTTTGAGGAACTCCTGAACCCGACTAATCCACCCTCTACGATCGAGGCAGAGCCGGAAGATGATGGGGGGTCGTCAATTTCCTTGGAGGAGGTCACTGAGGTAGTCAAACAACTCCACAGTGGCAGAGCCCCAGGGACTGATGAGATCCGTCCAGAAATGCTGAAGGCGCTGGGTGTAGAGGGACTGTCTTGGTTGACACGCCTCTGTAACATTGCGTGGAAGTCTGGGTCAGTGCCGAAGTGGCAGACTGGGGTGGTGGTCCCAATATTCAAAAAAGGGGACCAGAGGGTGTGTGTGAATTATAGAGGCATCACATTACTCAGCCTCCCAGGGAAAGTTTACTCCAAGGTGCTGGAAAGGAGGGTCCGGCCGATAGTCGAACCTCAGATCGAAGAGGAACAATGCGGATTTCGTCCTGGTCGTGGAACTACCGACCAGCTCTTCACTCTCGCAAGGATCTTGGAGGGGGCTTGGGAGTTTGCCCAACCTGTCTACATGTGTTTTGTGGACTTGGAGAAGGCTTACGACTGGGTCCCTCGAGAGGTCTTGTGGAGGGTTATGCGGGAGTATGGGGTGAGGGGGTCCCTACTTAGGGCCATCCAATCCCTGTTCACCCAGAGCGAGAGCTGTGTCCGGGTCCTCTGCAGTAAGTCGTCTTCCTTTCCGGTGGGGGTTGGCCTCCGCCAGGGCTGTGCTTTATCACCAATCCTGTTTGTGATTTTCATGGACAGGATATCGAGGCGTAGCCGTGCGGAGGTGGGTTCGCAGTTCGGTGAGCTGGGGATCACGTCGCTGCTTTTTGCAGATGTGGTCCTGATGGCATCAGCTGCCTGCGACCTCCAGCACTCTCTGGATAGGGTCGCAACTGAGTGTGAAGCGGCTGGGATGAGAATAAGCACTTCTAAATCTGAGGCCATGGTTCTCAGCAGGAAACCGGTGGCCTGTCCGCTCCGAGTAGGAAATGAGTCCTTACCCCAAGTGAAGGAGTTCAAGTATCTGGGGGTCTTGTTCACGAGTGAGGGAACCATGGAGAGGGAGTTTGGCCGGAGAATCGGAGCAGCTGGTGCGGTTCTGCAGTCGCTTTACCGCACTGTTGTGACGAAAAGAGAGCTGAGCCAAAAGGCAAAGCTCTCGATCTACCGGTCTATCTTCGTCCCCACCCTCACCTATGGTCATGAAGGATGGGTCATGACCGAAAGAACGAGATCACGGATACAAGCGGCCGAAATGAGTTTGGGTGGCTGGGGTCTCCCTGAGAGATCGGGTGAGAAGTTCAGTCATCCGGGAGAGACTCGAAGTAGAGCCGCTGCTCCTTTGCGTCGAAAGGAGCCAGTTGAGGTGGTTCGGGCATCTAGTGAGGATGCCTCCTGGGCGCCTCCCTAGGGAGGTGTTCCAGGCGTGTCCGGCTGGGAGGAGGCCGCGGGGTAGACCCAGGACTAGGTGGCGGGACTACATCTCCGCACTGGCCTGTGAGCGGCTAAAGATTCCCCAGGCAGAGCTGGTTGATGCTGCTAGGGAAAGGGATGTCTGGGGCCCCCTGCTGGAGCTGCTGCCTCCGCGACCTGACCCCGGATAAGCGGATGAAGATGGATGGATGGATGGATGGGGCGGCCCGCAACAACAGGGGGTAGATTTGACTTTCTGCCCTGAAAAGATTAAACACACACACACACACACACACACACACAAGTAAATGGGGGACAAAGCCATAAGAGTAAAGGTGGGTTAGATCAAAAGTCATAGGGTCACCAAAATCAATCAATAGGCTTCTTATTAACACTTTATTTGAAGGTGTATACATAAGACTGACATGACACCATCACTATGACAATGACACCTATCATGAACATGAAAGAACATTTAAGAATAGTTTTGGCTGTTGTCATTAAGTGTCTGGAGATGGAGTAACTAATTCAAAGCAGTTGATCTTCGCTATGATTAAACACGTCCAAATGAGTGGAGGTGAATAGGAGGTCGCATGCGGGTGGCTCTGTTGCGCCCCCCTCAGGTCGGAGCGCTGGAGGGGGTGATCCGGTGCACTCCGGGCTCTCCCCCCGCAGCTCCCAGTCCAAACCGCGTGTCTCTAGCACCCCCACACAGGGAGCTGGCCTCGTTCCCAAGTTAAATTTTTTGGATCCATGTCTGCTCCAAAATATAATGGGTTCTAAGATGTCCTGTGCTACACCCTTCCACCGGTCTTCACGAGACCCAAAACGATCTCTGCTTTTGCATAATCCTGCCAATAAACAAACAAACCAATAAATAAACGAACACATGCCACCGAAAACAGCTGTGCAGCTGTCACTGGGGTGGAGGTAAATATCATTCCTGCTCTATAAAACACACACACACACACACACACACACACACACACACAGCCAAAACATCAAGCCGTTTTCTTCTGACTAAGATGCTGCCTAGACCGGCCAGAAACCTTACTGTAAGTACGTGAAGCCATTCTATGAGTCAGAACATTTTCCAAAAGCTCCGGAACACAGGCCCCCCGCCGTGTTCCGTGATCACCATGGTAACATGGCAGTGTTCCTGTCAGGGCCCAGCGAGACGTTATTGATTACCCCTGGCCTCCTGGAGCTGACCGAAGGGCCCCCTGCAGACCTCCTCTCCTCTAACAGCTCTGGAAGATACCTCCGCAATCAGAGGCCCGCTGACAGGAATGGTCAGGAGACAGACAGGGAGGTCACTGGGGTTAAGGAGCGACTTTGTTTGTGTGTCTGTGTGTGTTTGTGTGCGCGCACTGTAAGTGGGTTTGTTTGCGTATGTGTGACAAGAGTCCCTTTGAGTAGTAACCGAAGAGAATTTAGAGTACCACGGGCAACTGTCAAGTGAATGAAAAGTTGTCAGATGATTCAGATGAAGGGGTCTTTCTCAGAAGAACGATTCCCAGGGAATCATTACCATTCAGATACACTCGAAAGCCAACGTTTCAAACTGCAATTCTGCACTGCCTAGTCAGAACTCAGACTTGTTTACTTTGTATTGAATCTTACCCCCAATCAGACCCATCTCTGACCCATCTCAGACCCATCTCTGACCCATCTCTGGTTGTCAGACTTCTGAGCTGAAACTGGGTCGAGAACCCGTGAGAAGAGACAGAAAGAGAAATTGAAGTTCTGAAATCCCTGGAACAAGTTCTCCTGTGAGTGTAGATGAGATCACATCAAAGACAAAGCAGTGTTATCCTGTTCTGTGTTCAATGGAGGTTTAAACCCCAGAGAGAGAGAGAGAGAGAGAAAGAGAGGGGGAGGGGAAGGAGAGAGAGAGAGAAGAGAGAGAGAGGGAGAGAGAGAGAGAGAACAAGAGAGAGAGTGAGAGAGAGGGGGGAGAGGGAGAGAAAAGAGAGAGGGGAGGGAGAGAGAGAGAAGAGAGAGAGAACAATAGGGAGAAAGAGAGAGCAAGAGGGAGGGGGGTAGAGGAGAAAGAAAAGGAGAGATGAGAGAAAGATACTCAGAGATACAGTGTGAGATGCTGCTGTCCCAGAATCCCCTGTGCTTCCTGAGGGGAGCCCCTGGGAGAGTGGGAAACTATTCTACTGCATATTCAAACTACTGTACATTAGTATGCTAGGTAGAAGACAAAGTACACGAATGCCCATCACTCGCAATGCAAATATGTCCTCATCATAACAATATGTCAGTTATGTAGCCTAGAGAGACTATGGCTTTGAGAGGGATGATGGAGAGGAGGTGGTACCGTAATGCAGTTTGCATGGAGGAGCTCAGCCTTAGTGTGTCTGTCTCTGAGAAAGGGAGGGAGTGGCGAGGAGAGGAGGAGGAGGAGAGGAGGAGGAGGAGGGCTGAGCTGGAAAACCCTGACTCGGTCCAAACAAGCTGATTGAGATCCCCTGCAGAGTTATCAGATGTTGCTGTTTTTGTCGTGACATGGTAATGAATTTATATTTCACAGCAAAAGCTTTTCTCTGAAATCCAACAAACATACTCCAACCCCAGGAAGGAGACGGACTCTGTGGATCTCCAAGACATGAACTGCATCTCCAAGACATGAACTGCATCTCCAAGACATGAACTGGATCTCCAAGACATCAACTGCATCTCCAAGACATCAACTGCATCTCCAAGACATGGAATAATAAATGTTCTTAGCCGGTAGACAAACATACTCCAGGAGCTTGTTCGATCGCCTTGTTGAGAGGGGTCAGGGAAGAATTTTTACAGCTCACTTATCTGGCCCCCGGGTGATTACTGTTTTTTTGCTTCCCTCTGGAATATGTAGAGAGTGGGTCGTATGCCCACCTCCCATGTTCTCTGTAAAGCGCATTGTGTTGCCTCTGGGTATGAAATGCGCTATACAAATAAAGCTTTGATTGATTGATTGATTGATTGAAGACATCAACTAGCTGCTTTCGACTGGAATTAGTTCAGGCACCTGTGAAACAGATGTACTACTATGGTCAAGAAAGTGAACTCTGCTTTTTTATCTTAATTCCCTACATACTAGTGCTGGTAAACCAGTTAAATTCTGGAAAACTGTCAAGTCATGGAAGAATACCTCTGCCGCGCCACTTCTCCGGCAGTTACTATCAGACTCTGGGCCCATAAAGGACAAGGTGAGAGTCTGTCATGCTTTTAATGAACATTATGCAGGCCGTCGTTTTGATTAATTAAATCCGATAGATATCGCCAGTTGGGTGGATCTGCACGATCTAAATGAGGCCTGCTCATCAAGCTCAGACTCCTCAATTGATGGCAATCTCTGCAGGTTCTCCTTGCTCGATCGTCTCGTTGAGAGAGGCCAGGGAAGACTTTTTACAGCTCACTTTTCTGGCCCCTGGGTGAAACTGCTTTTTTGCTTCCCTCTGGAATATGTAGGGGTAGGACCTATGCCCCCCCTCCCCCCCATTGCTCTCTGTAAAGCGCATTGTGTTGCCTTTATGCATGAAATGCGCTATACAAATAAAGTTTGATTTGATTTGATCCTTTAGATTACTCACTCAGAGGGAAGCAGGAGACGCTCTTATGAAGACAGACTCAAAAAAGTCACATAGGGCTGACTGTCTAGACCCTGGTCTATAGAGATTAGCTACTTCAGCTATTGTTGGGTCCTTAACACATACATTTTTAATATTTCTTTTAGTTTGCCGATTGTTCCAAAGACTTGGAAATCTGCTCATGTGCTTCCCCTTCACAAGGGTGGTGTGACTGTAGAGACCTTAACAACTTTCGACCAATCTCCAAGCTATCTTGCTTAGCCAATAACCTGGAATCCTTAGTTAACTATCAGATCCAGCTGTTCCTGAGTAATAATGATATTTTAAATACTTTTCAGTCTTGTTTTAGATCTGGTCACAGGGGGAAACCCTTGCGAACACGGGGAGAACATGCAAACTCCACACATAAAGGGCCAGAGACCTTCTTACTGTGAAGCGACAGTACTAGGTACAGCGCCTTTTGCGGCACGTGAGCGATTTTGGGGTTCAGTGTGGTTCAGGGTCTGGGGACCTTGCGATCCCCAGCCAACTGCTCTACCTCCTGAGCTATGTGCCGCCCACTAAAGCTGTACTACAGGGTTAAATTATAGGTCCTGTACTTTTTACCCTGCATATCAATATAACATTGTCTCATTTGCAAATGGTTGTAATGTGCATTTTTTACATGTTTTTCACAAAGCTTTTAATTCTGTGCACTTTTTGTCTATAACTATGGCGATATTATTTATACAATATGCATGCTGCCTCAATCACCTTGAAACAGCTTGACACATCATTCAGCACTGTGTTATTACTGGGGATCATTTTAGAATGCATCACTGTAGTCTTTATCTGGCTGTAGGTTGACCATCCCTGCTGCTAAAAGAACACAGTAGTATCTCCTTTATGTTTATAAAGCAAGGTTAATGAGCGTTTTAACCCTCTTAGTACGGTGAACGCAGTGGCAACATTTAGAATATAAATGAGATTTTTCCTTTATTACTAGAAAGTGCAGTTTCTCAGCTTTCAAGAAGTATTGGAATGTAGGAAATGTTTATAAATCTTTTTTATTTTTGTTTTATTTTTTAGATTATTTTAGATTTTTTTGAGGTTTTTTACAAATTTTGCCGCGAGATGGCCGTATTCAAAGAGTTTCAGGAGACCATCAAATTGGATTCCCTGGTCTCTTTGGGCAGTTTTAAAAGTATGTTAAAGAAAGTTGAGGTGGAGGAGTGTACATGTTTTATTTTTTTAATATTTTTTTTAATGTTCAATCAGTTTGAGCAGTTTTGTCAGTTTTATAATTTTATCAGCTTTATCAATTTTAACATGTTTAATGTGTATTATGTTTTTTGTTCTTATTTGATCAATTTGTATGATGTTGTATATGTTCTGTGTTTGTATTTTATTTTGTATTGTATTGTAACACATAATTATGTTATATTTGCTTGTAACCAGAGCAACCATTGAAAATGAGACCCCGTCTCAATGAGCTTCCCTGGTAAAATAAAGGTTAAATATCGAATAAAATAAAAAGTAAGAAAGGTTGATATGCTCCAGAGCCCTGTTCTACGAAACAGGATTACAGGGTTAGCGCGATAACTTCAGGTTCAAGATTGGTTTATCCGTATTACGAAGGTGGTTCATTTTTCACCGTGCTATATCGCCGTGGTAACTTATGCTGCCGAGCTAACCTGCTCCGGGACAGGTTAAGTTCCAGATTATGGATCAAAACATATGAAGCACTGCCCGCTGACCGATCAATTCACTTGGAAAAAGGTATATGGACGTTAAGATTCTATATGGAACTTCAGTGTGCAAATTAAACAATAATCTGCTGTGCGCGAACAGTGAGAGGTTCTTAAGAAGACTTTTTACAAACCGCCAAAACCCTTTTTGGCTTTCCCCAATATCACATGAAAAATTGCAGAATGACAGCTGCTTGAGCCATATTTTGCCTTGTGCATTTAGTCGTAGACTGTAGGCTATTCACTGGCTTGCGTTTTATTAGTCTACCTGCAGTTTCGTGTAGGCTGTGAGTGATGCGGAGAACCAAGTAAAAACACTCATTTTTTATTCAATTTTCAAGTCTTTAATGTTGATTTATTAGACTTGCCTCCCGTTCCTAGGAACAAAGAGAAGTAGGCTAGATTTTAACTGAATTGCGATAGCACCAATGCCTCACAATCAGCCTACGTCTCCACCCCAAGCTTCACTTTTTCCATTTTAATAGCCTGTTTTATCTCTAGTTCCTCTTGTATAGAGACTTCACATTGTCTACTCCAACCTGAAACTATTAAAAACTATAGCCTACATTTGCTTTATTTAAGCATCTCCTGCCAGTCTAGGGGTTGCAGCTGAAAGAAAAAGATATATTGATATAGGCTACAATTGCTTATATGCCATAAGAATAGGCATAGCCCAATGATCTAGCCTTCTCGTGTTCATGTGGAGGAT